>NC_084829.1:100124453-100445911 GCF_033115175.1 Lepus europaeus
GACAGATGAAAATCAAATTTATAAAATATTTGAGATGGACTTGAACAATTCTGTGATAGCTTAGATGAAAGAAAAAATGACAAAAATCAATGACGGGCTTAATAGTTCTATCTTGAGCTTGAGATGATTTTATTAACTGGGTAGACAGCATAAATACAGAAGTAAATGTGTAGATTTCCTGAAAGCAAATGGAAAATGTGATTAATTAATCAATCAATCAGATACAAAATTTAGGTTTAGAAGTTTTCCAAGACCATTTCCAAGTTATAGGGTGGTTGTCTTAGATTATATACAGTTTGCATCTACATTTTTAAATGTACTTTAATATTTTTAATTTCATTTATTTTAATTGTTTGAGAAGCAGAAAGAGAAATGGGGAGAGAGAGAGAAAGAGAGAGAGAGAGAGAGGATTCCCCTTAGGATGGTTCAATTTCCAAATGCTTGTAATAGCTGCTGGGTAGGACCAGGCCAATGCAGAGAGCCACGGACTCAATGCAAGTCTCCCTTGTGAGAGACAGGGACCCAAGTACTTGTGTCATCACCTGTTGCATTAGCATGAAACTGAAATCAGAAACACAGATAGCAGGCAAACCCAGGCATTCCAATATGGTTTGTGGACAACCTAGGCAGTTTCTTAATGTTTATCCAATTACCTACCCCTGCTAACATATATTTTAAACCAAATTAGTTGTGATATATCTTTCCACTCACACTTGTTTGTACACATCCTGGAAATTAGGAATATTGCAATTTGATTAACAGGGTTTTGAGTTGAAGGTACAATTAATTTCTAGTGGGATTTCTTTTGTTACAGTCAATTCTGTATTCAGAATTACTGATTGTTGGCAACCATTCTATTGGAATGACTTCTAGAACTATTTCTGCTATCTAGCTTATGCCAACACTCTCATACATTGGCACAATAATGTAATGTTAGGGTCATTAAAAGTAAAATATCTTTGTTATTTAACATCAGAAATATCTATTATTTTTAAAGATCTGTTATATTTAATTGAAAACCAGAGAAATAGACAAATAAATATTACATCCACATGTCCACTCCCCAAGTGGCCACAATACCTGGTATTAGACCAGACTGAAACCAGGAGCCAGTAACTTCAACATGGTCTCCCATGTGGGTGGCAGGAGCCCAATCACTGGGGCCATATTCTGCTGTTTTCCCATATGCATTAGCAGGGACCTAGATCAATAGTCAGCTTCCGGGACTTGAACAACTGTTCCAATAAATGATACCACAAGATGCCAGTGTTTCAAGCAATGGTTTTACCACTATGCCATGACTCTGACTCTAGCAGTGTATAATCTTGGAAAAGAAACATAACATGAGATGTGCAGAACCAGAAGCTAATCTGAGGAAAATTCTTCTAATCATAAGATATATAGAATTGTGGGTTTGGGGGATCAGTGTGTATCAATGAGTAATTAAAATTTAATGCTCATCCTTTCAGGAATACACTTAATAATATAGGATAAAATATTTTAAAATATACTGTATTTCAATATTTTCTTTATTTCTTTATATAGAAATTAAAAGGATTCCTGTATTTGCAGGATTCACAATTATATCAGTCATATTGAAGAAGGTCCATTTGTAACAGTTCATGTATGGCTAATACTGATATAGATTTTCTAATAATAAAATATCTAGAGTATTTATAAAAATTATTGACATCAAAACTGATTGTGACTTTTCCCATGGGAAAGTCCATAAGGATTTTCTCCACCAAGCTCTGTTGTTGATTGGAGGAAGCTTAGGAGAAAGATATATTTGGCATGATCACAGTGGTAATACAGGGCTGGTAACTGGAGTTCTGAGTCAACTCTGTTCCCTAAATAGGAGACCTGAGTGGTGCATATTTAGTCCATCATCTATCACTTATGCCTCAAGATTCCTTTTCCATATGGGTTTGATACATAGATCTCCCATTATTCCCATGGAACTTTTTACGGAGTGAAAACTTAAAAAGAGAGTGTAGTGTGTAGAATTACAGGTCCCTGTACTAGGGTGCAGCTAGTACTCATCCACTTGCTCCTCCACAATCACACCCCCCAATATCACCTGGCCATCTGATTCAAATCAATGTTCCTAAAGAATCTGAGTTAAACCATACCTGGCATTTATAAATGTTGCACCTGCCCCAACAGATATAATGGAATGATGGAATACCACATTGCACCAAAATGGATTTTCTGGGCTTCACATTTTTTTCTGTACCTTTTAAATAAGAGCCACTTGACCACCTCCTGATGACTGCAGTGAATTACTCATTCAAACAAAATAATATGTCTACTTATTTCCTGGTGTTAATTGATAAGGGATCCAAATATCAATACAGTGTGTCTTATAGTATGAACTGACAAAAAATGGGCACTCTTTCAATATTTTTCAGGATTAAACATTGAAAACACTTCAGAAGTAGCCAAACCAGGACTGGACAGTGGGAGTCGTATGAGTTGCAACTGAAACTCTCCCAAAATTTCTCTTGTTTGATGAAAGGAAGGAGCAGGAAGCATTTTCCTTTTAAAGAATAGCCTGCAGAATGCTGAGTTGTGGGGATTGTAAATTTCTCAAATAATTACACTGTGAGACACTGGAGATGACAGAAAGAGAGGCTGCTGTTTCTTTCACCCTTTTGCTCTTAGATTTGTGTATAATTCTTGAGAACAGAGAATCATGTAAAGATAACCAATATAATGAATATACAGAATCTTGTGTCTCCTATCACATCAGCTTTCCTTGAGTAGGTTACTTCAGTGCTCCATGGCATCTCTGCCTTTGGATGGTACCACTGATAGATGACATGATCCTGATCTATTGCTACACACTTCTCTATAAAGTAAGCAGCCTGTTTAGATTTTACACCTACTCTTGTGAAACAGGCATTCCATAACTCCCCTGAAATTGGTACTGACTGAGGACTGAAGGCTGTAATCTGCCCTATGGAGATACTAAGAATTAGATATCTACGTTTGACTGTCTAGGATGTAAACAGTGCAAAGAGTTTGCCATCTATAGTTGGAGCCTAGTACTTTCAAGCAGTACTATTCTACTGAAGGTTTCTTAATCTCTTCATCTCCTGCTAATAATTTGGACAATCATAAACCACAACAGCTAAGTTGCTATTGGAAATTTGGAGTCCATGCTATTTATTCTATAAACGAACTTTATCTCTACCTCTGTGGCCGGTATTTTCACATGATCACTATGCCATTTCTGGAGTTCTTTGGTCTCTTTGGTAGAGAAGGCAGAGTGTACTTATTTGTTTTTCAGAATGAAGAAGACATCTTGATGTGCTATAAAATATTGGACACAAAAACCTCATTGAACTGGCATACCAGAGGAACTTCATTGGCTTACCACATGCTTTCTGGATTATCTGTGACTTTTCAGGGTCTGCACATACTGGTAATTATCTTCTGTGTGACCTACTGGGTAAACATAATATCATCAATGTGATGCATCAATGTAATATTCCAGAAATGGTACACATGTCATCAGACTTTATTATGAGATAAAAATAGACTCAGAAAATATAGTAAAGAGCTATTATTTTCTAGTCTCCTCAACTGAAGATGTTTCTAATTCTGTAAGTGAAAGGAAGTAAAGGATTCACCAAGCTCATGGTTGTATGCCATTTATACATCTATTCTATATGCTAAGTAATCCTCTCTATTAATGATTCTGAATCTTATACAATGCCTGCAATCAATGCTTCTACTTGATTGACTTTTTTGAATTAATGTGATTCTCCAGGAACAGTTTTGTTGTGCAGGAACTAGAATGGCAAACAGAGATATGACAAAGAGCACTACACCTGTATACTTTAGCTCTTTAGTGATGTCATTCGTTTCTAGAACCCTTTTTGTAATGTAAAACTAATTTGATTTAGTCTTGGAGGTTTCCATGTGACCTTTTTTTTTTTTTTTTTTGACAGGCAGAGTGGACAGTGAGAGAGAGACAGAGAGAAAGAGAAAGGTCTTCCTTTTCCATTGGTTCACCCCTCCCCCCCAGTGGCTGCTGCGGCCAGTGCCCTGCGGCCTGCTCACCACGCTGATCTGAAGCCAGGAGCCAGGTGCTTTTCCTGGTCTCCCATGTGGGTGCAGGACCCACGGACTTGGGCCATCCTCCACTGCACTCCTGGGCCACAGCAGAGAGCTGGACTGGAAGAGAAGCAACCGGGACAGAATCCAGCGCCCCGACCGGGACTAGAACCCTGTGTGCCAGCGCCGCAGGCGGAGGATTAGCTTACTGAGCTGTGGCGCCGGCTCCATGTGACCTTTCCCATGGTAATAACATAACTGAAGATCAAAGAGACAATGTGCTGGTTACTCCAATGACCAAAAGATCAATTCCAACTATACACCCAGGAACTAAGAAAGTACTGCAGAGTGGATACACCCATTTAGCGAGCCTCTGTGAGTTGCATTTTAGTAAGAATCCATTTGTTTGGATCCCTGTAAGTCCCAACTCTGACTAGGTGTTCATGGTAGATTGAGATTCTGGATATTAGCTGTGCCCAGGAGTCCTCAAATTCTCTGAGTATTCATCTTTCTTAACCTGAGTGGTCACCCAATACACATGGGATTGTTTGTGGAAGAATTGGTGGATCTGTACCTACTATAGTTATCCTGGTGTTTCGGAAGCCTATTCCCATAGTAGCTGGTCACCACTTACTTCACTCAATGAATTTCAAATCTAATATTTGGTTCAAATCTGGGAACTGAGAAAGTGGCTCATGCTCATGACATTTTATTAGGGTTATTGCCCTCAACCTTCCACTCATCTGTTCCTGTCTTCTGGGTATAGATGTTATGGAAGTGTCTGTTCTCTGTTAATTCATTTTGATCTTAGGGACATAAAATTGTATTAGCAATATACTAAAACCCTTCAGATTTAACTTATTCAGTTTCCCTTCTGAACTTGCCATGAATTATGGAAATTGTGGCCTATCAACTTTTAGAATTAAGTTGCACCATCTGGCTTTTCTTATCTTAGAAACTTAGCTGTCCTCTGGAAATTAAGGGCCCCAGTTCTGTGATTGCTTCTTTTATGATTAGTATTGTCCTGCAGAAAAGAGATATTATTGAACTTTTTAATAGTTTTGATTATATATTCACTAGCACATCCATGTTCTGTGACATGACTCCTTAGAAAATATAATTCTCTGTCAACTTTTTGGCAAACACAACATCTCTAACATAACATATTTACTTCTTCTATTCCATTCTGTACCATTTGCTGAGTAAGCTGAAGTATTTTTATTTTGTTTAGCATTGACCTTCTCTTTCATTGTTTTTTTTGATAGAGCATCCAAATGACAAGGTTCCCTGCATAAGATGAGGATGCACCTCTTTATGGATGTCTTATTTATCCACTCTTAATTTGTATTCCAGCCTTCAATCAAGCACTCACCAAATCTAATCTTAGTATAATCTTCTGGCTTCTGATGTTTAATGAGCCAATTTTTACAGCTCCTTTAGTGTAAAATTTATTTTTCCCACTATCACTTTGCCTGGCTGTCCTATAGCAGAACATCTGAGCTTGTATTTTCATAACCACAATAACCTAATTGATGCATAAACTTATTTTTTAAAAAAAGATTTATTTATTTGAGTGGTTGAGTTACAGACATAAACAGGAAAAGACAGAGAGACATCTTCCATTCACTGCTTTACTCCCCAAATGGCTACAATGGCAAGAGCCAGACCAATCTGAAGCCAATAGCTAGGAGCTTCCTCCAGGTCTCCCATATGGGTGAGGGGGCCCAAGAGCTTGGGCCATCTTCCACTGCTTTCCCAGGCCATTGGCAGAGTTGTATCAGAAGAGGAGCAGTTGGGACGTGAACTAATGTGCACACAGTATGCCAGTGCTGCAGACAAAAGATTACCCTATAACACTACAAAGCACCCTTTGTATTTTTTAAACAAGTGTCTCCCAAATCATATAGGCTTTCACCTATTAACCCAGGGTAGAGGAAGAAATTTGCAATGTTGTTTTCCATAATGTTATTCTTTCCCAAAAGTAGGAAAAACAGCTCTTAGTCTTGAAAAATAATTAAGATTTATATAAGTTTTATGAACATGAAACATTATGTAAGATTGGATAAGGAATATAGGGTCAAAAACATATGGCATTCCCTGGAATAGGTAGAGTAGAGCATGGGGTGTGAAGAAACAGAAAATTGAAGAGACTTTTAGAGATGGAATTAGATGAAAATAATATATCTTAATAGACTGAACCTATATACTAAAGTATATATACTCCACAAGAATGTAGACAAGGGCTATAAACAATAATCAACTCAAAATGTTAATTTTGCTCTTACATATTGCATTTTTATAATGTATGTATGGGTTATTACAAACAAGGGAAAGTATATGATATTTGCATTTTTGGGACTGGCTTATTGAACTAAGCATGTGGTATCCAATAGCATCCACGTTTCTGCCAAAGACATAATATTAATTTTTTTAAGCTGAGTAGTATTCCATAGTGTATATATACCACTCTTTCATTATCCAGTCTTCAATTGGTTGACATATGGCTTGATTTCACATCTTAACTATTGTGACTTGAGCTACTATTAATGTGGTGGGAAAGATAACTCTTTCCTATGCTGATTTCATTTGATTTGGGTAAATTCTCAGGACTGACAAGGCTGGATTATATGGAAGATCAGTCTTCAGATCTGAGGAATCTCTATACTGTCTTTCATAATGGTTGTAAAGATTTACATTTCGACCTACAGTGTATCAGAGTATATTTTCTCCATATTCTTGACAGAATTTATTGTTCCATTGGTAATGGGCTGATAGCCATTCTAACTGGGGTTATGTGAAACCTCAGGTTTTTTATTTGCATTTCTCTGATGTGTAGTGATCTGAAACATTTTTTTTTTAATATGTCATTTGGCCACTTATATCTCTTACTTTAAAAAAAGCTTGTCCATGTCTGTTGCCCATTTCTTAACTGGATTGCTTGCTTTGTTGTTGTTGAGTTTCTTTAGCTCTTAATAGATACTGGCAGCATTATCAGTTGCCATCTTGATATATTGCATAGTTTGTAAATATTTTCTCCCATTGTCTGTTGTCTCTTCACTTTGCTGAGTATTTCCTTAGCAGTGTAGAAGCTTCTTAGCTTCATGCAATCCCATTTGTCTATTGCTTTTTTTTGCCTATGCTTCTGGGGCCTTTTCCAAGAAGTCTTTGCATATGCCAATGTCTTTCAGAGTTTCCCTAATGTTCTCGCCTAATATTTAGGTGGTATCAGGTCATAGATCTAGATCTTTGACCCATTTTGAGTTTATTTTAGTATGAGGTTTAAGGTAGGGTTTTGTTTCATTTTTCTGCATCCACAGATTAATTTTTTCCAGCAAAATTTCTTGGATACAGTGTCCTCTTCAGGAATTGATTGCTATCTTCTTTCTCAAAGCTTAATTGGTTGTTGATATGTGGATTAATTTCTGGGGTTTCTATTCTGTTCCAGTTGTCTACATGTCTATTTTTGTGCCAATACCAGTTGTTTTGATTATAATTCCCCTGTAGTATGTCTTCAAATCTAGTATTGTGAAGTCTCTGGCTTATTTTTTTGTTGCTTAATATTGGTTTAACTATTTGGGGTTTCTTGTGTTTCCATATGGATTTTAGCATCGTTTTTTTTTTTTCTAGTTCTTAGAAGAATGTCCTTGGCATTATGATTGGAATTGCATTGAATATCTAATTTTTTTGGATAGTATGAACATTTTGATGATATTAATTCTTCCAATTGATTAACATGGACTTTTTTTGTGTCTTTTTCTATTTCTTTAATGTTTTGAGCTTTTCACTATAGAGATCTTTCACATCCTTGACTAAATTTATTCCAAGGTATTTACTTGTTTTGTTGCTATTGTGAATGGTTTCTTCTCAGCCTTGGTATTATTTCTGTATAACAGGCTATTGAATTTTGTGTGCTGATTTTATATCTTGTAACTTAACTCTCTTTTGAGTCCAATAGTCTCTTAGTGGAGTATTTTGGTTTCCCTATATATAGAAGTCATGTAATCTGCAAACAGGCATAATCCGACTTTCTCCTTTCCAATTTATATACCCTTTATTTCTTTTTTCTTGTCTAATGGCTCTGGCTAAAGTTTCAAGAACAATATTCCAGAGCAACCAAGAAAGTGGGCATCCTTGTCTGGTTCAAGTTCTTAGTGGAAATGCTTCCAACTTTTCCCCATTCAATGTGATGCTGGCTGTGGTTTTGTCATGTATTGCTTTGACTGTGTTGAGGAATGTTCCTTCTTACCCAATTTGCTTGAGTTTTTTTTTTTTTTCATCATGGAATGATATTGTACTTTCTTAAACACTTTCTCTGAATTATGGAGAAAATTATGTGGTTTTTATTCTTCAGTTATCAATGATGTATTACATTTAGTAATTTTTGTATCTTGAACCTTCCCTGCTTAAAAGGATAAATCCCATTTGGTCTGTGTGAATGATCTTTCTAACGTTTTTGTTGGGTTCAATTAACTCATATATTGCTGAGGATTTTTGTACATATGTTCATGAGTGTATTGGTTTATAGTTCTCTTTCTTTGTTGTATCTTTTTCTGATTTTAGATTTAAGGGGATGCTGGCTGCATAAATGGAGTTTGAGATTGAGAAATTGAAAAGAAATCAAACTGGAATATTAGAAATGAAGAATTAAATATGTCAAATAGAAAATATGATCATAAACCCTAACAACAGACTTCTTGAGGCTGAAGAAAAAAAAATATCGGAGCTAGAAGACAAATCTATGGATGAACTTCAGTCACACAAAAAAGAAGAAGACAAAATTAGAAAAAACTAAAAATAGTGTGCAAGATTTATGTGGCAGTTTCAAATAAGCAAACATAAGTGTATTACAGTTTCTGGAAGTGTAGAATAAGTAAATGGATTTAAGACCCATTCAGCAAAATAATAGCAGCAAACTTCCATAATTTGGAAAAGAAAGGGATATCAAAGTAAAGGAAGCACATAGAACTTCTAATAGACATGATAAAAAAAGAACTTTGGCTTGTGCCATGGATCACTAGGCTAATCCTCTGCCTACGGCCCCAGTTCCCCAGGTTCTAATTCCAGGCAGGGCGCCAGATTCTGTTCCAGTTGCTCCTCTTCCACTCCAGCTCTCTGCTGTTGCCCGGGTGTGCAGTGGAGGATGGCCCAAATGCTTGGGCCCTGCACCCCATGGGAGACCAGGCATAAGCACCTGGCTCCTGGCTTCAGATCAGTGCAGTGTGCCAGCCGTAGCGGCCATTGGAGGGTGAACCAACAGCAAAAGGAAGACCTTTCTTCCTGTCTCCCTCTCTCACTGTCCACTCTGCCTGTCAAAAAAAAAAAAAAAGAAAGAAAAAAGAACTTTATCATGACACATATAGTCAACCTTTCACCCATAAAATATGAAGAAAACAATTCTAACATGTGCATGAGAGAAAGACAAGATTACCTTCAGAGGATCCCCAATTACATTAATAGCTGATTTCTCGTAGGAAAGCCAGGCTAGGAGAGAATGGAGAGACACAGTCCAAATCCCACAAGAAATTGTTAATCCAGAATACTGTACCAACGAAAGCTCTCATTTCTATGAAAGTGAACTATAGATTTCCAAAACAAACAGAAATTGAAAGTACTTGTCACCAGTTTTCTAGCCTTACAAATAGTCTTAAGGTTGTACTATACACAGAAGCAGAGAATAGTCATCATTATGAAAGAATGTGAAGGCAGAAAAATTCCTAGTAAAAGTACAAAGGCAAGTCAAAGCAAACAATATTTATGGAAAATAGTAGTACCAAATCATTATTTATTAATAATAGTAATAAAATTAAGTGTTCTAAATTCTCCAATTAAAATACATAAACTGGTTGAATGGATTAACACACAACAAGACCCATCAATTTGTTGTCCACAGGAAATACACCTCACCAACAAAGATATACAAAAAAAACTGAAAGTGAAATCATGGAAAAAGATAGTCCATGCTAATGGAAAGCAAAAGTGATCAGGTATAGCCATCTTGATATCAGAAAAAAGAGACTTCAACAGAAAAACTGTTAAAAATGATAAAGAAGGACACTACGTAGTAATTAAGGCATTGACTATGTTCCTAAATTTGTATATGTGAAATGCATGAAATTTGTATATCTTAAATAAAAGGTTTCTATGTTAAAGAAACATAGTTTAAAAATAATTAAGGGATCAGTTCAGCAGAAAGATCTGACTATAATAAATGAATATACACCCAGTGCCAGGGCGCCTGGCTTTAAAACAAACATAATGCATCTAAAGTGTGATAAGATGTCAATACTTATTCCTCATGTGGAATCTGTC
The DNA here is from genome assembly GCF_033115175.1 of Lepus europaeus. Lineage (NCBI taxonomy): Eukaryota > Metazoa > Chordata > Mammalia > Lagomorpha > Leporidae > Lepus > Lepus europaeus. The sequence continues at coordinate 100,134,825 of NC_084829.1, forward strand.
CTTAATGTGTTGTCCAATGTGAAGTAATGCTATAACTAGTACTCAAACAGTATTTTACACTTTGTGTTTCTGTGTGGGTGCAAACTGATGAAATCTTTACTTAATATATACTAAATTGATCTTCTGTATATAAAGATAATTGAAAATGAACCTTGATGTGAATGGAATGGGAGAGGGAACAGGAGATGGGAGGGGTGCGAGTGGGAGGGAAGTTATGGGGGGGGGAGCCATTGTAATCCATAAACTGTACTTTGTAATCTTATATTTACTAAATAAAAGTTAAAAAAAAATATGTCAAAGCAATAGTAATGGGGGACTTCAACACCTTACTTTTTAAAAATATTCATTCATTTATTTAAAAGGTGGAGTTACAGACAGGTAGAGGCAGAGGCAGAGAGAGAGAAATCTTCCATTTCCTGATTTACTCCCTAAATGTCTACAAAGGTTTGAGCTGGGCCAGTCTGAAGCCAGCAGTATCTTCCCTATCTTCCGCATGGGTGCAGGGACCCGAGCAGTTGGCCCCATCTTAGGTTGCTTTCCTAGTCACATTGGCAGGGAGCTGGATCAGAAATGGAGCAGCCAGTTCTTGAACTATAGGATATAGGATGCTGACATTGCATGCAGCTGTTTAACTGGTTGCACCATTCCACCAGCTCCTCAACACCTCACTTTCATCAATGAACTCATCAACTAGACAGGAAATCAACAAAGAAATAACAGAGCTAATCTACATTATGGACAAAATGGTCATGATATATACAGAATTTTTCATCCTATAGTTGCATAATACATGTTCATCAGTGCCTGAAACATTCTCTAACATAGAGCATATGCTAGGTTATAAAACAAGTTTGAGGAAATTAAAAAAAATAAATGAAGCTGGAATTTAACAAGCTAAGAATCTGTAGAAAATACACAAACACATGGAGTCTGAACAACATGCTCCTGAATAATACATCATTAGGAGAAATAACAAGGGAGATAAAAAACTCCTGGAAATGAATGAATATGACAGTACACCATATTAAAACTTTAGGATACAGCAAAAAAAACATGTAAAGAATGAAGTGTACAGCAATTAGTGTGTACAGCAATAATTTGGAAAGTCATCAAAGAAATGATCGATCAATGCATATCAATGAGCCCCCCCCCAAAAAAAATCCAACTAAGCCTGAAATTAGAACATGAAAGAAATAATTAAAATTAGAGAAGAGATAAATAAAATTGAAAGCAAAATAACAATATAAAGGATCAGTGAAATGAAGAACTGGTTTTATGAAAAAATAAACCAAATTGATATACCATTGGCCAACTCACCAAATTAATAAAATAATAAAATTTGAATTTAAGGACAGTTGTTAAAACAGATACCACAGAAATAAAAATAATCATCAGGAATTACTACAAACAACTGTATGCCAACCAATCAGAAAATCTAGAAGAAATGGATTCCTGGACACATATGACCTTCCATAATTGAGTCACGAAGACATAGAAAACCTAAACAGATCAATAACCATGACAGAGATTAAATCAGTAATAAAACCCTCCCAACAAAGAAAAGCCCTGGAGTAGATGGCTTAACTGCTGAATTCTATCAGACTTTTTTTTTATTTTTAATGATTTATTTATTTATTTGAAAGGCAGAGAGTTACAGAAACGGAGAGAGAGAGAGAGAGAGAGAGAGAGAGAGAGAGAGAGAGAGAGAAAAGTCTTCCATCCGCTGCCTCACTCCCCAAATATCCGCAATGGCCAGAGCTGGGCCAATCTGAAGGTAGGAACCAGCAGCTTCTTCCAGGTTTCCTACGCAGGTGAAGGGGCCCAAAGTCTTGAGTCATCTTCCACTGCTTTTCCAGGCCATAGCAGAGAGCTGGATCTGAAGTGGAGCAGCCAGGACTCTAACCTGTGCCCATAAGGGATGCCAGCACTGCAGGCGGTAGTTTTACCCACTGTGCCACAATGCAAACCCCTCTTTTATTTTAATTTATTTAATTTTATTTTTTCCAGATTTGTTTATTTGATTTGAAATGGGAGTTAAGAGAGGCAGGAAGAGAGAGAGAGAGAGAGAGAGAGAGAGAGAGAGAGAGAAAGATCTTTCATCTGCTGCTTCACTCCCCAAATGTTTGCAATAGCCAGAACTGTGTGTGTCTGAAGCCAGGAGCCAGGAACTTCCTCAGGGTGTTCCACTTGGGTGCAGGGGCCCAAGAAGTTAAGCCATTTTCTATTGCATTCCAGGCCGTGTCAGAGAGCTAGATTGGAAGTGGAGTGGCTGGGACTCGAACTGGCACCCATATGAGATGCCAACACTGCATACCAGATTTTTTTTCCAACTTTTATTTAATTAATATAAATTTCCAAAGTACAACTTTTGAATTATAGCAGCTTATCCCCCCATAACCTCCCTACCACAAGCAACCATCCCATCTCCCATTCCCTCTCACATCCCATCCACATCAAGATTCATTTTGAATTATCTTTATATGCAGAAGATCAACTTAGTATATACTAAGGAAATATTTCAACAGACTGCACCCACACAGACACACAAAGTATACAGTACTATTTATGAGTAGTAGTTTTACCATTAACTTGCATAGTACAACACATTAAGGACAGAGGTCCTACATGGGGATCAGGTGTACAGTGACTCCTGTTTTTGATTTAACAATTGACACTCTTATTTATGACGTCAGTAATCACTTGAGGTTCTTGTCATGAGTTTCCAAGGCTATGGAAGCCTCTTGAGTTCACCAACTACGAACTTATTTAGACAAGGCCATATTCAAAGTGGAAGTTCTCTCCTTCTTTCAGAGTAAGGTACCTCCTTCTTTGATGACCCTTGATTTCTGCTGGGATCTCACTCAGATAACTTTCATTTAGGTCATTTTTTTTTTACCACAGTGTCTTGTCTTTCCATGTCTGAGAAACTCTCATGGGCTTTTTAGCCAGATTCAATGCCTTAAGGGCTGATTCTGAGGCCATAGTGCTGTTTAGGGCTTTTGCCATTCTATGAGATTGCTGTGTATCCTGCTTCCTATGTAGGATCATTCTCTCCTTTTTAATTCTATCAATTATTATTTGCAGACACTCATCTTTTTTCTGTAATCCTTTTGACACTTAATCCTATCTTTTTGATCGATTATGAACTTAAACAGATCACTTTAACACGTAAGATGGCATTGGTACATGCCACCTTGATGGGATTAAATTGGAATCCACTGGCACGTTTCTAGCTCTACCATTGGGGTAAATCCCAGTGAACATGTGCTGAACTGTACATCTCCTTGCTCGCTTACTCCCACACTTATATTTAACAGGGACCACTTTTCAGTTAATTATATATGCCCAAGAATAATTGTGTGTTAATTAAATAGTTCAAGCAATGGCATTAAGTAGAACAAAAAATACTAAAAGGAATAAAATAATACGTTGTTCCTCAACAGTCAGGACAAGGGCTGATCAAGACATTGTTTCCCATAGTGTCCAATTCACTTCAACAGGTTTCCTTTTAGGTGCTCAGTTAGTTGTCACCAATCAGGGAGAACATATGATATTTGTCCTTTGGGACTCGCTTATTTCACTCAGCATGATGTTTTCCAGATTCCTCCATTTTGTTGCAAATGACCGGGTTTCATTGTTTTTACTGCTGTATAGTATTCTATAGAGTACATATCCCATAATTTCTTTATCCAGTCTACTGTTGATAGGCATTTAGGTGGATTCCCTGTCTTAGCTATTGTGAATTGAGCTGCAGTAAACATTGAGGTGCAGACAACTCTTTTATTTGCAGGCAGATTTTTTTTTTTTGTCAATTTAATTACCTTCAGGTAAATTCCAAGGAGTGGGATGGCTGGGTTGTATGGTAGGGTTATGTTCAGGTTTCTGAGGAATCTCCAGACTGACTTCCATAGTAGCTTTACTGGTTTGCATTCCCACCAACAGTGGGTTAGTGTCCCTTTTTCCCCACATCCTCACCAGCATCTGTTGTTAGTTGATTTATCTCTGTGAGCCATTCTAACTGGGGTTAGGTGAAACTGCATTGTGGTTTTGATTTGCATTTTCCAGATTGCTAGTGATCCTGAACATTTTTTCATGTGTCTGTTGGCCGTTTGGATTTCCTATTTTGAAAAATATCTACTTAGGTCCTTGGCCCATCTCTTAAGTGGGTTGTTTGTTTTGTTGTTGTGGAGTTTCTTGATCTCTTTGTAGATTCTGGTTATTAATCCTTTATCTGTAGCATAGTTTGCAGATTTTTTTTCCTATTCTGTTGGTTGCCTCTTCACTTTCCTGACAGTTTCTTTTGCAGTACAGAAACTTCTCAATTTGATGTAATCCCTATTGTTAATTTTGGCTTTGACTGCCTGTGCCTCTAGGGTCTTTTCCAAGAAGTCTTTGCCTGTGATAAAATACAACCCCCTTTCTTGATGAAAACTCTAAGCAAATTGGGTATGGAAGGAACATTCCTCAATACAATCAAATCAATTTTTGAAAAACACACGGCCAGCATCCTATTGAATGCGGAAGAGTTGGAAGCTTTTACACTGAGATCTGGTACCAGACAGGGATGCTTATTCTCACCACTGCTATTGAATATAATTCTGAAAGTTTTAGGCAGAGCCATTAAGCAAGAAAAAGAAATTAAAGGGCTACAAATTGGAAAGGAAGAAGTCAAACTATCCCTCTTTGCAGTGATATGATTCTTTATTTAGCAGATCCAAAGAACTCTACTAAGATACTATTGGAACTCATAGAAGAGTTTGGAAAAGTAGCAGGATATAAAATCGATGCACAAAAATCAACAGCCTTTGTATCACAGGCAATGCCATGGCTGAGAAAGAAATGCTAAGATCCCTCTTCCAGGCCAGCTCTCTGCTATGGCCCGGGAAGGCAGTGGAGAATGGCTCAAGTCCTTGGGCCCTGCACCCACATGGAAGACCAGAAGTACCTGGCTCCTGGCCTCGGATCAGCGAGATGCACTGGCTGCAGCAGCCATTGGAGGGTGAACCAACAACAAAAAGGAAGACCTTTCTCTCTCTCTCTCTCTCTCTCTCTCTCACTATCCACTCTGCCTGTCAAAAAAAAAAAAAAAAGAAAAGAAAAAAAAAAGAAATGCTAAGATCAATCCCATCCACAATAGCTACAAAAACAATAAAATACCTTGGAATAAACTTAAACAAGGACATCAAAGATCTCTGTGATGAAAATTACAAAATCTTAAAGAAAGAAATGGAAGAGGATACCAAAAAAATGGAAAAATCTTCCATGCTTATGGATTGGAAGAATCAATATCTTCAAAATGTCCATTCTCCCAAAAACAATTTCTAGATTCAATGCGATACCAATCAAAATACCAAACACATTCTTCTCAGATCTGGAAAAAATGATGCTGAAATTCATATGGAGGCACAAGATCTCACATAGTTAAAGCAATCTTGTACAACAAAAACAAAGCCAGAGGCATCACAGTACAAGATTTCAAGACATACTACATGGTAGTTATAATCAAAACAGCATGGTTCTGGTACAGAATCAGATTGATAGACCAAAGTAACAGAAAAGATACACCAGAACTTCTTTTATTTTTAAGATTTATTTTATTTATTTGAAAGGTTTAATTACAGACAGATGTAGAGACAGAGACAAAGGTCTCCCATCCTATAGCTCACTCACCAAATAGCCGTAACTACCAGGGATGGACCAGCTGAAGCCAGGAGCCAGGAGCTTCTGGGTCTCCTGCATGATGCAGGGGCCCAAGCATTTGAGCCATCCTCTGCTGCTTTCCTAGGTGCTTTAGCAGGGTGCTGGATCAGAAGTATAGTAGCTGGGGTTAGAACTGGCTCCCATATGGGATGTCGGCAATGCAGGCTGGGGTTTAACCCACTGTACCACAGCGCCAGTGCTTGCCACAGAACTTTTGATCATATGACTCATTAGCTAAATAAAATTAAACATATGCTTCTAGATACTGCTGGTTTATATATAAACTCTAAAATGTAGTGCATTGAAAAATAAGCAATATATTTATTCATGATTCCCTGAAGAGCAATTTTGGATTCTCTCAGCTAATTGCTTACTATCTATCTATCCATCCATCTATCATCTGTCATCTATCTACCTTTCTTTCTACAAGTCATCTATCTGTATCTACCCATCATTAATCTATCTAAATATCTATTGTTGCTACATGTTGAACACTCATCTAAGGCCACAAAATTATAATTCTTTCTAAAACCATATGTGATAATTTTATTAGTCTACATAATATGGTGAAAACCGATGCACACTATAATGTCATGCTAAAAGTCATAAAAGAAGGGGATTATGGAATCAGACTGAATATTAAAATGTAGACATTTTCACTTTTGAATTGTAATTGATGATACATGTTGAAATGGTTCAGAGATCATTAAAATGTAGACTCAGCACAGAATCATGAAGATGACCAAAACAGAAGTTATAATTAAAGAAAAAACAACTTTCTTAAAGAAAAAAAAAAAACTTACTTAATGGTAAGAACCCAGCCATGCAACAGAATCCTAAGAATTGTAGTCAACAAATCCATAGGCCCTAATGGCACAGAAAATATAGTATGCAAAGTCAAGACCCATATATTTTTGAAGCAAAATTAGGTAACTCTGGAACATCTATTTCACAAGTATGTTTTTAGGCATTTACTTAAAGACTTCTTAAGAGTAGTGAGAGATTTGGTAGACAATCTACAAACATTCCGGAAGCCAAAAAGAGGTAATGATTCACATAAGAAGTGAATAGTGTTAGATAGCTTGAGAATTTTAAACTCTAATGAAAAGAAATCACTACATAAAGTGAATTGAAGATATTGGAGGGAGAAGTCATACTGAGACAAGAAGACCCTAACGAGGTAGAAATGAGTTACAGAATAGAAACTGAAAGGTTGACCTTAAATAAAAGAAGGGGAAATTTTCGGATGTGAAAGCCGGTGTGAGAAATCTCATGTCTGAGTGGAAGCTGAAAGGAGGGTATCACTGTTGCAGTATTTCAAATGTTGAAGTTCAGAGTTCATCCAATTCCCTACACAGTGTTTGTACACATCTGGAATCCTACACAGTGTATCTGCCAACCAAGGGCAAGGTAGCCAGATTTATGTTGTTCTTAATGTAGACCGATGAATCTTCCAAAACAATGCTTTGATCTTTCCAAACTTCCTGGCTTGTTGTTGGTGGAGCCTCACTTTTACTTTTTTTAATTAACATAAAAAAGAACAGATTTCATGCACCACAGTTCCAAGAAGACAACCATACTTCTTTCCCTCCCCCTTCTCCCATTCCTCCTTCCCACCTGTCTCTTCCTTTCATCAGTTCTTGCAAAGACATAATTTTAATGCCCTCTGTGTTCACAGGTTTAATTAATGACTAACCAAGATATTCAACAAGTAAAAAGTAGGAAGACCTCAGTTACACAGGAGTATAAACAAGGGCCAAAAATGACGATCAGGCCATAAAATGTCCGTTTCATTCCCATAATTTTTTGTATTCTATATTAACTGCCACGTACCATAGAAAACATATGATATTTGTCTCTGTGAGACTGCCGTATTTTCACTAACCATAATGGTTTTGTTGCATCCATTTTGTCACACTCCTCTAGGACACTATCAAATAGTTGCAGAGAATTCCTTTGATCAATAACTCGCCTATTATTTGATGCAGTGACTATGTACTCAGCTCATCCACTGAGTCCTCTCAGAATTCCCCTTATCATCTGCCATACGCCATGGGGCATGAAAACTTATGCCGTCCCTGGGAACACTACAAGATATTTCTGTTTTTCTATATCCAAGGGATTTATTTCAATGATTATAAAAGCTTAGCAAATTACAGACAAGAAAGAGTTTCCAGACCATTTTATTTAGATTAAACAGCACATTTAACTGTCAACTAAATTTTCCTGCAAATCATCACTAGTGAGAAAGGAGAATTGGAAATACTTTTTAAATTTCTTACAGATCCTTTTACTGTTCTGATGCCTAAAATCACTCTTCTCCATCTTGTCTGCTAGCCAGATTTTGCAGCTGGTCCTGGTATAGGGTGGTGGACCGAGGTTGGAAAGTAAAACTGGTTTGAAATTCTGTGGTGGGGTCAGTGTTGTGGTGCATTGGGTTAACCCACGGTCTGCAATGCCTGTATCCCATATGGGCAGTGGTTCTAGTCTCAGTGACTCTCCTTCCAATCCAGCCTTTTGCTAATATGCCTGGAAAAGCAGCAGAGGATGGCACAGATACTTGGGCCCCTGCACCTAGCGGGAGACTGAATGAAATTCCACCCTCCCAGCTTCGGTCTGGCCCAGTTCCATTGTGGGCATTTGAGGAGTGAACCAGCTGATGAATCTCTTTCTCTTTGACTCTCCTTCTTCTCTATAACTCCGCCTTACAAATAAAAATAAATAAAACTTTTTTTTTTTAAAAAGAAGAAGCATCCTGCCTATATTGGTTTTTATTAATGCTAGCAGTTTGTAGTTGCTAGTACTGGGGTGTGAGAAAGTAAAAAAATATTCTCTTGGGAAAAAAATAATTGTTCTTTTCTCAAGTTCTTGCCACAGAACACATTTCATATCTTAACAATATTATATGAGGGCTCTGATCTTGTTGCTGAGGTTTAAAGTCCTCAGCAGAGAACATTCACATAAAGCTTGTTCAATAAACATTAACCGTTAGTAGGATACTGTTATACAATCAGTGTATGTTTATTAATGTTTTTTGTTACCAGAGATTGGAGGTAATGGCCTGAAAGATTTAAAGAAGTAGATAGCTTCTGCAGTTACAGTAGGGAAGAACAGAATCAGACAAGATGCAAAATATTTGGAGGGGTGACAATTTCTACATGAAAATGCTACCAGCCTGTCTTGATTCAGTAATACTTTTTCAGAGTTCAATATATTTTCTTTTGGCTTGCCACTTTGATTTGCAATGCAGTGTATTATTCTTTTTAAACAGCATTGACATTCTGCTGGACTTCTACTGTACAATTCAAGACATGTACAGCTTTTTTTCTGAACAAAACAAAGAGCTAACAGGAGATTTTCTAAATTTTCATGATTGCTACCAAATAATGGGAAAATATTCTAAACATGTGTTCATTTTTGTCAAGTAGGTAGTTAAGACTGCTGGGATATAGTGAAAATGAGGAATGAGGAAGTGGTTCACTATTAGATGTCAGGATATTTCTATGGCTTCCATAAGAACTTCCTTAGAAACATGGAAACTGAATAGATTTTCAAATAAGCTTCTAAATTTAAAATATACACAAAAACAGAATATTACTACGATTATTTATGTTTTCTCTCCGATAATATTATTTTCTGAAATTCTTGATGACATAGTTGTAGGAGGAAGTAGGTTGTTTAATTTGCTGTACATTGTCCCTGTCAGATAGTTAATACAAGTTCATTTAACACATTGTTTAATTTTCCTTTTTAATTGTTATTACTTTTATTTTTTAAAGGCAGAATAACATTGAAAGAACCAGACAGAATCTGCTGTGTGAATCACTAAATGTCCACTACAGCCAGGGTGGAGACAGGTCAAGCCAGGAGCCTAGAACTCCATCTGGGTCTCCCACATAAGTGGTAGGGACTCATTGTCTTGAGCCTTTGCCTGCTACCTCCCAAGATGCACATTAGCAGATACGATAAAACAGAGTAGTCAGGATACTACTATGGTATACAGGCAAATCAAGCAGCACCTTAATCTGCTATGGTACTATCCAAGTGATTTTACCTAAGACGTTATTCCCTGGTTCCAATAACGTAAATTTCTAATTACTTCCTTCCCAGTAGTTTAAATCTCTACTAGGATTAAGTAGTTCCAGGCAAAATAATTTTTAATACTTTTGCTACATTTTCACCTTACTAACATTCTACTATTCCTTATTTTTATTCTCTAACTTCTCAGGGAACATTGAGGTATTTGCATAGTTTTTTGTTTGTTTGTTTGTTTGTTTGTTTTGTCTTTGTTTTTGACAGGCAGAGTTAGACAGTGAGAGAGAGAGAGACAGAGAGAAATGTCTTCCTTCCGTTGGTTCACCCCCTAAATGGCTGCTACGGTCAGCGCGCTGTGCCGATCCGAAGCCAGGATCCAGGTGCTTTCTCCTGGTCTCCCATATGGGTGCAGGGCCCAAGCAATTGGGCCATCCTCCACTGCCTTCTGGGCCACAGCAGAGAGCTGGACTGGAAGAGGAGCAACTGGGACATAACCGGCGCCCCAACCGGGACTAGAACCCGGTGTGCTGGCGCCGCAGGCGGAGGATTAGCCTAGTGAGCCGTGGCACTGGCCACATAGTTTTGTACTCTTTCAAAATGATATATTTCAGCAATCTGTTAATGCTGATCCTCCAAGCAGTGGTTTTTGGCTAACAGAGTTGGGTTCCTGACACTCACATTGGAGATCTGGATTAAGTTTCTGACTCCCAGTTTCAGTTAGACTAGATCTGGCTCTAAGGAGTATTTGAGAAGTGAAGCAGATGAGAGCTCTTTCTGCCTCTGAAATTGATATCTTTTTTAAAAAAAAAGACAAACAATCCAACATAAAACAACTACTTAAGCTGATCAATATCCTAACTTTCCACAACTTAACTGAAAGTTGCCTGTTTTCTAAGGATATGATTTCATGGTTGTGTTCTCAAGTGAAAGATAATTATTTTTAAACAGACAATGAATTTCAGGAATAGGATGTGGAACACATGTCCTGCTAATTCTATTTTATTGAATTAAGATTTTTTACTCATGATTGGACAGAAAAGAAATCCCACTATCTCAATTCATTTGAATTCTATACTGTTTGACTATCTCAATATTTATTCTTTTTACTTCCAAATACAAACACACACACATACACACATTGCCTTGCTCACTCATTTTTAGAATTCTTAGGCATTGAGGCAGTCTATAAAGTAATAACAAATCATACTTCTCTTTCCCTTCACATGCATAAATAGACAATATTTTCCAGTATACATTGCAGTTAGCAGTTGTCATATGATTGAATTATGGCCAGGCAAATTTGGACAAAAATGTGTCTCAAAGAGATCTCTAGGGCTTTCCTTTATATGTTCTCTGAATCTACTATGTGAATGCAGAGGATGTGCTCTGCGGGTGGAATAAGCACATGAAGAAGTGATTCCAGTTCCTGAAAGAGTCTGATGGAGTTTGTAACGTATATCAGATTGAAACTCAAGCAAATACTTCTAGTTGGTAAATGTACTAAAGGTAAGAGTTGATTTTGTAATAGTCTACCTAGATTAATACAGGAGCTAATTTCTGGTTTCCTTCTCCATCTTGTATGCATCTGTCATAGTCACATAGATGGTGCATTAACGGCAGTGGTGGCTTTTGCAAACACAAGCTGATATTTTCCATAGTATGCAAGATTTCTGAGGGAAGATGCATCATATCTTTTCCAGCATCGATAAACCTAAGAATTAAGGTTTGTTGCTCACAACTGATGCAGTTGACCTAATGTTGTACAAGTCATTGAATGAGGGACCTTGAGTATAATCATTGGATAGTTTAATGCAGATACTTTCTGAATTGAGTTAAGAGCAACAAAAGTTGAGAGGCCAATGTCCTAAGCAAGTAAGAACTTCACATCTCATAAAAAGGATAAATGGACAATCAACAGACAAAAGCAATAGAAATCCACAATAAATTGTGATGTTTTGGAATCTTGTTAACTATCAGTACAAAATAAAATAATAAACAGAAATGAGGATTTTGGCTGAACAATGTTATGTCTATTGTATTTAAAAAATTATCTGAAAGATTTGTGGCTTTTATTTTACTTATGTAATAATTCACTCTCTGCATTTTATCCATCTCTAGTATATTTCAGCTAAAAACACAATTTTCACCACATATCATTTAAGAACTGCACTACAGTTTTTAATTTTTTTATATTTATATTAATAAACCTTAAAAAAGAAAAAGAAAATACTGATTCACTCACAAAGGAAAGTTCTTGATGAATTCATCAAAAATAACTTAAAATATATTTTATATTATAAATGAAATGGTAGCAGATATTTTTGATCAACATTATTCACTAGCATTTCTTTTTTGTATTTTGATGATCTATGTTTTTAATCAGTGGAAATCTGTAGGGATCAATTGTTCCTTTTTCCCTAAAGTTAACAGCATATTCTGGATGTTAAAATATGAAACAAATTCAGTTCACAGTTGATCATAATGATAGGACTGATAGTCAAAGGGATCACATAAACAAGACTAGTGTCTGCTGATACGAACTGATAGAATTAAAAAGGCTCAATAGGCTAGTTCTCCGCCTGTGGCAGCGGTTATTTCCCAGTTGCTCCTCTTCTAGTCTAGCTCTCTGCTGTGGCCCAGGAGTGCAGTGGAGAATGGCCCAAGTGCTTGGTCCCTGCACCCGAATGGGAGACCAGGAGAAGCACCTGGCTCCTGGCTTCAGATCAGCGCGGTGCACCTGCTGCTGAGGCCATTGGGGGGTTGAACCAACGGAAAAGGAAGACCTTTCTCTCTGTCTCTCTCACTCACTGTCCACTCTGCCTGTCCAAAAAAAAAAAAAAGAATTAAAAAGGATAGAATGATCCAGCATGGGAAGCAGGATACACAGCAGACTCATAGAATGGCAGATGTCCTAAACAGCACTCTGGCCTCAGAATCGACCCTTAAGGCATTCGGATCTGGCTGAAAAGCCCATGAGAGTATTTTAGGCATGGAAAGCCAAGACACTCTAACAAAAAACAAAACAAAACTGTTTTAACCTAAATGAAAGATCTCAGTGAGTGAGATCCCAGTGGAAAGAATGGACCATCAAAGAAGAAGGTACCTTTCTCTGAAGGGAGGAGAGAACTTCCACTTTGATTATGACCTTGTCTAAATAAGATCAGAGTTGATGAACTCATAAGGCTTCCATAGCCTTGGCAACTCATGACAAGAGCCTCAAGTGATTACTGACGTCATAAAAAGAGTGTCAATTGTTAAGTCAACAACAGGAGTCAGTATGCACTTACTCCCCATGTAGGATCTCTGTCCTTAATGTGTTGTACAATGTGAATTAATGCTATAACTAGTACTCAAACAGTATATTACACATTGTGTTTTGGATGGGTGCAAACTGTTGAAATCTTTACTGAATATATACAAAATTGATCTTCCGTATATAAAGATAATTGAAAATGAATCTTGATATGGATGGGATGGGAGAGGGAATGGGAGATGGGAGGGTTGCAGGTGGGAGGGACGTTTTGGTGGGGGGCAGGGAAAGCCACTGTAATCCAAAAGCTTTACTTTGGAAATTTATATTTATTAAATAAAAGTTAAAAAAATTAAAAACAAAGAAAAAAATAAAACAAATCTTTTCTCTTTTAAAAATTAATTTATTTAGTTGAAAGAAAGTGAGAGAGAGAAATAGTCAGAAAAAAGGGAGAGACAGATCTTCCATCTACTGGTTCACTCCCCAAATGACTGCAATGACCAGAGCTGAGCCAGGAACAAGAGCTTCTTCCAGGCCTCCCACATGGATGCAGGGGCCCAAGTATCTGGGATTTCTACTCCTGCTTTCCCAGATGTATTAGCAAGGAGTTGGATCAGAGGTGGAGCAAGTGGGACTCAAGCTGACGCCCATATGGGAAGCTGGCTTTGCAGGTGGCAGTTTTACCCACTATGTCATAGCACCGGCTCTTGAAACAAATTCTTATAGTAATGAAATAATAAATATGCATATTACCTTCATATTCCTGGTTTGCTATTTGCATTTAATATAAATGTTAGCCACCTTAGAAGATTTTCAATATTATTCATAAAGCAATAAAAAAAGAAAAAGAAAGTGAGATGGGAGGTAAAGAGAAGAAAGGAAGAAAGAAATCATCACATCCTTCTGCAGAGACATGTTTACTTTCAGGAATATATAAACTGCCATCACATAGCTTAGGGACATATTTTCTTTCAGCCAAACACCTGCAAAATTATTCAAATGGAAAATATTTATTGTGTTTTCTAAACTTTCACTTAACTAGAATGTACATATTAATTACATCACCTTCAATTCCAAGATGATTTAGATTCCAATGGCTCCATGGGGCTTGAATATTAAGCAGCATAATTCCCATCATTGCTCAAAAAGTATTCAGTAACAAAATGTGGTGAGTCAGATGGCAAATACTGGTCGAGGGAGCATTTATTCAAGATAACCTGCATTATTTTTGAACTCTAAAAAATAATTGGACATTTTAGTATTCCACAAGAATGGAAGGAAGGACAGGACAAAGCAGGGATGAAGAAAGGAGAGAGCGGAGAAGAAAGATAAGGAATGAAGAAAAGAGAGAAAATAAGGGAGAAGGAAGCAGAAAAAGAAAGGAAGGAAGAAAGAGAGCCAAAAAGGAAAGAATGACCAAAAATTCATATATCATTATTGGATAGTAAACTAATTATCCTTTGAAGAAACTATCATAAGCACACTTGAAAATTTAAAATCATAACATGATCATGTTTTTAAATCTCATAAATTAGCATTCTCTCTAATCAGACACAAGAAGTGTCTGCTTTATTATATATAAAATTTTCTTATAATTAAATGCACATGATTAATTTTTGAATATTTTAACACATTAGTTTAACTCATCACATAACTTTGGTGCTCTTGTAGAAGGAGGAGAAACACATTTTGCATGTTTATGTATAGTTTTGGATATCAATTTCTACTTCATTTTTTTAAGATTTAATTGCTTATTTGAAAGCAGAGTTACGGGGGAGGGGGAGACAGAATGAGAGAGAGAGAGAAATCTTCCATTGCTCTTTCATTCTCAAGATAACCACAACCACCAGCACTTGCCCCCAGCCTAAACTGAGTCAGAAGCTGCATCCATGTCTCCCACATGAGTGACAGGAGCCCTAGTACTTGGACCATCTGCTGCTGCTTTTCCCAGGCCATTAGTAGGCAGCTAGATCAGAAGTGGAGCAGAGGGACATGAACCAGTGACATATGGGATGCCAGTGTTTCAGGTGTTGGCTTTAACTTTTTTTTAAAATTTAATTCATTTATTTGAGAGGTAGAGTTACAGACAGTGAGAGGGAGAGACAGAGAGAGGTCTTCCATCCGATGGTTCACTCCCCAGATGGCCACAATGCCAGAGCTACTCCAATCTGAAGCCAGGAGCCAGGAGCTTCTTCCAGGTCTCCCACATAGGTGCAGGGGCCCAAGCACTTGGGCCATCTTCCACTGTTTTCCCAGGCCATAGTAGAGAATTGGATCAGAAGAGGAGCAGCCGGATCTTGAACCGGCGCCCATATGGGATGCTGGTGCTGCCGCAGGCCGAGGATTAACCTACTGTGCCACAGTGCTGGCCCCAGCTTTACCTTTTATACCAAAATTTCAGCCCCATTTTCTACTTTTTTTTTAACACACTGAAAACATTTTATTTTATCATAATCGCACTTGAAAAAAAATTTAATATGATTTGTAACAATGTGAGTATTTGTGTTATCTAACTCTATGTATACATGTGAATTAATTTGTTGTCTTTTTTTGAGCAACTTTTATTATTATTATAAAGAGAATAGATTTCATGTGGCTAATAGATACAATTCTAAGAGTATAATACTACTTTCCCTCAACTTTTCTTTCCTTCTTCCTTTCAATTTTTCCTTCTTAATTTTTGCTCTAGCATATTTTTAATTTAGTTTATAGTTACAGGCTTAAAACTCTACTAGAGTTCCACAAGTACAAAGTAGAAAGACCAAGGAATATAGAAAGGGTTATAAATAATAATCAAATCACAAGATGTCTTTATGACATGGTACCTACATGTTCGCTTCAAACCCAACAAAGGTTATCACGACATGGAATTATTTGCAAAAATTTTGCTTCATCCCAAAGCTTTCATTGAGTATACATTAAACTATACTGCAAAGTAAAAATTTAAAATAAAATTAATGCATTTCAAATTAATTTATTGTGATTATAACGTTGAATTTATAGATTAATTTGGATTGTATGGACATTGACTATTTTCTATTGACTATTGTTCTATTTCATGAACATTGAAATTTTTGCATTCATTTACATAACCTTTAATGTCTTTTATTATGTTTTGGATATTTCAATAACATTGATAAGCATGCACATAATTAACAAGGAAGTAGTAATTTACATTTATGCAGTCTACTTTAAGAGAAGGTGAAAGTGAAATGTAAAATTAGAAAGCTTCAGTAGAGACCAAACCTACTGGTATTTCAATAGAAATAACTCTTGAGTTAAGTTTACTGTATGGGGAGGAAGAATTAAAAAGAAAATAAGAGTAAAAGCATATTAGAAAGAATAAATATGAGTGGTGATATTTTGTATAAACACACACATAAACACAGATACAAATGCAAAAACTCCTGTCTAGCAAGCCAAAAGTGTGATTTTAGCAGAAATAATTCAGGGGAGATAGTAACCAAATCCTTTTAAAAGGATTCAAATAGACTTTAAAAGACAGAGAAGCATAACATACCACTTGCAATTTTATATCAAATATTGTCAGGCAATATGCAGAGAATTGATAAGCAAATGAGAGAAAATACTAAGCAAACAAGAGCACACAATTTTAAAAACTTATTCTGGTAAAACTAATGAAAATACACCTGATATGAAATTCCTCAGTTGCTTTTATCTAGGTATACAGTAGAAAATTGAGAAATTGAGTAGCCAATAATAACGTGATTAGCAGAAAAAGGTGTCATTTATGGAATAGTTCACTTGCTTTGAGTTTTAATGCTGGTGGATTTCCTTTCTCTAACACAGATATATGATACATTTTTTTAATTAAACTTTTATTTAATGAATATAAATTTCCAAAGTACAGCTTACAGGTTACAATGGCTTCCCCCTCCCAAAACTTCCCTCCCACCTACAACCCTCCCCTTTCCCACTCCCTCTCCCCTTCCAATCACATCATGATTCATTTTCAATTCTCTTTATATACAGAAGATCAGTTTAGTATATATTAGGTAATGATTTCAACAGTTTGCCCCCATATAGCAACACAAAGTGAAAAAAAATACTGTTGGAGTTCTAGTTATAGCATTAAATAAGAGTGTACAGCACATTAAAGACAGAGATCCTACATAATATTTTTTTAAAAAATTAATTAATTTTCTATGCCATTTCCAATTTAACACATTTTAAGGTAAAACATAATTTACTTATTAATTAATGCAGATAAGTTTATATTCTTAATCACATGGTTAATGAAATGTAGTATTACAGAACACAATATCAAAAACAAGAGCTTCATTTGGAATTGTTTATATATCACCATTCTTTTGAGAGCCTTTGTATAACATAGGTGTGTTGATTCAAAACATCTTTAAAATTAGGATGTTGTGTAGACCTCAAACAGATCTTTGAATATCACTGACACAATTATTGTCATGAGAAAAGGTGAAAATGTATATTGACCTCTTTCCTTAAAAAAAAAAAAAATAGAGGCTGAGGGGGGATATAAACTCTCATACTCTCCACAACATGGATGAGTATTAAAAATCATATAGTGAGTTAATGAAGTTGGGAATGAAAACTTCATATCGTATGCTTCTGAGAGACAGAATCATTGGTTGACAGGGTAGGGCATGAGAAAGTTTTTGACTTGGTAAAAAGCTCTATATTTTTTTAAGGGTATGAGTGACACAGGCAAATGAATCTCCCAAACTCCATCTACAAAAAAAAAAAAAAATCTATAAGAACAATTAGAATTTATGTTGCACTTAATGTATAAATGCACTGTAATACATAGTATATTTCACTATACATAATACTAAGCAATAAGCAAATATGTAAATATAAAAGAGAAGTAAATGGCTGTTATTCTCTCCCATCCAAGTACTAACCAGGCCCGACCCTGCTTAGCTTCCGAGATCAGACAAGATCGGGCGCATTCAGGGTGGTATGGCCATAGGCTGTTATTCTCTAATTATTAAATTTGATATTTGCTGCTATATTGCTCCACAATCTATACTGCTCTAGAGCTTGAGTTTAGCAAATGAGTAAATACATCAAAAAGATTAGTAGAGGGGCTGGCAATGTGGCACAGCAGATACAGCTGCTGCCTGCAGTGCCAGCATCCCATGTGGATGCTGGTTTGACTCCCAGCTTCTCCACTACCAATCCAGCTCTCTGCTGTTGCCTAGGAAAGCAGTAGAAGATGGCCTAAGTGCTTGGGCCCCTTTACCATCATGGGATACCTGGAAGAAGCTCTTGGCCTCTGGCTTCAGATCGTCCCAGCTCTGGCTATTGCAGCCATCAGGGGAATGAATGGATAGAAGACCTCTCTCTCTACCTCTGCCAATCTGTAACTCTTCCTTTAAAATAAATAAATCTTTAAAAAAGAGATACGTAGAGAAGAATAAGGAAAAGTGCATAAACTCAAGCAGAGCCACTCAGGAGTAAGAATGTGCACATTATCCAAAGTGTAGGACAGAAAACTGGATTGTAACTGACACAGGGAATTTGGGAAGAGCATTGATTAAAACCCTGTGATTGGTTTTGGATATTTCAATTTGTCATTTAAAGGAAGCTACATTAAAAACATCCGAAATTCTCAGAATTTGGTCTCAATGTCATTTAACTAATATTGTATAGACAAATACATAGGTATACTAATGATCATGATTTGCCTCCAATTTTGACATATAGAACTGAAATGCCACATGCTCTCCTCTCTTAAAATATACAGATATTCGGTGTGTATCATTATTTCAGTATTTGAGGAAGAGAATATATCCCATAATAGTTAAACCTGGTTGTCATTCAGATCATCTGGCATGCATGTCCCTAGGCCCATCTGTTAGGTTGTCATGGTGCCATACTGAGGAAGTGGCAAGCTAGTTTCAAGTAGACATAAATGCCAACCAAAGATTAATTTAGCAGGAGAGCTTGTTGAGTGCAAAAAGTGACATCTCCTATAAGAGGAAACTCTTGACTAGCAATGCCAAATTGGGGCCTTGTGCTTCATTACATGTGAGTGCATCTGTTGCCTCTTGTAGTCCTCATGCCATAAAAGAGAATGGTTTTCACTGTAAAGTTTCTATGGAAAAACTGGAAACACAGGTTATTGCCTGGTTTATAGAAGGCTAAACTTTATTGCTGCATATCTAATTAAGATGGTGACATGGACAGTTCAGAAAAGTTGTAAAATATTTATCTATAATGTATAACATTTGGTCGAGATTGAATAGCACTACTAAGGGTGAAAATATAAGAGGATAATGTAATTATTAATGCCCTACTAGAGAAATAGACAATAGACAAAGGAAAGGGTTTTAATGATGCAGTTAAAGTTTCAATACCATACAGAAGAGATAAGGTTAGAAAATCAGTATATCTACAGGTATTATAAGTTGTCAAAGTTAAAAAAATCAGCAAACAAGAAGGAGTTAATAGGAAATGTATAATGAAAATATAAAGATATTTTCAGACATCATTTTGCAAATTTTAAGAGTATCAAATGATATACAATAAACATAAGCTTGATAAACACTTGGAATTTCATAGCTGTTTTGAATGTGGCAATGTTCAGAAAAGTCATGATCCTTAATTCACTGATTATAATTTGTCCAAGAGTTTATTTAGAAATATTTAGTGAGCAGCTAGCATGTACTTTGCTTTATGATTGAATTGCCTTAGTGATTTAACTGAAATAAATCTTAAAGGACATTTTTCATGTTGAATGGCATTTTTTCTTAAACTTATACTTTAATAGTGTAAAAAGATGGTTAGTGGTTGTTAAACAATCCAAGATGTTAAAAATGATTAGTAAACGGAAAGCAACACTGGACCTGCATTGTGGCACCGTAGGTTAAGTCACCATCTGTGATCTATCAGAGTTCCTGCGAGTTCCAGCTGTTCTACAATCCCGCTAATGTATTTGGAAAGCAACAGAAAATTATCCAAGTACTCTGGCCTCTGCAACCTATGAGGGAGACCCAGATGGAGTTCCTGGCTCTTGCCTTCTCCTTGACCCAGTCCCTGGCTACTGTTGCAATTTGAGGAGTGAACCAGTAAATGTAAGATTTTTCTCTCTCTCTCTCTCCATGTCTCTCTCTCTCTCTCTTTTTCTCTCTCTCTCCCTCTCTCTGTTTTTCTGTGGGTATGTGTAATTGCCTCTTAAATAAATTAAAAAAAAAATCTTTTTGTTGTTGTTGTTGTTGTTGTTGACAGGCAGAGTTAGACAGAGAGAGACAGAGAGAAAGGGAGAAAGGTCTTCCTCCCATTGGTTCACCCCCCAAATGGCCGCTATGGCCAGAGTGCTGCGCTGATCCGAAGCCAGGAGCCAGGTGCTTCCTCCTGGTCTCCCATGCGGGTGCAGGGCCCAAGCACTTGGGCCATCTTCCACTGCCTTCCCGGGCCACAGCAGAGAGCTGGACTGGAAGAGGAGCAACCGGGACATAACCGGCGCCCCAACTGGGACTAGAACTGGGAGTACCAGCACCGCAGGCGGAGGATTAACCTAGTGAGCCGCGGCTCCAGCCAATAAAAAATATCTTTAAATAAGCCAATGGAAATAATTTTTATTATATATATATATATATATATATATACTGTGATATTAAAGATTTGTATGTTTTATATTATTTTTTCTTAAAATAATCCTAACGATGTCTTCAATTTGAAAGAGCATGTGCTTGGGCCCCTGTCATCCACATGGGAGTCCTGGAAGAATCTCCTGGCTTTGACTTGGCCCAGCCCTGGCTAATGTGGCCATCTGGGGAGTGAACCAGCAGATGGAAGATCAATCCCCCTGCCCCTTGCCCCTGGTCTCTTTGTAACTATGACTTTGTAATAAGTAAGTAAATCTTTTAAAAAATAAGGAAAAACTATAATACAGTGGAAGACAGGATTTGGACTTAGAACTTTCTTTAAGTCAAATAAGCCAATTCCTGCACTGAATTTTCTCCTAGATTTTACTGTTTCGAGCAGGTTATCTATAAGTTAATGGTTGTTGCCTATTTAAGAGAAATTGAATGCTTATACATTATCTTCATGGTCATGATGATACATGTTATGTATCTAAACTCATGAGGTGAACACTTTCTCCTGTTTCACATGAAAATTTTCTGAACCTCCCTTGAAGTCTAGGTAGTCATTTGACCAGCTATGGGGCTTCTGGAAGATAATCTAAGATGTAAGCATGGATCCATTTTTGTTTGATTCAAATCCTTAATATCTGGTTAAAGACTGAAGGGAATGTGAAGGAAATTGCACAAGTAACCTCCCAACACTTTTGTACTGTGAAATAGTTGAAGAATTTCAATCTCCTGTGTTCAGAGTACCCATTCATGACGCACAATAAACCCATTTAGATAAAGCCACTGTTAGCTGAGTATTATGTTTTTAGAATGCAATATTATTGTGTATGTTTGTGTATGTGTGTGTGTGTATATAAAATATATATGTGTAAATATATAATATAATTTTAGGAAGTTTTGTCACTTTACTCTTGAGCTCAATTATGGATACAAAGTGGCTATATTTTAATAGCTTTAAGTACCTTAGTTCTTCCACGCCTTATTATTTAGGATTTCCATCCAATTTCTTCCTTATAAATACTCCCTAGCAGTGTCTCTTATTCTTACCCAGAGATAATCCCTCAGTTATACTTACTACAAAGAATTACATGCATTTATCTCAAAGACTGTTTCTCCCTTAAACATTTATAATCCCAGCAATAGTGAGGGTTTTCTGGTTGCATGCATAAATGCTTTTAAGTAAAAACAAGTATAATTCTAGGCATCCAATTGTATTTACAAAGTACATAATAACAATAAATAACTATCAGACACAAAAAGAGAAAAGACACAGAGAAGAACAATGGACAATAAGCAAACCAAGGAATTATAAGGTGATGAAGTTATTAGATAATACAGGTATTAAATGTTCTTCCTATATCTGGTTACTTTCTTCCATAACATTAGAACATTAGGAATGTTCTGAATTGCATGGTTTGACTACTTTTATCTAAGTTGTTTATTAGAATGCTATCCTACTACTGTGTTAGTCTGAGTTGAAAGCATGAACTATACAAATCCATAGTCTCTTAAAAATCTTGGAGTACCATGTGCATTCAGAGTTGAAAAAAAGCAATGCAATTAGATTACATAACAGAAACCAGGATGCAGTACTTGATAAGCAAATACTTTAATATTTCTGATACAAAATTATGAATATAAAAAGTGGCTGAGATCTTTTTTAAAGACTACACAACCTAGCACAGTAAAGGTTACATTTTACAACCAAATAATTTTACTGAAGCCTTCTAAAATAAAACACTTAGGTTTTCAGAGCTTTTGGGCTTCTGATTTGTGAATAAGGGTTTGAGATCATTAATGTATGCATTGTGTACAGGATGAAGCCAATTGATAAAATATTCTTTTTTCATAAATTGTTTTTAAAATTTACATTTTGATAAAAATTAAACTGAAATTAAACAATATTTACAGTTCTAAATAAAAACAGCTTTCTGCAACCTAAAATATTTCTATATGTACAAAAATAAATTAACATAATTCAAAGGTCAAATAATTTTAAATTTAAGCTATAATAATTTTATAATTGTAAGGGAACTTTGAAATTCTTTGTAAACAACTGAAACTAGAATAAAACATTTTTACATTATTTATTCTACAATACTACAGACAGAACACTCAGCATTCATTTAGAATCTCTGGCACATAAAATTTGGTTGTTATAAAAGCATCTTCAACACAAAAAAATTGATTTGCAAAATGTTTTTTTGACCAAACAATATGACAAAACACAGTTTAATGTCTGGAAAACACATGCATAGATCACAGCATATTTTTTAAATTTTTTTTATTGAATATAAATTTCCAAAGTACAGCTTATGGGTTACAAAGGCTTCCCCCCACACAACTTACCCTCCACCCGCAACCCTACCCTTTCCAACTCGCTCTCCCCTTCCATTCACATCAAGATTCATTTTCAATTCTCTTTATACACAGAAAATCAGTTTAGTATATATAAAGATTTCAACTGTTTGCCCTCACATAGCAACACAAAGTGAAAAAATACTGTTGGAGTACTAGTTATAGCATTAAATAACATTGTACATCACATTAATGACAGAGATCCTGCAAGATATTAAAAAAATAAAGATTGATTATTTTTCTATGTAATTTCCAATTTAAAACCAAGGGTTTTCTTTTATCATTTTCAATTATCTTTATATACAGAAGATCGTTTTAGTATATACTAAGTAAAGATTTCACCAGTTTGCACCCACACATAACCACAAAGTGTAAAAATACTGTTTCAGTACTAGCTATATCATTACTTCACCTTGGACAACCTATTAAGGACAGATCCCACATGGGATGTAGGTACACAGTGACTCCTGATGTTGATTTAACAATTTAACACTCTTGTTTATGGAGTCAGTAATGTCCCTAGGCTCTAGCCATGAGTTGCTGAGGCTATGGAAGCCTTTAGGGTTCGCCGACTTCGATCTTATTCCGACGGGGCCATAGTAAAAGTGGAAGTTCTCTCCTCCCTTCAGAGAAAGGTACCTCCTACTTTGATGGCCTTTTATTTAATGAATATAAATTTCCAATGTACAGATTATGGATTACAATGGCTTCCCCCTCCCATAACTTCCCTCCCACCTGCAACCCTCCTCTCTCCCACTCCTTCTCCCCTTCCATTCACATCAAGATTCATTTTCAATTATCTTTATATACAAAAGATCAATTTAGTATATATTAAGTAAAGATTTCAATAGTTTGCACCCACATAGAAACACAAAGTGAAACATACTGGTTGAGTACTAGTTATAGCATTAAACCAAAATGTACAGCACATTAAGGACAGAGATCCCACAGGATGAGCAAGTGCACAGTGACTCCTGTTGTTGACCCAACAAATTGACACTCTAGTTTATGGCGCCAGTAACCACCCTAGGCTGTCATCATGAGTTGCCAAGGCTATGGAAGCCTTCCAAGTTTGCCGACTCTGATCATATTTAGACAAGGTCATAAAAGACAGGGTGAGGATAGTAACCAATGATCCTAAGAGTGGCATTAAACAAGTCTGAACAATTATACAGCATTAAGTGGGGAAGAGGACCATCAGTACACACAGGTTGGGAGTAGAGCCATTGATGGTAGAGTAGAGGTTATGATTACAAATAAATGAGGCCCAAGTGCGCTAGACAGGGTCTAGAACAAAGGACAGAGTCATTATTAGAGGAGCTAAGAAAAGTGCTGTCTAAGCTACAATTAAGTTTTCTGATTAAAAGGCAAATAGATCCTGACAGAAGGGGCTTGATAATAATCTGTTGGGCTTTAGGTCTTTTAAGTTAAGAGGCCCAGACCAATCTATCTCTTCACATGGGGTACATCCTAAGGGAGGTCTGAACCTCCTAGGGAAAGGCACTCTGTTGACTTTCATTACTTAGTTGACCTGGGAGGAGAGCTGGCCAGGTAAAGGCAGGTGGCATCTCTAACAAGAAATTTACAGTTCTGCCTGCAATGTTGCTGACCCTACTTTGCCGTCCCCTCAGCTGCGGTGGTCACTTTGGAAGCTGGGCTGAGTGAAGGGCTTTTCAGCTTAGAGCCAGTAAGATCTGTGGCTCTGACCTGGGCATCCTTCGACTCCAGGGCAGATCCATTTCCAGGAATCCAGCTCTTGGCATAGCTGCCAGGGCTCTTCACAAGTTGACTTCTGCTGAAGCCCAGGCTTACCACTTTGAAAGCCACTGCAGTAGACTGGCCTGTTGGGTCTCCTTGAGGGCAGATCACTGTACAGATCAGCCATTAATAGGCCTGCCACCCATTGCTTCTGATGCCGAGGTTTCTTTTCCTCCTGGTTTGTGTTAAAGCAGACCAGAGGATGCAAGTCAAGGGAGTGCCCGTGTCCCATCTCTAATCTTCAGTGGCCTAAACTACAAGTCTATAGTCACAGGCATGTTCTGTAGTAGTTTTCCTAAGGTAAACCATACCCATGAGGAAAATTATATTCTCACTTAAAAACTTTATTTCCCTTTGGTCTGAAAGGGAGGTTTTTTCTATTTACTGTTTACTTCGCTGATGGCAAAATAAATCTAGCTATGAGATTATTATTTAAGCTCTTATTTTGGCTATGCTATTACAGAAAAATGTTAGCCATCTCTTTTATAAGGTCTAAAGATTAAATTGTGTGTCCTACAGATTCCTTCATAATAGAATTAGTTTCCTACCTTGAAGAGAATAGAGAAATGAAAGAACAAGTTGGGCTTAGAATAGAGAAATGAGGGAGCAAGTCCTAGATCGCTGCTGACAATAGCAATATTACATGAATGCTTAGCAAACAGTTTCAACCATTAGATAACAACTTAAGAAAACATTTACCAGAAGGTCCAATGCCTTCTATAAATTTTAAGAATCATGTATTTGGAAACACCTCTTAAATATCTAACATGGTGTAGTTTGTTTAACCAGTAAACTTAAGCACAACCATATAAAATGTTTTTAGTTTCTTTCTACCAACAAGTTTAAAACATATGATGCAGAGATTCAGGTCACACGAATTAAAAAGTATCTTTGATTAATTTTAGCAGCTTAAATATATGGACAATCTTATCTATAAGCCAATTAAAATAAAATTCTTAATAAAATTTTCCCATGTGGATGTACAATATACACACACATATAACATAGCATAATAGACCAATATAGCAATTTTAATAATAGCTTTTAAAATCTTTAACTCTTTTTGTAGATTGCCAATTGATTTTGATTGCTTTTTGTTTTTAGTAACCTCAGTTAACCATACTTTCTCTCAGTTGGTACTGTTAATACATTATTGGCTTCATCTGTTTACAGAGCCGTCCCAAAATACTGAATATAATAGAAGTGGCTGGAAAAAGTCCATAGGAATCTATAGGAGGACAGCTAAACACAGAACCAACAACGCTTTACTTTTATGAGCAGCAAATCATATATAACTGTGGATGACAAAAGACTTTAAGTCGCCATGTTTAAAATTATAAACTCATCAACCAACAAGAGGCACTTGCTTACTTCACAGTATTTTTGAAAGAACCTGTAGGATTTTACAAGTATCTAACCCTTTAGGCCTCTGGGGCTTTCTCATTAAGGTAACTATCATGTCTAGTAACACAAGATCATTGGACTTTTTAATTCTCAAACATTTGTATTAATAGCATTTTCCATTATAGAAACTTAAAATTTAGTACCACGTCACATCTTGACAGTACTTTAATATAATCCAAATAGCCTGATTAGTTGGTGTCTCTATAAGATGAGAGACATAGGTCCTTCGATTTTTTCAGTTGGGCCCAAACTGGAAAAACCAAAGTCCACGATTTAGTGGGAATTTCAGAGTCCAGACTGTTTGCAACTTTGATTTTTTGAATGCCTGTCAAGAATGCCAAGAAGGCTCAAAATCCAAAATATCTGGTTGAAATAAGATTCCTTAAAATCATGACATAACATAGACCAAATGTGATCATTGTTACAAGGTGATTATTCAAATCGTTGAAAATAAGCATATATTTAAATAACCCATAGCTCTTAATAAAAATTCAGCTGTTTTTGAAGAATTAGAATTTAACAGACATCAAGAGAACATAGTAGATTACTTTAACACATTGCTTTAACAGAGAATCAGATTTTAATTCTATATCAAAGAGAAATTGAGCTTCCTGTGATCATTTGCTTTGAGGTTTCCTTACTTTACCTTCTTTCATATTGATGACTGTGTTTCTGTGTTTCTGTGTGTAACACATCTTTAAGCATCTTTTGCAGGGCTGGACGAGTGGCAACAAATTCTTTCAATTTCTGTTTGCTATGTAAAGTCTTTATTTCACCTTCATTCACAAATGAGAGCTTTGCAGGATATAATATTCTGGGCTGGCAGTTTTTCTCTCTTAGTACCTGGGCTATGTCTCTCCATTCCCTTATAACTTGTAGGGTTTCTGATGAGAAATCTGCTGTGAGTCTAACTGGAGATCCCCTGAGAGTAATCTGACGTTTCTCTCTTGCACATTTTAGAATCTTTTCTTTATGTTTCACTGTGGTGAGTTTGATTACAACATGTCATGGTGAGGATCTCTTTTGGTCATGTTTATTAGGGTTCTATAAGCTTCCTGTACTAAGATGCCTCTGTCCTCCAAACCTGGGAAATTTGCTGCTAGTATCTCACTAAAAAGGCCTTCTAATCCTTTCTCCCTCTCCATGCCTTCAGGAACTCCTAGAACCCAAATGTTAGGTTTTTAATAGTATCCTGTAGATTCCCAACAATATTTTTTAGATTTCTAATTTCCTCTTCTTTTCTTTGGTTTGCCTGTTTCCTTTCCTATTCTCTGTCTTCTAAGTCCGATATTCTCTCTTCTGCTTCGCCCATTCTGTTTTTAAGTCTCTCTAATGTGTTTGTCATTTATCTATTGAATTTTTCATTCCATTATGATTTCTCGTCACTATCACAGTTTCTTGTTCTACTAGTTGTTTCATTTCATTTTGATTCCTCCTTAGTATTTCATTTTCATGAGAGAGATTTTCTATCTTGTCCATTAAGGATTTCTGTAGTTCAATAATTTGTTTTTGAGAACTTCTTAATGTCCTTATCAGTTTTTCGAGATCTGCTTCTTGCATTTCTTCTATCTCATCATCTTCATAATCTTGAATTGGGGTGTCTTTTTCATTTGGGGGTGTCATAGTGTCTTCCTTGTTCTTGTTACCTCGGTTTTTGCGTTTGTTGTTTGGCATGTTGGAGATATTTGGTTTCTTCACTGTGGTGTGTTTTCTTGTTACACTATGGCTCTATATTAAGTGGACTGTCTGCTTTCGGTGGAGCCTTAGAGGCTTGAGATGAGTGTGGCCTGAGAGCTCTGTTTGGTTCCTCAGGGTTGAGGGTGTGTCAAAGGTGACACTCCCAGGTTAGGTGTGGTAAAACACTCTTTCTTTCATTCTTTTTTTTTTTTTTTATTCAAAAGGGAAGTAATTCCACACAGCTGAACGTAATTGGAGGTAGTTAGCAGGCGAATGATATACCCCCAGGAGCCAGAGATTGGAAGCTCTTTCCCAAGGACCACACAGGGAATCTCTGCTGCCCTCAGTGTGGGCTCCAATTCTTCTGCAATCTCCCACTGGCTTGCCAAGTTAGATCCTAATCTCCTGTTATTTCACCCCACCCAGAATCAGGTTTTTCTGCTAGGCTCAGGGCCAGTGCAGACCTTAGGTTGCCCTGCTTATGACATATGTCCAAAATGGCACCTGCTCTTTGTTTTGCTCCCCTTTGAGAGGTGAGCGGAAAGAGAGAAACTCGTGTCCGTATCGGTCACTTTTTTTTTTTTCCTCTCTCTCTTCTAGTTAGCCTGGTAAAATTTTCCCCATGGGGTTTCAAGCCTCATTCCCTCTAGTCTCCTCTTTCTGCTTTCCCGCTGGTGTCTCAGGCTATTGAGGTTCGGCTCACCTCGCATTCCAGCGCTGGTGTGTTGAGTCTGCCTCTGGTGTCCCGAACTTGGGCTCCCACGCTCTCCACGCAGGTCCATTGTGAATCACTAGTTCCAGAAGAGTTTGCTGTTTCTTCCCCTACTCTTCCTTGAACCTGCAGTATCTCCACTTTTATTAAACTGTCTCTTCCCAGACTATCAGTGTGCTCCCTTCCTATTCCGCCATCTTGCCGCTCTCTCCAGAACACAGCATATTCTAATGTATTTGGGTATTTAAAATGAGTCATCGATGAAATGTGTGTGGGAATATGTTGATGTATCATTTTAAGAAAATCTAATATGACTAGAGTTTTTAATTCATTCATTTTTTAAAAAATTGTATGAAAAGTAGAAAGAGAGAGAGGTGAGAGAGAGAGAGAACTGATTGATGGCAGAGAACTTTTCTTGGGGTCTCAGAAACAGCTGATGAAAAACAGGAACATAGAGCTAACTGGAAAGCTGCTAACCATTTTCACAAAAATTAGTAAAGGAGTTACATTGGCTATGATTGATATTTTTATTGCTGACATATTTTTGATTTGATAAATTTTGGAAATTAAAAGATTTTCCCGATGTCATAGGGCTATTTAAAACATCAGAACCAAAACTGAAGCCCCAACATTCTCATTCATATTATCTGGCATTTTAGCAAAACTGCAAGAAAAGGGATTTTGGATACAGCTTTCCAGGTTATTATTCTTTTTTTAATGAGATTTAAAAAAAAACATGCACTAGATAATTGTATAATATAAAAAATGAGGGTCAGTTTGAATTTTCAGTATGTTTCATTAATTGGTTGCATTGAAGTGGAAGACTAAACCTACTCAGATGATATATTAATGACTGTTAAGAACCTATCTCAGTAAATAAAAAAATGTGTTACACCTCCTGTTTGCTGGTGTTCAGTCCTATTGATTTCTGACAAAGCTTAAAGCCTATCCTCTGACCAGAATATTAAATAATAGAAAGTGTAAGCAAATACTATCACTATTTTAATGTTCAACTTGTCCCATTTCTGGCAAGTAGGAGCTACTCCAAGCTGACTCCCTGACCTTTTCATATGTCTTATTTAAGCATCTACACAGTTTCTGCAATACCAAGAGGTTATTAACGTATGACACGTTTTCTATACTTCAGCTTTGGGATCATTCAAATATTTGAGGAACCCAAATTACTCAAATTTGAAAATGATATTTATAAACAAAGACCTTGAATGCTGGTATACTCAATGCTATTTGCATACCATTGTTTCTGTATCTTCTAAGCAGGAAACAGACCTATGAAATAGGTATGCATCATTTATCATTTATCAATTATCTTGTAATTCCTTAATCTATACAATATGAACATATATAATAGTATATATTATATATATAATTATTAATATGTTATCTACATATTTAAAATTTGTGAATTTCTATAATTCCAAATTAACATCTCACCTTTCATTCTAATCTTTGTCCTTCAAACATTTTTTGTATCTCCTTTCCCAAACCACAAGAATACCACATTTTAAATTTAAAACATTTACATTTTAACCCTTGTGATGACCTCAACTTCTAGAAAAATTAATATTATCATTCTTCTTGCAATT
The DNA here is from genome assembly GCF_033115175.1 of Lepus europaeus. NCBI lineage: Eukaryota > Metazoa > Chordata > Mammalia > Lagomorpha > Leporidae > Lepus > Lepus europaeus. Next base: position 100,164,915 of record NC_084829.1, read on the forward strand.
ATTGTAATTTATCATTACTTTTGCTTTACTATTAATACTACTCTTTGGCAATATTGGCTTTCTCTTTGATCTGTGATGTCCTTAGTATTCACATCCAGTGCTTAACCATCTTCTGTCATTAATATTGTGCTGTATTTTTTATCTCACATTTATCTTCTCTTTGCTAGTTTTGGGTAAATTGTTATCCTGTTAAGAAGCATCAGTTTTCCAAGGGGCTGGTGCTATGGCATAAAATTTTAAGCCTCCACCTGCAGTGCTGGCACAGGTGCTAGTTCAAGTCCAGGCTGCTCCACTTTCCATATAGCTCCCTGCTTGTGCCTTGTGGGGATGGGGGAGTAGTGAAAGATGGCCCAAGTGCTTGGGCTCCTGCAGCCACATGTGAAACCTGGAAGAAGCTCCTTGTTCCTGCCTTCATCCTGGCACAGCCTCAGCTATTGTAACTGGGGGGTGAATCAGCAGGTGGAAGCTCACTCTCTCTCTCTCTCTCTCTCTCTCTCTCACTCCCTCTCTCTCTCTCATTCACTCTCTCTCCTTTTCTTCTTCTTCTTCTCTCTCAGTGTCTCTGCCTTTCAAACAAATAAATAAATCTTAAAAAAGGAAACATTAGTTTTGCCTATTTTCCCTGCTTATTGACAACATTAAGAAAACTTTCTACAAAATTTGAGTAGACTAATTTCATAAAAATATTCACATGTTCTCCTGACAGGGGAGATATTTAAGAATTCAGTAATTTTGCTGGACTTACCCACATAGATTAAAATAAAAATCAATTAGATACTTTGTAGCCAAAAATATTTCCATTAAAACATAATTTCCATAACCTAATGTACTCATGCAATTGAAACTTTTTGTCCCAAACCTCCCCAATATTGAACTTGGACTTTTTTATATAATTTTATCATGTAGGTATAATGGAATTTATCTAATAATATATTCAAGTACTTTACTTTTAAGAAGTTAAGTTGCATATCAACTTATAGGTACATAAATAAATTTCAGAGTGCTTAGATGTTTCCTGTAAGGTCACCCAAGGAACTTCTTAGGAAGGCTTATCATCTTTCACACCTTGAAAAGATTTTTCCAGTATACTTCTATGTATAATTTATACTTAAGTAGAATATTTCCACAGTTATAAGTCAACTTCCATTAAGTATATTAAATTCTCAAATTGCCCATGTTTGGCAACTATTATTGGTTTTAAATCATAATAACTTTCTCCAAATGATATTTGCAGTAATACTATACTATCAGTCACAATTATGCAATTGTATTAGCATCAATATACAGCAAAGTTGACATTAAGAGAAAATGACTAACTGATTCAGCTAAAAGAAGTCTATCTGTGTTGATAGATAACACAGATTCACATTTCTGGAAAAAAAATTATTTCTTTTTTTGTAAACTTCTGGGATCTTCAGCACGTCAACCTTTTCTCTTTGGATTGAGGTAATTTCTAATTGTGCATTGCATCATTTTTTATCTAGTAACATTTTATTATACTGAATTTAAAACTACAGTTTTGGCAACTACTTTTTGGCAATATTGGCTTTCTCTTTGATCTGTGATGTCCTTAGTATTCACATCCAGTGCTTAACTATCTTCTATCATTAATATTGTATTTTTATCTCACATTTATCTTCTCTTTGCTAGTTTTGGGTAAATTGTTATCCTGTTAAGAAGCATCAGTTTTCCAGGGGCTGGTGCTATGGCATAAAATGTTAAGCTTCTGCCTGCAGTGCTGGCACAGGTGCTAGTTCAATATTAAATTCATATTAATATTAAATGTTAAATTCATTTGGTTTGGTGGATTATGTTGTCAAGTGTGATGGCAGCATCTCATATGGGTACCAGTTCATGTCTCTGCTGCCCCTTTTCCAATCCACCTCCTTGCTAATGGCTTGGAAAAGCAGCACATGAGGGTCCATGTGGTGACCCCTGCCACCCACACGGAAAACCAGAAAAAATGTCTGGCTTCTCATTTGAGCCTAGCCTAGAGCCTGCCATTGCTGCTATCTGGGGTGTTAACCAGTGGATGGAAGATCTGTTTTTCTTTCTTCCCTTCACTCTACCTCCTGTAATTCTGAATTTGAAAATAAATAATCTTAAAAAAATAAAACTATAGTTTTATTTAAGATCATGTGTCACCTGATAGGGGAGCATCACTTAGAGAATGCAGAGCGCACCCATGGTCCAGCTCTACCCTGTGACATTCCCTCAGTAATGAGCTGGGTTAGTACATTCCAGGAGATAAGCCTGAATTCTTCAGTCTCAGAATCTCTGCTATTACTACCTCATGATTAGAATTTGAAGCCAGGGGGTCAGCGCTGTGGTGTAGTGGGTGAAGTTGCCGCCACAATGCCAGCATCCCATATGGGCACTGGTTCGAGTCCAGGGTGTTCCACTTCCATTCCAGCTCTCTGCTATGGTCTGGGAAAACAGTACAAGTTGGCCCAAGTCCTTGGGCCTCTGTACACACGGAAGACCCGGAAGAAGCTCCTGTCTCCTGGCTTCAGATCAGTGCAGCTCTGGCCATTGCGGCCAATTAAGGAGTAAACCAGTGTATGGAAGACCTCTCTCTCTCTCTCTCTGCCTCTCCTTCTCTGTGTAACTCTGACTTTCAAATAAATAAATAAATCTTTTTAAAAAAAGAATTTGAACCAGATGCTCATTTCCATTAATAAAAATAAAAGAGATTGATCACATTTCAAATAATAGCAATGTTTTTTTTACTGTTAAACATGATGATCGAGTGGACTGAATATCCATTACTGCCAGTTCGTTTCTTTTTTTTTGTCAGTAGACAAATCTACATAGAAATAGAAAGTTTTTAAAGATTCATTTATTTATTTTGAAAATAAGGGGAGAGCGGCAAGATGGTGGAATAGGAAGGGAGCACACTTATAGTCTGGGAAGAGACAGTTTAATAAAAGTGGAGATACTGCAGGTTCAAGGAAGAGTAGGGGAAGAAACAGTAGAGGAAACTCTTCTGGAAATAGTGATTCACAGTGGACCTGCGTGGAGAGCATGGGAGCCCACGATTTGGAACACAAGCGGCGGAATCAACACACCAGCACTTGAACGCGAGGTGAGCCAAACCTCAATAACCTGAGACACCAGCGGGAGAGTGGAAAGAGGAGACTAGAGGGAATGAGGCTTGAAACCCCATGGGGAAAAGTTCACCTGGCTAACTAGAAGAGAGAGGGAAAAAAAAAGTTACTGATATGGACATGAGTTTCTCCCTCTCCGATCATCTCTCAAAGGTGAGCAAAACAAAGAGCAGGCGCCATTTTGGACATATGTCATAAGCGGCGCAAGCTCAGTCAGGACTGCACTGGCCCTGAGCCTGGCAGAAAAACCTGACTCTGAGGGGGTGAAATAACAGGAGATTAGGACCTAGTGAATGTGTGGTGCTAATGAACGGAGACTGTGAAAAAAGAGACCGTGGGGGAGAAAACTCACGGAATTCACGTGAGTACTCTCCAGAGACACTACAATTAACCTTGGCAAGCCAGTGGGAGACTGCAGGAGAATTGGAGCCCACACTGAGGGCAGCACATATTCCCTGTGTGGACCTTGGGAAGGAACTTCTGATCGCTGGCTCCTGTGGGTATATCATTTGCCTGCTATCTACCTCCAATTCCTCTCAGCTGTAAGGAATTACTTCCCTTCTGAATCAAAAAAAGAAAGAAAGAGAGATTTACCATGCCTAACCTGGGAATGTCACCTTTGGCACACCCTTAACCCTGAGGAACCAAACAGAACTCTCAGGCTGTTACCAGAGAAATTGCAGGGTTCTTGTCTTCGCGCAAGAAAGAATTCAGGCATGAGACAGAGAGTAGTGGGAGGTAAAATAGCAAGGTTTATTAGGGAAGGGACATCCGTAAGAACGGATGGGCACCTCTCCAGACAGGACCTGGGAGAAAGTGCCGTCTTTTGGAAGGAGGTGGGGGAGCAAAGTTACATGGTTGAGTGGAAGGATTACACCTGGCGAGGCAGGCAGGCGGCTCAGCAGAGATGAAGAGGGCTGAGCGTGCAGTCTGGTTGAGGCCAGGGGTTTTTAAGGAGATGGGTCTTGCTTCCCCACCTCTGCTCCTCTTGGAACAAATGGCTTTTTGGATGTAAATCAAAAAACTTCTGAGTTTTTCTCTTGAAGGTCTGAAACAAAGGACTTTATGGATGCAAATGTTATCAGACAGGAGGAAGGGTGGGCAGGACCGCCTAGAGAATTGGGATCTGGAGGAGCAGGGTATTTGAAATGCAGATACTGGGCTGCAACTGGGAGATTGTAGAAGATTTGTCAGGCAAAAGGGGTGGGGACCCCCTACCTGGCAGGTTATCAGGTAGAAGGGGGCAGGGCAGGGGAGCATGTGAATACTGGGCTGCCCCTGAAACACCATCAGGATGACTTTGAGATGCAGCATATGCTGGACATAGATGTCTTCTCTTTAGGCCTTTATGTCACACACACATAAGCTCATAACTGGCTTCCTACCTAACACGGCCACACCCATTTCAAACCTCTAAGGCTCCATCAAAAGCAGACAGTCCACTTAATACATAGTATAACAAGAAAAAACACCACAGTAAGGGAAGCAGAATCCAAATATCTCTACAATGCCAAGCAACAAACGCAAAAACTGAGAAAACAAGAACAAGATAACATTATGACACCCCCAAATGAACAAGACAGCACAAGCCAAGATTATGAAGATGATGAGATGGAAGAAATGCAAGATACAGATTTCAAGAACAATTAGAAGTGTTCAAAAACAAATGCTTGAGTTACAGAATTCCTTACTGGACAGGATAGAAAATCTCCTTGGAGAAAATGAAATCTTAAGTAGGAATCAAAGTGAAATGCAGAAACTAGTAGAACAGGAAAGTGTGATAGTGAAGAGAAATCAAAATGAAATGAAGAACTCAATAGATCAAATGACAAACACATTAGAGAGCCTTAAAAACAGAGTCAGTGAAACAGAAGAGAGAATATCGGACTTAGAAGACAGAGAACAGGAAAGCATACAGTCAAACCAAAGAAAAGAAAAGGAAATTAGAAATCTAAAAAAACATTGTTGGGAATCCACAGGATACTATTTAAAAAACCAACATTCGGGTTCTAGGAGTTCCTGAAGGCATGGAGAGGGAGAAAGGATTAGAGGGCCTTTTTAGTGAGATACTTGCAGAGAACTTCCCGGGTCTGGAGAAGGACAGAGACATCCTAGTACAGGAAGCTCATAGAACCCCTAATAAACATGACCAAAACAGATCTTCACCACGACACGTCGTAACTAAACTCACCACAGTGAAACATAAAGAAAAGATATTAAATGTGCAAGAAAGAAATGTCAGATTACTCTCAGAGGATCTCCAATTAGACTCACAGCAGACTTCTCATCAGAAACCCTACAAGTTATAAGGGAATGGAGAGACATAGCCCAGGTACTAAGAGAGAAAAACTGCCAGCCCAGAATATTATATCCTGCAAAGCTCTCATTTGTGAACGAAGGTGAAATAAAGACCTTTCACAGCAAACAGAAATTGAAAGAATTTGTCGCCACTCGTCCAGCCCTGCAAACGATGCTTAAAGATGTGTTACACACAGAAACACAGAAACATGGTCACCAATATGAAAGAAGGTAAAGGAAGGAAACCTCACAGCAAAAGATCACAGGAAGCTCAAAGCATATATTAGAAAATATCTCTGGCAAATGGCAGGGCAAAGTTACTACTTATCAATAGTCACATTGAACGTTAATGGCCTGAACTGTCCAGTTAAAAGACACAATTGGCGGATTGGGTTAAGGAACAAAACCCATCTATTTACTGTTTACAGAAACACATCTTTCCAACAAAGATGCATACAGACTGAAAGTGAAAGGATGGATGCCAACAGAAACGAAAAAAGCTCAGGCTAAAATTTGTGTTACCTTATTTAAAATGGTACCTAATTGTGTTACTATACATGATAGTTAACTTAATGAAAAAGCCCCAGAGGCCTAAAGGGTTAAATACTTGTATAATCCTACAGGTGCTTTCAAAAATACTGTGAAGTAAGGAAGCACCTCTTGTTGGTTGATGAGTTTATATTTTTAAACATGGCAGCTTAAAGTCTTTTGTCATCCACAGTTACATATGATTTGCTGCTCATAAAACTAAAGCATTGTTGGTTCTGTGTTTAGCTGTCCTCCTATAGGTTCCTATGGACTTTTTCCAGCCACTTCTATTGTATTCAGTACTTTGTGATGGCTCTGTAAACAGATGAAGCCAATAATGTATTTTTTTCCATTTCTTTTTTTTTAATCTTATATTTAATTAATATAAATTTCCAAAGTACAGCTTATGGATTACAATGGCTTCCCCCCATAACTTCCCTCCCACCTGCAACCCTCCCCTTTCCTGCTCGCTCTCCCCTTCCATTCAAATCAAGATTCATTTTCAATTCTCTTTATATACACTTTCGTATATATAAAGTAAAGATTTCAACAGTTTACCCTCACATAGCAACACAAAGTGAAAAATACTGTTGGAGTACTAGTTAAAGCATTAAATCACAGTGTACAGCACATTAATGCAGAGATCCTACATGATATTTTTTTTAAAAAATTGATTAATTTTCTATGCAATTTCCAATTTAACACCAAGTTTTTTTTTTCATTTTCAATTACCTTTATATACAGAAGATCGATTCAGTATATACTAAGTAAAGATTTCATCAGTTTGCACCCACACAGAAACACAAAGTGTAAAAATACTGTTTTAGTACTAGTTATAGCATCACTTCACATTGGACAACACATTAAGGACTGATCCCACATGGATGTAAGTACACAGTGACACTTGATGTTGATTTAACAATTTAACTCTTGTTTATGGCATCAGTAATCTCCCTAGGCTCTAGTCATGAGTTGCCGAGGCTATGTAAGCCTTTAGGGTTCGCCAACTTCAATCTTATTCCAACAGAGTCATAGTCAAAGTGGAAGTTCTCTCCTCCCTTCAGAGAAATGTACCTCCTACCTTGATGGCCCTGTTCTTTCCACTGGGATCTCACTCGCTGAGATCTTTCATTTAGGTCTTCTTCTTTTTTTTTTTTTCCAGAGTGTCTTGGTTTTCCATCCATAAAATATTCTCATAGGCTCTTCAGCTAGATGCAAATGCCTTAAGGGCTGATTCTGAGGCCAGAGTGCTATTTTGGACATCTGCCATTCTATGAGTCTGCTTTGTCTCCCACTTCCCATGTTGGATCATTCTCTCCCTTTTTGATTTTATTAGTTAGTATTAGCAGACATTAGTCTTGTTTGTGTGATCCCTTTGACTCTTAGATCTATCAGTGTGATCACTTGTGAACTGAAATTATTCACATGGAGTAGTGAGATGGCATTGCTACATGCAATCTTGATGGGGTTGCATTGGTATCGCCTGAAGCCAATAATGTATTAACAGTACCAACTGAGAGAAAGTATGGTTAACTGAGGTTACTAAAAACAAAAAGCAATTCAAATCAATTGGCAATCAACAAAAAGAATTTAAAGTTTTCAAAAGCTATTATTAAAATTGCTATATTGGTCTATTATGCTATGTTATATGTGTGTACATTTTGTATGTCCACATGGGAAAATTTTATTAAGAATTTTATTTTAATTGGCTTATAGATAAGATTGTCCATAAATTTAAGCTGCTAAAATTAATCAAAGATACTTTTTAATTCATGTGACCTGAATCTCTGCATCATATGTTTTATACTTGTTGGTAGAAAGAAACTAAAAACATTTTATATGTTTGTGCTTAAGTTTACTGGTTAAACAAACTATACCATGTTAGATATTTAAGAGGTGTTTCCAAATACATGATTCTTAAAATTTATAGAGGGCATTGGACCTTCTGGTAAATGTTTTCTTAAGTTGTTATCTAATGGTTGAAACGGTTTGCTAAGTATTCATGTAATATTGCTATTGTCAGCAAGCGATCCAGGACTTACTCCCTCATTTCTCTATTCTAATCCCAACTTGTTCTTTCATTTCTCTATTCTCTTCAAGGTAGGAAACTAATTCTATTATGAAGGAATCTGTAGGACATACAATTTAATCTTTAGACCTTATAAAAGAGATGGCTAACATTTTTCTGTAATAGCATAGCCAAAATAAGTGCTTAAATTATAATTTCATAGCTAGATTTACTTCGCCATCAGCGAAGTAAACAGTAAGTAGAAAAAACCCTCCCTTTCATACCAAAGGGAAATAAAGTTTTTAAGTGAGAATATAATTTTCCTCATGGGCGTTGTTTACCTTAGGAAACTACTACAGAACATGCCTGTGACTATAGACTTGTAGTTTGGGCCACTGAAGATTAGAGATGGGACTTGGGCACTCCCCTGACTTGCATCCTCTGGTCTGCTTTAACAAAAACTAGGAGGAAAAGAAAGCTCGGCATCAGAAGCAATGGGTGGCAGGCCTATTAATGGCTGATCTGTACAGTGATCTGCCCTCAAGGAGACCCAACAGGCCAGTCTACTGCAGTGGCTTTCAAAGTGGTAAGCCTGGGCTTCAGCAGAAGTCAACTTGTGAAGAGCCCTGGCAGCTATGCCAAGAGCTGGATCACTGGAAATGGACCTGCCCTGGAATCGAAGGATGCCCAGGTCAGAGCCACAGATCTTATTGGCTCTAAGCTGAAAAGCCCTTCACTCAGCCCAGCTTCCAAAGTGACCACCACAGCTGAGGGTATGGTCAAGTAGGGTCAGCAACATTGCAGGCAGAACTGTAAATTTCTTGTTAGAGATGCCACCTGCCTTTACCTGGCCAGCTCTCCTCCCAGGTCAACTAAGTAATGAAAGTCAACAGAGTACCTTTCCCTAGGAGGTTCAGACCTCCTTTAGGATGTACCCCATGTGAAGAGATAGATTGGTCTGAGCCTCTTAACTTACAAGGCCTAAAGCCCAACAGATTATTATTAAGCCCCTTCTGTCAGGTTCTATTTGCCTTTCAATCAGAAAACTTAATTGTAGCTTAGACAGCACCTTTCTTAGCTCCTCTAATAATGACTCTGTCCTTTGTTCTAGACCCTGTCTAGCGCACTTGGGCCTCATTTTCTTTGTAATCATAACCTCTACTCTACCACCAATGGCTCTACTCCCAACCTGTGTGTACTGATGGTCCTCTTCCCCACTTAATGCTGTATAATTGTTCAAAATTTCTCTACAGAAAAACCCCTCTATCTACAAATGATGAGTGACTTTTCTCCCAGTCTTGGCTGGAATCAACTTTCCAGTCTGTTGGGTGTTCCCCAATAAATCCTTTCCCTTAAAAAACGAAAGAGGGAGGTGCCTTTTTCTGAAGGGAGGAGAGAACTTCCACTTTGACTATGACCTTGTCTAAATGTGATCAGCGTTGGTGAACTCGGAAGGCTTCCAAAGCCTTGGCAACTCATGACGGGAGCCTAGGGTGGATACTGGCACCATAAACTAGAGTGTCAATTTGTAGGGTCAACTACTGGAGTCACTGTGCACTTGCTCCTCCTGTGGGATCTCTATCCTTAATGTGCTATAAATTGTGATTTAATGCTATAACTAGTACTCAAACAGTATGTTTCACTTTGTGTTTCTGTGTGGGTGCAAACTGTTGAAACCTTTACTTAATATATACTAAACTGATCTTCTGTATATAAAGATAATTGAAAATGAATCTTGATATGAATGGAATGGGAGAGGTAGTGGGAAAGGGAAGGGTTGCGGTTGGGAGGGAAGTTACGGGGGGGGGGGGTAGCCATTGTAATCCATAAGCTGTACTTTGGAAATTTATATTCATTAAATAAAAATTAAAAAAAAATAAGGGTTACAGAAATAGAGAGAGAGAGAAAGAGATAAAGATCTTCCATCTGCTGGTTCACTTCCCAGATGGCCATAATGGCCAGTGTTGGGTCAGGCTGAAGACAGTAGCCAGGAGCTTCATCTGGGTCACCAACATGGTTGGGAGGGGTCCGAATACTTGGGCTATCTCCTTCTGCTTTTCACAGATGGTCACTTGGGGACTGGATAGAAGTAGAGCAGCTGAGACATAAATCAGCACCCATATGGGATGGCAACATAGCAGGCAGTGTGACTTTACCCTCTGTGCCATAATGCCAGCACCTAGAAAATGAAGTTTTAATTAGAGAATTTGTTAGTGAACTGAGAAGCCTATAAAAGGTCTTTAAGTGATGTTAACACCTAGTTTCATCTATATCTACTTCTGGTGTTGAACTACAAAAAGTGTAACATATTAATATTAGGATATTCTCCATTCTAGGAAGAGCATTGAGGAACAGCATGCTTATTTATTCATTCATTTAATTACTTTTTCAAGCATTCTTGTCTTTGCCAGGACTGCTTCTGATGTATCTTTTGTTTTAGCTATTAATAATTTTATTTAGAATAGAAACCATTATGGTAGGGACTTGTCTATGTCTTAAAGGAATACATATATTATTTGTTGTCTCTCAAAGGGAAGAACAAAGTCTTATCATAGTGTTTGGGTTAAGATACTTCAATAAGTGAAAAGAAATTAGTAGTAATGTGAAAAAATAAATTTTCTTAAATGCATGCATATACTTCTAAATGAGACTGAACTTTCATCCAATATTTTAGTTCAACACTACATCATAGTTATAGAAATTTAACAACGAATCATCAAAGCCTTTTAACTTTCCTAAGGTTCATGCTCTCTGGCTAGATCACTGCAGGTGGCTAATAGCCTTGCCAAATCCTCTGGTTGGAGAAAATTAAATTTTGAAAATTTGGTTAACTATTCTCCTTATTTTTTACAGGTATGATTCTTAAATTAGTTCCTTGTGATAAATACTACCCAGCCTATTACTCCATTTATCATAAGTTCATCTTATACCACTTATTCATCCTACAGCAGGCCCCCTCTGCCTTCTTGTATCTTATTATTCATGAGTGCAGGAATAGAAAGCATTTGCAGTATATGTTTCTAAGCAATTTCTAAAAAAAAATACACAGGCTTTCACTTATAATATCTATGTACTAAGCATCAGCATGTTTTTAATTAATACCCCAAATTTGATCTGTTTCATCTTTGATGAAGAAAACTTTTATCTTATTGATAGTGCTTACTAGGGTTTTCCTAGACAAGTAGAGCATGTGTATACATCATTTGATCTTGGACTCATAATTTTTTATGAATGCCTTAGAGGCTTCAGGAAATCTTCAATGCCAAGAATAATGTCCACGTAGTGGCCAATCATCTCTTTTTCACAGTCTGAACATGCCATACTTAAGAATTAGTTTCTGCATTGGAGAAATTTTGGTGCATTTATTTTTAACAGATTATTTTAAAATATTTTTATATGGATTATAGAAGACATAGTTTTTTTTTTAATCTATATGTTTGATGATATTTATGTGTTTCCTCACCTTTGCAAAAGAGCATTAAGAAGTCTAGATAAAAATAAATATATTGCAAACAGATTCATGTTTTCTAGATAAATTCTCACCCAATAAGGAAAAGCAGGAGAATCAGAGTTTTAGCATAATACTCCACACTGTTTTCTTCAGAAAGAATAAAAGCTCCTACCTGTCCCCATCTCATTTAGAGGCTGCCAGGCAAAATAATTCTAAGAAACATAGAAAGGCCTTTGAAATTGTTCAAAGGAGAAAAAACTTGAGTTTCCTTGAGGATATTTTACTTACATGAAATGCAACAATAATGATATTTCCCTTTTTAATCCTTGTCTTCTTCACACACTAACTCACTATTTTTCCACTGAGCAATATTGATTCCCTTAGGGTTTTCTCCAAAAAGAAAAGAAACAAAATAACGAGCAAAACATCAGACATCCATACAGAAATTACAATACATTATATGAAGCTTACAGTTGCTCAATTGTTATGTTCTTGTTTATGAATTGTGGCGCATTATTTGAGGAGATGGTTCAAGTGTTCAAGGTAAAGTTCATGTGAAATTTCCATCAATATATGAGCACACAAAACTCTTAACATTATGGAAGGTAAAATCAGAATATTATAGTGTAGCCATCTAATTCTCAAATTAATGATTTCTATCTAAAAACATGTCAGGTTGTACTTATATTAGTAATTCTAGAAGGAATTCTTTAATCACCTGACATTCCCAAGCACAATACTTGAAACTTTACTTGCTTATCTTCTATTTCCATAGTATAACAGCCCTTCTATCTACTGTTAGACTGCATGCTCCATGAATATAGAGTCCACGTCCAATGCAAATTAATATCACCTACAGTGCCTAGTACTTGGAGTGAATTTAATAAACATTAGTTCTCTGAAATTCTAAGAATCCATAAGCAAAAATCATTTCTGGCTCAGAATAAAAGAAAGCCTAATAGTAGGAACAAAGACAGCAACCTTTGTCATTTGAAACTGAACATGCTCAGAGTTTTCCTGGAACTTCAAGTTTACAATAAATTATACAAGAAACATTATGCATAAGGTTAGACAATTTGGCCCAGTCACTAGCCCTTGACTTGTCGTAACTGTGTCATAGTCAAACCTCAGTTCAGTGACTGCTCCACATTTTCCCACTGCCTCTAAAAAGACAGTATTAGTGGGTTTTTTCCTCTCTTGGAACCCACTCCATGCCACTCTGGCTGGAGGTCCCTGACTTAAAATGAATCTTGCTTTTAAACCTTTAAATCTTGCTTTTCTCTTGGCCTTGTCTGCTTAGAAATTCTTCTTACATGTGAGACAAAGTCCTAAGGTAATTATGTTTTCTCCCCTGCCATTTCACCAGTAACATTTTGGTGCCATTACTCGGATAGCACCTCCAATGTGGTGTAGATCACACTGGAGTTCGACTCCAGCCAAAGTTGTATCATCCCGCCAGATGGATGAGCACGAAGACTACTCTCGCTTTCTTTGTAGAATTTCATTCTCCGTAGCAACTCTCGCTTTCTCAAAAACACCAGGCCACCCTGTCTGCCAGTTAAAAGCAATTAGTGTGGCTGCCAGACTTAAGACTCAAGGGCTCGGCTTGCTGACTAAGGCCAGGGCAATCTCCTGCAGCTGAGATCTGTTCTAACCTCTCTCTTCTCTAGTGTGAATTGGCCCTTTGCATGGGTTTGGGATAAGGCCTGCTAACTGATGGATGCTGGCTTGGGCTATGCTCTAGTACTTCTGGAAGGTCTCTTGCTGGACACCATGCCCTGACAGCCAAAATGGCACTGGGCTGTGAAATGCCTCCCCTCTCTTTTGGAGTCCTCATGAACTGTACAGCCAGAGGCTCCACTCTTCATGCTTCTTATTTCAGCTCTGAGAATGTTGGTCTGGTCCAACTCAGCTTCCTTTCGCAAGAGTTGGCCTGATACATGGACTGGCTTGGAATAACCTTGAAATTCAGGCCATGGCCACTCTCTGGTGCTTTGGCATTTTCGAGGACTCCTTGATGGGACACCAGACCCCGACAGCCCCTTAGGATGTCAGCTGAAAACTGAATTCTGTTCTTCCTTCCTTGGGGATGAATTTGTCAGTGAGACTGGGTGCAGCTTGGAGTAAGGCCATGAGTTCCAAGCTCCATGACTCACAGAGTTTTTCCTTACCCCAATCCTGATAAGATCTCTGTCTTTCTCCACTCTGCTAAATGCTTTCCTTACCACTCTAGGTCTCCTCAACTCCTACAGACTCGATTTCCTGGTCCCATTAGCAGGCATTTCCTAGACATTTAGTTCGTTAGTTTTTCATTTTAGTCTCCCATTAGATGCAGTCCTCATGTGGCCTGAACATGTTTGTGTAGACAAGCCTCAGCATGTCTCTGGTATTCCCTATCTTCCCTCTCAATTCCCCTCTTTTGGATCACTTCTGTCTGGTCCTTCCTGTGTAGCAACTATCTCAGGGAAGTTTACTAGGGAGAATTTTTTATTCTCCCAGTATGCTCCTTTATCCCTTCTACCAACCTAGGTGGTAACCAGGACTGGCACTCTCTCACCAAACTCTATCTCAGAACACCTCAGTTTAGAAAGGCTCTCACCATGAAGGCTCATTGCCAAAATCAGGCCCATAAAATCAGACTCAAGATTAAGAGCAAATCAGACAGGGTAAAAGATTGCAAGTCTTCTGATGGGTTTTGTCCCAGCCTTGTAATTGAATGTCAACCTGATTGTCAAATTTTTTTTTTCCCAAAAAATTGTGCTTAAAAACTTCATTACCACCAACCCTTTCAGGTTTTTTCCTCTTGGAGCCCTCCTCCATGCCACTCTGGCTGGAGGTCCCTGACTTAACATAAATCTTGCTTTTAAGCTTTAAGAAAAAAGACAGTATTAATGAGAAGGAGACATGGGTTGGCACCTCACAGAGGAAAAAAGAAGGTGATAAAATAAAACAAGAATCCTAAGCAAGTTTTCAATGGTTATGCTAATGTTTCTGGCAGATTACCTCAAATATTTGCCATGTAGGTAAATTCAGAAAAGTATATTTAAGCATACTTTTTGAGATCCTTGTGGGGGATAAAATCTCTTGGTAGAGTCCTTTAGGTTTGAGGAACCAGTTGCCCAAGGACAGGTGGAAATAAGGGAGTCTTGAAACTTAGCTATCTTTGAAGTGTTCTGAGGCTTGGCACATACTCATATCCAAGCTCATGCTGTCCTGTCTATCTGCAGTGGGCATGGATGGTGCATAATCAACATTAATTGGTTTGAAATGAACATAGGAATGTTCATAAAAGTCTTCTAACAATTCTTTCTCTTCAGGAATTTGGAGGATTTTGTGTTCCTTGAAAGCATAACGTTTTAATTTGTTTTGTATTGTGATTTGTGGGCATCTCCTTCATGTGCCTCTTTATGCAATATTGCATGTGGAGAAGATTAATAATATTCAGTAGACTTTCATGAAAATAATTCCATGTCTTTATTCTCTACAAGATTGAATAAATTATTGCCAGAGAAAATGTGAAAAGAGGGAACCAAGGAACCAAAATGAAGTGGCATGGACCTCTATGTTGGTTATGGCTTAGGTATTTGAAGAATTTAAAAATTATAGAAAAGAGAAGGAGATTTAAAAAGAGGAGGGGATAAGAAAATAATATTAATTTCCTCTATTGAGAAAAAATCAAATGGGCGGGCAATTAAAGAGGAAGGATTTTGAGTTCTCTGAAAGGACGCTGGGATTTATGTGTGTTTAAGCAAAAACAAACAGACAAGAAAAACACGATTCTTCTGCCATTGAGGGGTCAGACAACTCATTTGAAACTCAGAAACATCTATGTAAGACACAATCACTGAAAATGAATTTTTAAAAATCTTGCTATAGAATGATACAGAAGAAAAACATAGTATTGGTACATCTTAGAAAGTGGTCATGCCTTTGACTGGGAATTTAAGGTAAACAGAAAAATGTCAACCAGGAGGCAGGACAGGACAGATGGAGAATTGAGACTCCCTGAAAATTGAATAGAAATTATTCATGTAATGCCTGGTTGAATTCTATGTGTCACAGGTCTCAGTCACCTGGGTAAATGCCCTAGTGAGTGAGTGTAACATTCTAAAAATAGAATACATGGTTCTTAAACTCTGTTGAAATCTCTGAGTCAATGGTATTGCCTCAAGGCTTCATATCTGCCAGTCCTGGATGAAAAAGATCAAGGGCAAAAGTCACTGATGTGTATTAGAGAAAGGGATGCTTCACTGACCTTTTTGATTGAGTTAACAAAAAAAAGGGGAAGAGAATAAAAAAGTACATATGGGTTAAAAAAAAGTTCTGGGCCGGCGCCGTGGCTTAACAGCTAATCCTCCACTTTGCGGCGCCGGCACCAGGGTTCTAGTCCCGGTTGGGGCGCCGGATTCTATCCCGGTTGCCCCTCTTCCAGGCCAGCTCTCTGCTATGGCCCGGGAAGGCAGTGGAGGATGGCTCAAGTGCTTGGGCCCTATACCTGCATGGGAGACCAGGAGAAGCACCTGGCTCCTGGCTTTGGATCAGCGCGATGAGCCGGCCGCAGCGGCCATTGGAGGGTGAACCAACGGCAAAAAAGAAGATCTTTCTCTCTGTCTCTCTCTCTCTCTCTCACTATCCACTCTGCCTGTAAAAAAAAAAAAAAAGTTCTGAAAATAACACCTGACTAGTTGCAAGAAAAACATAATTTTTCTTGATGCTAAAGGAATCTGCTTATACTATATGAATTTTTTGCCTTTGGGCAAAATATGTTTCTTTTAAATAAATCCTTTTTGAAAAAAAATACATAAATTTGTTCATAATACCCAATAATAGGAGATTGTAGAGTTTAAACTATAATCATTAATCCTAGAAGTCATTTCCAGATAAATGATTGACACTATTTAATTGCAACCAGAAAAATCCAGTGATAGAATTTTGAGATTTTTGTATATGTGCTTGGTTCACATGTCTCTTTTTCATATCATATATGCTCTTTTCAGCAGAGACTCTGTGTATTTGTAATTCAATGCTTTCCACATTTGGATAATATAGAACTATGACGTCTACTATAAACATGTGCACATTCTAATATTATACACAATGGGTCATTTTACCAGAGAAAAATGGGTTTTAAATAATTATGCCATATTTACTAAATATGCATAATCATCAATATTTCTCATTGTGAGACTCTTTTGCACTTCAGACATAATTTCTTCATTTTCCAGTTGATTTGTTGGCTTTGTATTTCAGAGTAATTTTCCATGCCTTTCACAAAAGGATTGCGATTTTCATTTGGGAAGTAGAACTTATTGATCTGTAGAACTGGAATTCAACCCAAGATAAATAGCCAGAAATTTAATACACAGAATTGATATATCCTACTAGTTAGGTAAATATAATTCACATCTCTTTATAATATTGCTCTGTAGCTCAAATAGTAAAGAATGCATCTAATTTAGAAATAGCAACCTCAAATAAATATTTTCATGAAAGTTATTAGCTTTTAAAGAATTTTATATATTTATGTATTTAAGGTCATAATCACTGAGAAAAGGAGAGACTAAATTATTTCACATCTGCTTGTTTACTCCTTAAAAGGCCGCAATAGCCAGGGCTGAGCCAGGCTGAAGCTAAGAACCAGTAACTCCATCTGGCTCTCCTCCTTGGGAGGCAAGGGCCCAAGTGCTTGGGCCATCCTCCCCTATCTTCCCAGGCACATTAGCAGGAAGCTAGAAAGGAAGCAGAATACCCTGGATTCTCTTGGTACTCCCCAATTTGGGACAAAGGGGTCACAAAGTGTGATTTAATCTGATGTGCTGCTACACTGTGCCTTATTACTACTATTTTTAAACTAAAAACATAAGTGATGGTGAGGATGTTATGGTGCAGTAGGTTAAGCTGACACTTGGGACACCCATTTCCCATATTGGAGTTCTGGGTCCTGTCCCAATTGTTCTGTTTCTGATCCAGTTCTCTACAAATGCGCATAGGAGGGATTAGGTGAAGGCTGAAGGGTTGAGCCCTTGCCACCTGTGTAGGAGATCTGGATGGAGTTTCTGGTTCATGGCTTCTACCTGGCATAACCCTAGCATTTGTGCTCATTTGGGGAGTGAAACAGTGGATGGAAGATCATTCTCTGTCTCTCCTTATCTCTATGTTGCTCTACCTTTTAATTGAATGAATGAATAAATAAATATACACATCTTTAAAAAATATGTAAGGAAGAAAGATTATGCAGCATTTTTTAAAGATTAATTTTATGTATTTGAAAGACAGAGTTCCAGAGAGAGGTAGAGAGATAGAGATCTTCCATCCTCTGGTTCTCTCCTCAAATGGTCATAATGGCCAGAATTGAGTCAATAGGAAACCAAGAGCCAGGAGCTTCTTCTGGGTCTACAACATGGGTGCAAGGGCCTAATGGCTTGGGCCATCCTCCACTGCTTTCCCATGTGCATTAGCAGGGAGCTGGGTTGGAAGTAGAGCAGCCAGAACTTGAACTAGCATCCATATGGGATGCTGGCACTGCAGGCCAAGGCTTTATCCTGCTGTACCTTTATTTTTTATTTTTTATTTTTTGCCAGGCAGAGTTAGACAGTGAGAGAGAAAGACACAGAGAGAGTTATAGACAGTGAGAGACAGACAGAGAGAAAGGTCTTCCTTCCGTTGGTTCACTCCCCTAATGGCCACTATGGCCAGCACTACGCCGATCCAAAGCCAGGAGCTGGGTACTTCCTCCCGGTCTCTCATGCGGGCCTGCTGCACCATTTTTTTTTTTTTTTTGACAGGCAGAGTGGAGAGTGAGAGAGAGAGAGAGAAAGGTTTTCCTTTACCGTTGGTTCACCCCACAATGGCCGCTGCGGCCGGCGCACTGCGCTGATCTGAAGCCAGGAGCCAGGTGCTTCCTCCTGGTCTCCCATGCAGGTGCAGGACCCAAGGACTTGGGCAATCCTCCACTGCACTCCCAGGCCACAGTAGAGAGCTGGACTGGAAGAGGAGCAACCAGGACAGAATCCGGAGCCCCAACCAGGACTAGAACCCGGTGTGGCTGTGCCACAGGCAGAGGATTAGCCTATTGAGCCGCGGCGCCGGCAGCTGCATCATTTTTAATCCAGCATTTTTAAACAAGAATTTTTTTTTAATTTAGTAAATATCTCAGTTAAATGAAGTTTTATATTTAGCGACTGGGTATCTGCGTACATGTGTGTTTGTGTATATCTGAGCATTACTTTTTTTCATATGTAAGTGTATGTTTTATCCCAAGATGACAGTATTATTACTAGAGAATGTAACATTATTTCATGCAAACATTATTTAAAATTGCTAGAAAACCAATCGCAAACTAACACTGTCTTCATGTAAATGACTATAGGCATATAGCCAAAATGTATTAAAATAGGAACATTAAAATATTTATATATTAAGTATATTATCATTCCCAAATATTGTATACTTAAAAAAGATGTGCTAGTGTTTGTTTGCTATAATTTGGGAACAATTCATTTTGCACATATGTAATCCTTTACTAGGAGAGTTTAAACTTCCTCATTATATTTCAAGAGAAAATCCGCATTTATCACCGTAACTGTTTGCAGAACTTAAAGGAAAGGGAGTTCAACCTCTTTTTGTAAAAGATGTTAATGGGCTGGAGCTGTGGCTTAGCAGGTTATGCAGCCAGCAATGTGCTCTTCTGTAACTAACTAATTTCATTTGGAAGACAGCAGATATCCAACAAGTGATGGCAAAGATATACAGCATCACTATTCATGAAAGAAATGCAAAACTAAAGCACAATGACAAATCACCTCACACTTGTTCAGATGCATGTTGTCACAAATATAAAAGACAGTGCTGGTAAGAAAATAGAGAAATGGAAATCATGCACACTGTTGGTCAAACAGCACAACTCCTATGGAATTATTGTGAAGATGCTTCAAAAAGTTTAAAGAAAAATTAGCATGCAATCTATCAGTCCTGCAGCTGGATATATGATGGATCTTTAAATAAACCACGAAAAATGTACACAATGAAAAAAGCTTTAGATTTCACATTTTTTGCATCAAATAAAATTATCTGCAAATTTCATTTTCTACAAATTTTTGAAGTTCCATCAAATCTACGAAAGAATTAAATTAAGGATAACCAAGTAATACTTATATGTATCACTAGGTTTATTACAACATTTTTCACAATAACCAAGATATAGAAGTAACCTAAATGTCTATTAAGAGATGAATGAATAGTAAAGTTTAGGTATATGCATGCAACAGCACAATATTCAGCCTTAAAAATAAGAAAATCTTGACATATGTGATGATACATTGCTCAATTTGTCTTGAATATTTTTATGCATTAAAGACACTAATAATTAGTTGACTATATGTGTTAAAAATATCTTTCCATGATTTATGATTGTATTTTCGCCCTTGACAGTTTTGTTTGACAAATTTCTCAAATCAGTCATCAAAATCATGTTTATTCTTGTTCTAGTATCAGGCTGTTTTGATTGTAATTGCTCTGTAACATGTTTTGAAATCTGGCATTGTATGCAGCAGTATTTTTTAAAAATGTATTTATTTGTTTGAAAGTCAGTGTTACAGAGAAAAGGTGTGACAGAGAGAGACACAGAGGGAGATTTTCCATCCTCTTTTTCACTCCTCCATTCCTTCTCCTTCTCCTTCTCTTCCTCCTCCTCCTCCTCCTCCTCCTTCTCCTTTGTCCTTTGTTATAATTTATCCCAAGATAAGCAAATGTTTTTATGCTATTGGTAATGGAACTGATCTTACAAGTTCCTTCTCAGCCATGACATTGTTTGTGTACACAAAGGCTGTTGATTCTTGTGTGCTGATTTTATATCCTGCAGCTTTGCCAAACTCTCTTATGCATTCCAATAATCTGTTAGTGGAGTCTTTCAGTTCCCCTAAGTATACAATCACATTATTTGCAAACAGGGATACTTTGAGAGAGCGAGACCGAGAGAGAGAGAGAGAGAGAGAGAGAGAGAGAGACTCCCATTCAGCTGGAACTGGGTCAGGCCAAGTCTGAAAATTAGAAATTCAATCACAAATATGAGTCTCTGGTGTTGGTTGCAGGGATCCAACTTGTTGTTGCTCTCCCCCTCCCCCTCCCCCTCCCCCTCCCCCTCCCCTTCCCCTTCCACTTCCCCTCCTCCTCCTCCTCCTCCTCCTCCTCCTCTTCTTCTTCTTCATTTATTTATTTTAAAGGCAGTATTACAGAGTGAGAGAAGAGGAGATACAGAGAGAGATCTTCCATCTGCTGGTTCACTCCACAAATGGCCACAATGGCTAGGGCTGGGCCAAGATGAAGCCAGAAGCCAGGAGTCTCTTCCAGGTCTCCCACATGGGTACAGGGGCCCAAGCACTTGGGTCATCTTCCACCGCTTTACTGCATGCATTAACAGGGAGCTGGATCAGAAGTGGAGCAACTGGGACTAAAACTGTCACCCATATGGGAAGCTGGCACTGTAGATAGCAGCTTAAAACACTGTGCCACAGAGCTGGCCCCAGGACCCAACTTCTTGAGCCATCACCTGCTGCCTCTCAGGGCATTCATTAGTAGGAAGCTCAGATCCAGAACACAGTTGTGACTCAAACCTAAGCACTCCAACATGGGATGCAGGTATTCCAAGTGATGTTTCTTTCTCTTTTTTTTTTTAACTTTTATTTAATGAATATAAATTTCCAAAGTACAGCTTATGGATTACAATGGCTTCCCCCTCCCATAACTTCCCTCCCACCTGCAACTCTCCTCTCTCCCACTCCTTCTCCCCTTCCATTCACATCAAGATTCATTTTCAATTCTCTTTATATACAGAAGATCAGTTTAGTATATATTAAGTAAAGGTTTCAACAGTTTGCCCCCACATAGCAACACAAAGTGTAAAAATACTGTTTTAGTACTAGTTACAGCATCACTTCACATTGAACAACAAATTAAGGACAGATCCCACATGAGACATAAGTACGCAGTGACTCCTGCTGTTGATTTAACAATTTGACACTCCTGTTCATGGCGTCAGTAATCTCCCTAGGCTCTAGTCATGAGTTACCAAGGCTATGGAAGTCTTTAGTGTTCGCCGACTTTGATCTTATTCCGATAGGGTCATAGTGAAAGTAGAAGTTCTCTCCTCCCTTCAGAGAAAGGTACCTCCTTCTTTGATGGCCCCATTCTTTCCACTGGGATCTCACTCACAGAGATCTTTCAGTTAGGTTTTTTGTTTGTTTGTTTGTTTGTTTGTTTTTTGCCAGAGTGTCTTGGCTTTCCATGCCTAAAATACTCTCATGGGCTCTCCAAGTGATGTTTCAACTACCATGTCAAGTGTCCACTTCTACAATATTCTCAACCTTTTGCTCTTCAATACAAAGTTTAAATACATCTTATCAAGTTTTACTTGGAAAAAATGAGTTAGATACTCTAAAGAATTTTGTTGAAGTTTCATTGAACTTAATGTAGAAAAAAATTGTGTTCAATGATATTGAAATTCTAGTTTCTGAGCATGTTCAGTCAATTTTTAGACTTTTTGTAGTTTTAATAATCTAAAATATTTTCCATATTTTGTCTATTTATAGTTCCCATGGAAGAAGGTATAATGTTTTGATGTGTATTTTCAATGTTTTGTTTCATTGTTAGTGTTTAAGTTGCTATTCATTTTGATTTTTAAATATTTTTGTGTTCTCTACGTTAGAGTCTTCTCATCTGTCATTAAGATAATTTTCAGGGGTCTGCACTGTGGCATAGCGGGTAAGTCCACTGCCTGCAGTGCCGGCATCTGATATAGGCACCAGTTCAAGCCCCGGCTGCTCCACTTCTGATCCAGTTCTCTACTATTGCCTGGGAAAACAGTGGAAGATGGCCCGAGTCCTTGGGTCCCTGCACCCATGTGAGACACCTGGAGGAAGCTCCTGATTCCTGGTTTTGGATCAGCACAGCTTCAGCCATTGCAGTCAGTTGGGGAGTGAGCCAGCAGATGGAAGACCTCTCTCTCTCTCTCTGACTCTCCTCTCTCTGTGTAACTCTTTAAATAAATAATCTTTTTTAAAAAAACACAATTTTCTTTCAGCAATATAAAAATAATAAAAGCCTTCCAAATGCATATGCATTTGTTTTTTTAATTTTTAAATATTTTTATTAATATTAAAATAACAGATTTCATATATTTTAAAGATACAATTCTAAGAAGATAATAATACGTCTATTCCTTACATCCCTCAGTCCCCACCTTCCTTCATTTCTTTTTTCTTTATATTTTTGCAAAAATATAATTTCAATTCACTTTATTATCACATGTTTAATGCACTAGCAATAACGTTCAAGTAAAAACTGGAAAGACCATTGCATCAGTTTTGTTAAAAAAGACAGGATTTCATTCTTTTTTGTGGTTGATCAGTATTTCATTGTGTGTGTGTGTGTGTATTAAAACTTTTTGTTTGTTGTAGAAAAGAAATTGATACTGTAAGTGACTCATCTAGATGTTAGAAAAATATGTTTATGCAGTCTGAGCTGTAAAAAGTGTGGTTTAAACTTACATTTCTGTCATAACGTGCGTGTAATTTTAAGACTGAATATGCTACTATACAACATTTACCTGAATTTTTGGAGATATCCAAGCAACTTGGCCAAAACTGAAATTGACTTTTAAAAAGCAATTTTCATTCCTCTATAATGGGAAGACACTGGTCATTTTTGTATTTTTCTGACATTTTTCTTTTTGCCTTACATTGACATTATCTTAATTTGATGATATTTTTGCCTCATTTAAAATTGACCAGCAAGTCTGTGTGTCATGTTGTTCTATGAAATTGTTTAGGTTCAGCAGAAAACATTCCAAGATCTCTGACATTTTTATATGAATTTCATAGTTTCCTAATCAGCTGATTGATGAGTGGAAATGATAATGATTGGAGCACTTGTGCTTCCTGACTGTAACGATATTATAAGGTAGCTTCTGTGGAGTTTTAATGATATGTTTTATCATGATAGCAGCAGTTCCTATGTTCAAGACTGTTTTTGTTTGTTGAAGTAACTATAGTAGATGCTTTTCTTTGTCATCTTGAAAATTTTATGCTTTTTTTCTAAAACTATTGCAGTTTTATATCTAATAGCTATATTTGAGTTGGATTTTGTATGTTTTAAGTTATTTTCTACATTTCAATGTCCACTTGCTTCATTACCATTTCATTTTCTTCATCGAATTAACTTGACATTTGTACACATTAACTTTA
Organism: Lepus europaeus; assembly: GCF_033115175.1. Lineage (NCBI taxonomy): Eukaryota > Metazoa > Chordata > Mammalia > Lagomorpha > Leporidae > Lepus > Lepus europaeus. The sequence continues at coordinate 100,188,546 of NC_084829.1, forward strand.
TTGGGAGTTCCCCATTCTTTCAGACTTCAGCATATATATTAACTCTTTCGCAAACACCACACTGCTTTGATTATAAAATCTTTATAGTAACTACGTCAAAATAGGTAGTTTGATTCTTCTGTGTTAGAGTTTAAATTATTTTTAATACAGCATATTGAAATGTACAAACTTCATGTGAAAAGGCAATGCAAATCAATGGAGAGCATCAACTGGATCTAACAACTCTAATGTTCTGAAAGTAATCTACTGGTAAAATAAATAATTCAGCTTTCTGAGGATACATTTAGTAATTTCATCAATTGCACCAGAACTTTGCCCAACTCCCTTTTGCATACAAATCAAAATCAGAGCTGCTGGTTGAATGCTGTCATACTGTCACAAGCAAGGCAAAGACATGATAGATCTCACAAATTTGGTTGTATCAAGAAACAAAAATGGCTTTTCAATATGCTGCAGCTCGTGGTGAAAATAAGTGCCCAACTTGGAAGGGATTTCTGCTGGGGAAATAACCACTAACTGACAATTGTCTGCATTAACTACCTACATGCTATCTAATGCATGAACATATCCTTGGCTCACCTCCCTTTTAGATGTTAATTTCAGATATCACTTCTGTTATTTGACCATTAAGGTACCATAAAATATAAATTTGGGGGAGGTATTGGAATGTCATAATTCATAAAGGTATTGTTTTATCAAATTTTAATGGAATAAAATTAAATTTAATCATAAAATTTGAAAATAATATAAAGCTATGCAAATAAATTGGCTTCCAAAGTCTATTAAAAGCACTGCCATGAGAATATGAGTGAATTTTTGCTCATAAATTTTCTCTAATATCTTTTTTGTCAACTTTAGAAAGAAAATAAAAGCAAGAGGCATGAATAGAATGGATCTGAAAAGCTCATAAAGTATTACTATATAACAATTTTAAAATATATTTAGTAGGGTAATACTGGAAAGCTATGTATGCAAGGATGGATGAATGGATGAATCAATGTGTTTAGAATCAAAAACACTGACATTGCAATGCTAGATTCTGTACAATAATGTATCCAAATTTTGTTCAAGAAAATATGAGTTTCTCAATAGGGTCTTTTATACACCTTGTTTACATTCACTCTTTTTCTTTAGAAAATGTTTACTTCCTCCTAACTCTCATTGTACTTTTGTCCTCTGCAAACCGAACAAGTAACTCTCCGGGATGCACCTTACGGGGATTTTCTGGAATATGCAATTTATATCCAGATGAAAAAATCATAGATGTAATTACATTTAAAAAAAACCTTAAAATGTTGATAGTTATAACCTGCTGGAACATCTGGTGCTTATTTTCAAAAAGTTCCAAAACTTTACTATGTGTACATTTTAGCATTATTATAAAGAGAAATTAGGTCACAGATGGCATTGGTCTTTTTATACATCAGCAGAGAGCTTTAATATATCATATTACAATGGACTGGCTTAGACATATGAGCTTCCAAAAACGTAAAATGTATAATATAACCCTTTGGATATATTCTCAGGAGTCAGTACATGATGGTCAAACATAACTAACCTTGAAACAAAAGTACAATAGAAAAGAAAACTGGTAGCCTTATCTTCCCTTATACTAAAAAAAATGGAATGCCTGCTTTCCAATTAATTAATTTTAATCAGTTTAAGTATAATTACTCTATAGTTAATATATGGTGGATAGCTATATTACTTCAGCAAAGGAACCATATCTCTGAGTTTTTATTTAATCTATTTATGCATTGAATTATAATTATAAATATATCTGTAGACATATATATACATGAAAAGTTAAATTTTAGAAACAAATTGTAAGTAAAAATTACTGAAAAAATATATATATTGATAGGTAATATCAACAAAGACATGAGTTGTTTCTTTTTTAAAAAAATTGATAAATCATACATGAATTACTCTACAAGAAAAGAAATTTAAAACATAATTTCAGTATTCACATTAAAGAAAGCCACCACAGTGGCCTGTGCTGTGGCATGGGGAGTAAAGCCGCCTCCTGCAGTGCCAGCATCCCATGCAAGCAGTAGAAGATGGCCCAAGTTCTTGGGCCTGCATCCATGTGGGATACCTGAAAGAAGCTCCTGGTTTCTGGCTCTGGATCAGTGCAGCTTTGGCTGTTGCGGCCATATGTGGAGTGAACCAGAGGATGGAAGACTTTCTCTCTCTCTCTTTCTCTCTCTCTTTCTCTGCCTCTGCCTCTCTGTAACTCTGACTTCCAAATAAACAAATAAAATCTTAAAAAAAAGGAAGAAAGTCACCATAAAGTCTATAAATATCTGAAAAGCTAATGAAATGATTTTATGAAACTTCTATAAACAGTAAATTTTAAAATTAAAAATAAATTGAAAATTTCTCTAAAATACAATATTCTACAACACACAGAAAATAAAACTGAAAACCTTTATAATCCACTATTTTGACAATAAGATGAGTCTCCTATTTGATATGCATGGTATTATCAGTACTCTTGATTTCTTCTTCCCCACCCTCAGTCCCTGCAGCTCTGGCTTTGAGGCCAGTTGGGGAGTGAACCAGCAGAGGGAAGACTCCCTCCCCACTCCCTCTCCTCTCTCTATTTAACTCTAACTTTCAAATGAATAAATGCATCTTTAAAAAAAAAGAAAATAAAGTGATCTCTTTTTATGAGGCCTACATTATCCTGATATCAAATTCAGACAAAGTAAAAATAAAACAAAACCACAGCAACATGAGCATTGACCACCAATTCTCAGAAAAAGAAACAGTCCATCCAATATAGCTATATCAAATAAAATGTCACATGTAACTAGGAATTAGAAATCCAAACTTGCTTCCACACTCAAAAACTAATCAGTGATAGCAAGCACCCCGGGGCCTAGATCTTGATTTTTAAAATAGCATTCTTCTGCTAATACTAACTGATAGAATAAAAAAAGGAGAAAATGATCCAACAAGGGAAGCAGGATACACAGCAGACTCATAGAAGGGCAGATGTCCTAAACAGTACTCTGGCCTCAGAATCAGCCCTTAAGGCATTCGAATCTGGCTGAAGAGCCCATGTCTTGGCATGGAAAGCCAAGACACTCTGGCAAAAAAACAAACAAACAAACAAAAAAAAAAACCTAAATGAAAGATCTCTGTGAGTAAGATCCCAGTAGATAGAACGGGTCATCAAAGAAGGAGGTACCTTTCTCTGAAGGGAGGAGTGAACCTCCACTTTGACTATGACCTTGTCTAAATAAGATCGTAGTCAGCAAACTCAAGAGGCTTCCATAACCTTGGAAACTCATGACAAGAGCATTGGATAATTACTGACGCCATAAACAAGAGTGTCAATTTGCTAAGTCAACAACAGGAGTCACTGTGCACTTACTCCTCATGTAGGATCTCTGTCCTTAATGTGTTGTTCAATGTGAATTAATGCTATAACTAGCACTGAAACAGTATTTTACACTTTATGTTCTGTGTGGGTGCAACTGTTACAATGATAAATGAAAATGAATCTTGATGTGAATGGAGTGGGAGAGGGAGCAGGAGTTGGGAGGGTGCGAGTGGGAGGGAAGATATGGGGGGGAAAGCCATTGTAATCCATAAGCTGTATTTGGAAATTTATATTTATTAAATAAAAGTTAAAAAAAAGAAGTTATGTTCCGCAGTTAAGAAACACCCACCACTATCACTGTGGATAGGTGGACTTGAGAGACACCAATCTTCAACTTCTGAAGATAGAGTCTACTCAGAGACACAGAGTCAAAGCCTGCTCCCTAAATGCCTCTGCTGTTTGTCTGACTATGGCACTACCTTCACTTCATCCCAAACCCAAGTGTTTCACTCCTCTTTGGATGTCGTGAATTCCTAATCATTCCTCAAAGGCCGGGGAGCTGGCTTCTCCAACCAGAGGCAAAGTGCTTCGTCTGGTTGTTTATCTGGCGCATTTCAGAAGCCTCTGCTGGCCTCACATCTAAACCACTTGAGGTATAATATCTAGGTTCTCAACAAGATCTGTTTTCTTCAAAGTTACACCCGGTTATACCTCTTGCTCTAAGAAAGAGCAAACTCTGCATCTATGCGACTTTGTTGCCAGGAAAGCTTAAAGTGTGACCACTACAACTAATGCAGCATTTTCAGATTTAATGTTTGCTTTCTGCTCTTCTGTTTCCTACTTCATTTCCCAAATCTTCCCAAATCCTGTGTTGTTCCCCCCCCCCCCCCACAAAAAATGTTGAAATCTTAATATGGTAGCATTAAGAGCTAGGTTCTTTGGCAAGTAACTAGGTCACAAGAGTAGAGCATGCATGATGAGATTAGTGCCCTTATGGAAGGGACATCACGGGTTCTTTTTTTTTTTTTTTTTTGACAGGCAGAGTGGACAGTGAGAGAGAGACAGAGAGAAAGGTCTTCCTTTTGCCGTTGGTTCACCCTCCAATGGCCGAGGCGGTAGGCGCGCTTTGGCCGGCGCACCACGCTGATCCGATGGCAGGAGCCAGGTGCTTCTCCTGGTCTCCCATGGGGTGCAGGGCCCAAGGACTTGGGCCATCCTCCACTGCACTCCCTGGCCACAGCAGAGAGCTGGCCTGGAAGATGGGCAACCGGGACAGGATCGGTGCCCCGACCGGGACTAGAACCCAGTGTGCCGGCGGCGCCGCAAGGTGGAGGATTAGCCTAGTGAGCCGCGGCGCCGGCTCATCATGGGTTCTTATGCCCTTTGCTTCATGTACAGGTACAAAGTGAAGTTTTCAGTCTACAAGCCAAAAGACAGCCATGAAGAATCCAACCATGGTGAGATTCAGATATCAGACTTTCAGCCTTCATAACATTAGAAATCCATTTCTATTGTTAACAAATCATCTAGTTATGATAATTTATTACACAGTCCAAACTAAGGCACATTACAAATGGTAAGCCCAAGCTAGATGTCGGAATTCTACACTTAATACTTAGGAGCAAAGTAGTTCTCAATGTAGTGAGAAAAGCAAAGAGGTCAAAATAATGAGCAGATGTATTGCATCTACCAAGTTCTTAGCTAAGTGACTTTGGGTATAAAACACAGCACTGTGGGGCTGGCTTTATGGCACAGCAGGTAAAGCTACCACCTACAACATCATACCATATGGGGGCCAGTTCATGTTCTGGCTGCTCCACTTCCAACTCACTCTCTGCTGATAGTCTGTGAAAAGCAACAGAAGATGACCCAAGTGTTTGGGTCCCTGCCATCCATTTGGAAGACCTGGATGAAGCTCCTGACCCGTCCCTGACCATTGCAGCCATCTGGGGAGTGAACCAGAAGATGGGTGATCTCTCTCTGTCTCTTTCTCTCTCTGTCTCTCCCTCTCTCTCTCTATAACTCTTTCAAATAAAAAAATCAAGTAAATATTTAAAAAGAAACAGCATTGCATGTAGCCACCAGCCACATAATGGCCACTGAACACTTGAAACATGAGATATGTTGTAAATTAAAAATATACATTGAATTTCAAATATTTAGTATGAAAAAGAAGAATGCAAGATATTTCAATAATTTCTATATTAATCACATGTTGAAATGCTTTTTATGTATGTTGAGTTAAATAAGACACTTTATGAAAAAAATAAATAAAATAGCATTCATCAATGAAAGTTAACAAAGATCTTTGGATAATTTACTTCTTCTAGAGGTGGAGTTTGTAGCATATGAGTCTAGAGCATTTTCTTAAGGTCTAAAAACTAACTAACTAACTAATCAACTAAATAAAATGTCCACCTCAAAGAAGGGAAAACAAAACAAACAAAAAACACTATGAGGATATTATGCCAAAAGAGTACAGGAATCAATTCAAAAGACATTAATGAGAAATCTGGAAGAATTTGAACAACAAAATAAATAGTGTGATATTGAGCTGCACTAACATATTACTATGTTACTACAAAAGAAATATTCATTAGCCCAAATTGCTAGAAAAATGATTACATAAATATGACAAACTCTAAATAAAATGTATCTTCCCCATTCTAGGAAGTGAAACACAATTTCTTGGGCTTAAATGTGGACGATATATTCTAAGTTACTTGTAAAGAGTACAATATGGAAAGGGAGCAAGAAGGGAATAATCTTACAATGAAAAACCTCACAAACACTGTTTCTTTTTTTAATCTTTATTTAATAAATATAAATGTCCAAAGTACAGTTTATGGATTACAATGGCTTTCCCCCCCATATCTTCCCTCCCATCCACACCCCTCCCATCTCCCACTCCCTCTCCCATTCCATTCACATCAAGATTCATTTTCAATTATCTTTACATACAGAAGATCAATTTAGTATAAATTAAGTACAGATTTCAACAGTTTGCACCCACACCAAAACACAATATGTAATATACGGTTTGAGTACTAGTTATAGCATTAATTCACATTGAACAACACATTAAGGACAGAGATCCTACATGAGGAGTAAGTGCACATTGACTCCTGTTGTTGACTTAGCAAATTGACACTCTTGTTTATGGCGTCAGTAATCATCCAATGCTCTTGTCATGAGTTGCCAAGGCTATGGGAACCTTTTGAGTTCACCAACTCCGATCTTATTTAGACAAGGTCATAGTCAAAGTGGAGGTTCACTCCTCCCTTCAGAGAAAGGCACCTCCATCTTTGATGACCCGTTCTTTCCACTGGGATCTTACAGAGATCTTTCATTGAGGTCTTTTTTTTTTTTATCCCTTTTAGTATTTTTTTGTCCTACTTAATACTATTGGTTGAACTCTGTAATTAACATACAATTATTCTTAGGTATTTAAATTTAACTGAAAAATGATCTCTGTTAAATATAAGAGTGGGAATAAGTGAGGGAGGAGATATACAATTTGGGACATGCTCAATCTGACTTACCCCAAATGGTAGAGTTAGAAACGTGCCAGGGGATTCCAATACAAACACTGTTTCAGCCAGTGGATCAGGAAGAACATCAACCAAGAGAAGTGGTGTTGAGATCATGTATCCTTCATATTATATGTTGAGAATGGCCATGTATCTACCTTCAAAATCACATGGCCATATTGGAAAAATATCAGAAACTCTTTTTTAAGGTATCTTCTGGAGAATACCTGATCAGAACTCTGCAAAATTGTCAAAGTCATCAGAAACAAGGAGACTCTGACAATCTAAAGGTGGCCAAGGAACATGATGACCAAATGAGGCTTCTGGAAACTATCATGGGACAAAATAAGACCACAGAAAAATTAAAGTAATGTGGAAAAGTAATTAGAAATGAAGTTGATTCCTTAGGTGTAACCAATTTGTTGTGAGAGTATTAGATGTTAAGAACAAGGAACACCGAATGTGGAGCATATAGGAACTCTCTATACTATCTTCACAACTTTTCTAAATCTAAAACTATTCTAAAATTAAAAACTTACTTAAAAACTTCATTTGATTTGCCATTTTAATGGACTTAAAAAATTCACATGATTATGGTTGTATCACTTGATGTAGAAAAGAATTTGACAACATATATTCAAGTTAAAAATTCTCAGCAAACTTGGAATGGAGCAAAATGTTCTTATCTTGATAAAGGGTATCTACAAAAATACCAACAGTCAACATCATACTTTATGGTAAAGGATTAAATGTTACACCTAAAATTGAGAATAAGGCAAGAACATTCACTCTCACAACCTACATTCAACATTTTATTGGAAATTTCAGAAGAGCATTGAAGTAAAGAAAACAAATGCCAACAGATTGAAAAGGAAGAAAAACAACTATCCTTATTTATGGATAAGTACTACCCATGAAATATCAATTAAGGAAAATGAGTTCCACAAATTATAAATGAATTACATAAGGTCTCCATACATAATATAAAATGCATGAATACGTATTATTTCTACATAGTAGCATTGAAAAATTAGAAACCTCTCAAATTTAAAATTATATTAACAATACAGATCAGATATTGAAATGCTGAAATGTAGATATCAAAAAATATGTTCAAGGACTGAGGGTGAAAGAAGAAATCAAGAGTCCAAGATAATACTGTGCATATCAAATAGGAGACTCACCATATTTAAGTCAATTCTTCCCAAATTGTTTTATGAATAAAATGCAATCACAAGAAAAGATCATGTAAGGATTTCCTTTTTATTAATTGGAAAATTAATTCAAAATTGTTGAAAGGCATAGGAACTAAAACTGACAAAACATTTTTGAGAAAGAAAAATCTAGTTGAACTGCTCTCATTATCCATTATCAAGCAAACCACAGTGCTACAGTACTCAAGGCAATCTATATTAGCAAAGTATAAACACTAAAATTGGTGGAAGAAAATAGAACAGAAGTTGGTTTTTGACACAGTATAAAGACATAGTAATGGAAATGCATAATATCTGCAAAAAGTGGTGCTATTTATATAAAATTATAGAAATTTCAAATCAATCTGCAACACTAGGAAAGAGGTGCAACTTTCACTATCTTCTCATTGCAAAAACATAGGAAAGTTTGCACCTTTGGGTGGTTTCAGAAATCTTTGATATTTTTATTTTGATAATGTTTTCTTGGTACACATGTCAAAGTTTATCTATTTTTTAACTTTATATATCTAAATTTTATTATGTCAATTATGCTGCAAGGAAATCTTAAAAATAAAATCACAACAGAAATAACTTAAACTTTTCCAGTTTATTATCCAGTAATAGTTTAAAGCAATGAGCTAGTATATAGAAGACCTAAAAACAGCAATATTAAACAATTAAATATCAGAACATCACTTGGTGTGTAAATTCCCTAATCCTTGCTACTATTTGTGAGGCAGTAACTTTGTTTTAAATGGAAAGTCAAAAGTTTGAAGAAATTAGTAAACAACATATACCTTAAAAAATGTCATAGGAATGTTTATGAGAAAATAGTAAGCTTAACTTTTCTAATAAAATGTGTACCTCACTAAGAATATAGTTGGTATATCTGGATATGACATCATCAGACTTGCAATTTGAAAATATCACTCTAACTTTAATGTGGAGAACAGATTGAAAGGAGGTGGTGGGAACAATTGGTTGCAGGAAGACAAGATAGAAGGCTAATTCAGTTCTCTATGCAGCAGATGACTGCAGTTGGAACCAGGAGAACAGAAATAAAGAGCAATGGACATATTCTAGTGACTCCAAAACAGTATGTGAAAGTATCGTTCATTTACAAGAACAAATTAAATAACTAAAACAGCCACGTTTGTTTTACTTATTTGGGTTTATTTGAATATATTTAGGCTATAGGCTGTAAGTATCACTTAATCTCAATTCTATCATTTTAATTAATTGAATTATTCTTATTAAGATCTACATTGTTCACACTAATTAGCCAAGAAAAATATATTTAAAGCCATGTAATTGCATATATAATCATGATGAATATCAAATTCAAGAAAATTAATATCTATGTGGATTTCACTTATCAATTTAACATTCACACTATTTGCTTTTGGGAACTGGAAACCCCAAACCTCTTTCTGGTTCAGTTTCTGGATAAAGCCGCTAATGGGAAACACTAGTTGGGTATTTGTGAGGTGGAAGGAAAGGTGAGACCATTATTTTTCAGGAATAATTATAGACTTACATAATGGCTCCAGACAAGGTTCCATGAAGCACCTGCTCTAGTGTTGCAGATATTGACAGGTGTGGCAGGAGCTCCTCAACACCATGGGCTCTTGTTGTAATGGGAGAACTCTCATGAGGTGATATGCAAACAGCTGCTACAGAAAACCTCTTACATCCCTTGACATTGTTGCTGTAGGATGATTTCCTTCAACTGTTGCTTCTGCCTTCCTTTATCTTTCCTCCACTCAGTCCTTGCAACAGGTAAGTAAGTTTCAAATACCTTGTATACAAACTTGTGTAAGAAAAATAAAATAGGACCTTCTGCTGATTTTGAATTAACCCTAATATCATAACTAATTTTAAAAGTTACCTAGTTATGTAAAGAAAACTACAGATGTTTTCTTAGTCTTTCATTATGCTATATTTTCCTTCTGTGCCTTTTATACTGTTTACAAATGATTACCAAGTTTTTGCAAAATATATAGTGTTCCTTAGGCTCACAACTTCGCAAAACTGAAAGCTTTAATTTTGTATGTTCAGCCCCAAGCACTACAGGGCATTTGCCTAGTACCAACAAATATTTAGAAAATATTTAGATTTAGTGAAATGTTTATAGCATTGTCAATTTTTTCATCTAGGGATCAACTATGTTATATATAACTATGTTTATATATAACATATATATATATATATAAGTGTGTATATATACATATATTAAATAAAAAGAGTGTTATGACAGTAATCTTGCAAACTGGGAAAATGCAGAGCTGCGTTTTATGTAACACTTTCTATTATTTTGCTCTATATATTATAAAAGTATCTAAGAAACCAATATTGTAGAATTAATGGTGTGTAACCACAGTTTTATTATTTTTAACATATCTAAAGTTTGAGTAACCCATTATAGTTTCTGATAAGTTAAAAAGCAGGAAACTTGTCTCATTCACTTAAAAGAGAAATGTGAAATGAATTCCATGAAGAAAATATTACCCAGAGGATATTCTAAATTTTGCAGTATAAAAGGCTTGCCCATTTTCCTTGTATTAGCTTTGTAGACAGAACTGCAAAATTAACAAACCATGAAATTCAACACCACACCAAACAGTAACAGATGCCTGACTTTGCAGTTGCTAGAGCAAAAACCAGCGAATGTATTTTCCGAATTGGAAGAGAAATCATTTTGCTTCCTTTGAAAATTTATACATTTGCATGCTTTATACATACCCGTTTAGGAAATATTCATTTTAAATGTACACTCTAGATCAGTGGTGCAGTATAGGAAGTATTTCAAAACTAACTGGAGCCTTGCCATCATATGTCATATTTGCAATTATATATAGTAGACAACAGTGATAATTGCAGCCACTTCACTGATTAAAAATCAAATACACAATATTTTGTGTGTTATCACAGATCTATCCACAAAGACTATGTCTCTTTCAGATAAGATACAAAATTATAAGTAAAATTTTATCTGTAAAGTAATATACTAGTGATTATTTTCTCATGCATTTACAATATTACCAGTCCTGATTCTGTAGAAAATTGTATTGCTATACTTGTGTCAAATTGTTTCAGAATGCTTTAACTTTGTGTGAAATAACTTTGAAATTATTTGGAAGAAATTTATACCTTTTATAAAGCAATTGATACGTTAAAAATGAAGTCATATTCTTTGACTCAGGAACTCAATTCTGGGGTTCTTATGCTAATGACAAAAAAAGAGAACTGTAAGTTTTGTACCCAAGTATATTCAAAGAAAACAGAAAATAAACACAAAGGCCAGTACTACTAGAATGATTAAATACAATTTTACCATACAATATAATATGCAACCATAATATTTATATTTTAGAAAGACTACTAATGGCATAAAAGAAATGCTCAAGCAACTGATGAAGCTAAAAACAACATTTAAAATGTTATATAATGTCACCTCCCACTCAAACACATGATGTAAATTCAAAACACACACTCATATACACAAAATCTTTAACTGGTCTATGTAAAATAAAATGGTAACATTCATTATTTCTGAGAGAAAAGAATATATGTAATACATTTCTATCTCCTTCTTGTCCATTTCTGATCCTAAAAATTTTCTGTAGCAAAATAATGTTTTATTAACAAAATAAAATAATTGCTATTGTATTAAAGACTTGATAACAGAACACAGCTTTTGCCTATCAATGATAACATAAGCAAGATTTATACTATTTTATTGAGTTGGTATTGTATCAATTGTGTGAATTACATTATGAAATCAGTAAATCTGTCATTTCTTGACTGAACAAGTAAAAGATCATACAATTTTAAAATATAATGATCAGGCATAATGTTTTAGATGGTTGGATAATTCTCAATAAAATGCAATACAGTAATGTAAATATCACTTTATTGGTAATATACTTGAAGTGGGAATTAAGTTTTGCTTGGTTTTTTAATAGGTAACAGGGGCATTTGGTACAACATTCAAGTTGTGACTTGGGATACCTAGATCCTATATATCAGCTCTTGGTTTCAGTCAGAACTCCACTAGCAAACCAGTTTCACCTTGATGCACATCCTGGGAGTTAGCAGGTGGTTAGAGCCCTACCACCTACATTGGGTATCTGAATGGAGTTCTGAGCTCCAGAATTCAGCCTGGTCCAGGCCTGACTATTACAGGCATTTGGGGAGTGAACTGACAGATAGAAGCTATTTCTCAGTCTTTCTCTGTCTCTCTCTCTCTCCCAAATAAAATAAAAATAAACAAATAAATATTTAAGAAATTGGCAGACTCAATGCTGTCATAATAATTGTACTATGTTTGAGAGTAAATCTACTTTTAAAAATTCATGCTACATGCAATGCTTAATTATCCACAATATAGTCAGTCTCAGGTACAAGAGCGGCGCCGGCACACTGGATTCTAGTTCCGGTCGAGGCACCGGATTCTGTTCCCGTTGCTTCTCTTCCAGTCCAGCACTCTGCTGTGGCCTGGGAGTGCAGTGGAGGATGGCCCAAGTCCTTGGGCTCTGTACCCGTAGGGGAAACCAGGAGGAGCACCTCGCTCCTGGCTTCGGATCAGCGTGGTGCGCCGGCCGCAGCGCACTGGCCACAGTGGCCATTGTGGGGTGAACCAACGGAAAAGGAAGACCTTTCTCTCTCTCTCTCTCTCTCTCTCTCTCTCACTGTCCATTCTGCCTGTCAAAAAAAAAAAAAAAAGAAAGAAAAGAAAGTAAGACATTCCATTTACTCTTGCAAATGTGATAGGTAGATTGTGATAAGTTATCACCAATACATCCATTGCAAATATTAGCACAATGTGTGATATCTGTAGACTGATATTTATGTCTCAAGATAAATGATAAAAATGGATGGATCAAAACACTGTCCACTGTGAAACAGATTCCTAGCCTTACCTTCAGTGAAAATTGTACTCATTTATTATAATATATTTTAATAGTTCATGGAGCAAGAATATTTAGATATATCTCAATTGGTAGAAGGCTGAAAGCAGTGCTGATAGTAGGATTTGAATGAAGATAAAACAAGTTTCCTGTTTAATAGACAACAACTAAAAACCCCATCATTTAGAATTCTGAAACATGCTTTCCATTACATATTAAATAATCAATGAGTATCATACTACTAAGACATTTACTTTACTTTTTGCCTAATAAATCCTTAAACATTCTATTTTGCTTTAGGTTCAAAATTTTTTGTAAAATGTTTACCTTTGAATTGCAAATTGGTTAAACATTTCTAGGATCAAACATTTTACCCCTCAAAAGTACATACAGAAGGCTCCACTATTTCTTAGCTTTAAATGTAAAAAACTACATAGAAGTCTGAGATCCTGTATTATGTCCCTGTTATGTGATAACTTGTATTCTGTCTAATTACTTAAAATTCCTAGAACTTCATGTAAATATATCTTGATATGGGTGATTTTTCTGCATGCTTTTCTCCTGGAATACTGTGTTTCCTTTTAATAAATATAGTTCTTTCTACTATCCCACAAAAAAAGAGATGATTTTCTATAATCAAATATCTATCAGACTATCTCATACTATCTTTCTCTAATCTTATTTCATTAAATTATCATCTATATTACTTTTCCCTCCACACTCTATAAGACTATCTCAGAACTTCCCTCCACATCATTTATTTATTATCAAATTGCATCCATTCATCCTTGTATAGTTTTGATATTTCATCATTTAAATTTATTTTTATTTTTAATTGTATTCAATTTATACATGTTTCATGTAGTTTATATATACGGATTTGGGACATAGTGGCACTCCCCGTTACCACATTCTGTGACCCCCCCCCCATGCTTCAACATTTCCTCCCCCTTCTTTTGGCATTCCCACTGTTAATTTTTATCAAGATCTATTTTCAATATACTTAGTGATAATATAGTTGACCCTACTCTATGTAAAAGAGTACAACAAATAGTATGAGAGGAAAAAAAAAAAAAACACTATTCTTCAACAGAAAAGGGCTATAAACAAACATAGAATCTCAAAATGTACATTTCACTTCTTCACTCCAAAACATTACAGTTTTTTTTTAAGATTTATTTATTTGAAAGTCTGAGTTACACAGAGAGAGGAGATGCAAAGAGAGAGAGAGAGAGAGGTCTTCCATCCGCTGGTTCACTGCCCAATTGGTTGTAATGGCCAGAGCTGTGCTGATCCGAAGCCAAGGGCTTCTTCCAGGTCTGCCACATGTGTGCAGGGGCCTAAGGACTTGGGCCATCTTCTACTGCTTTCTCAGGCCATAGCAGGGAGCTGGATTGGAAGTGTAGCATCTGGGACTCTAACTGGCACCCATATGGAATGGCAGCACTGCAGGCGGTGGCTTTACTCGCTATGCCACAGCACAAGTCCCCCAAATCATTACATTTTATGTATTCTATTTGCTACCTCAAATAAGGGAATGTATGATATCTGTCTTTTTGAAACTGGCTTATTTCATTAATTATAGTGGTTTTCAGTTATACGTCAATCATGTTTCAAAAGACAGTATTTCATTTTTTTACAACTGAGTAGTACTCCATAGTGTATATATACAATAATTTCTTTATCTAGTCAACAGCTGATGTATATCTGTATTGATTCCATATCTTAACTATTGTGAGTTGGAATTCCAGGTTCATGCCTTTGACCTGCTTATCCCTGGCTTTTGTAACCAACTGGGTTATGGACTTTCCAATGGCAGATATCTCTGTCTTGCTATCTCTCTTTGTGTATAACTTTGCCTTTCAAATAAATAAATAAATAAATCTTTACAAAAATATGAAGCAGCACCAGTTATCATATACTGGATAGCACACAACCCCAAGCTAAAGAAAAACAATTGCTTATTTATGATTTTGTGAGTTAGCAATTTTGACTGAGTTCAGCTAGATGGTTCTACTGATACCTACTACAGTTGTTGATGTGGCTGCAGACATCAGGGGTTGTGACTAAGGCTTCGTCCTCTGCGATACTTGCAGTCCCATGTCTGATGTTTGCAACTTGTTTTCAGTTCATTAATATGAGGAGGCTCTTCTGAGTTGAATGGACCCATTCCACTCAGTTTCAATCTAAAACAGAATTGAGTGGGCATCTTTGTTTTTTAAAAATTTTTATTTTTTTGACAGGTAGAGTTACAGACAGTGAGAGGGAGAGACAGAGAGAAAGGTCTTCCATCCGCTGGTTCATTCTCCAAATGGCTGCAATGGCTGGAGCTGTGCCTATCCGAAGCCAGGAACCAGGAGCTTCTTCCAGGTCTCCCATGTGGGTGTAGGGGCCCAAGCACTTGGGCCATCTTCTACTGCCCTCCCAGGCCACAACAGAGAGCTGGACTGGAAGAGGAGCAGCTGGGACTAGAATGGGCACCCATATGGGATGCCGGCATTGCAGGCGGAGGATTAACCTACTGTGCCACAGCGCCAGCCCCCTGAGTGGGCATCTTATCAGTGATTTTAGTGTAGCATCTCCAAAAATGAAAAATAGCATCTATAAGACATAGGCTTGGTACTCTCTGCAACTTCAATTGTTCTGTGTGTTTGGGCCTCAGAAGTTACAACCTTAATTCAAGAAAGTGAAAGAAAATAGATTCCAGCTCTTGATGGAAAGAACAACAAAATTTCCTTGAAGAACCCCAGGCAGACAGGAATGGAAGCAAAGTGTGTCCAAAGGAATATTCCAAATCACAGAATCATGAGGAGCAGACACACCATAAAAACTTCATAATTACATATTGAATTGTTTAGAAAGACTCATCTGCTTAAAGTGGCAATGCATTGTCAGATTTTTATATTCTTGTATTCCTACACAATATATAAAATGTTAATTTATAGAGTTTCTGGATTATGAGCCACAAATGTGAGCTAAATATAAATTTTTAAATTATTTTCAAAGTTAAAAAAAGAAAGAAAAGTGGAGCTTAGGTATTGTGCTGTGGCAGATTAAGTTACCACTTGGGATACACACATCTGTGTCAAAATGCCTGGGTTCAAGTCTTGCCACCACTTCAGATTTAGCTTTCTGCTGTGTGCTTCCTTGGAGGCATGAGATGATGGCTCAAGTATTTGGATCACTACCACCCATGTGGAAGACACACAATGAGTTTCTGATTCATGGTTTTGACTGGGTCATTTGGAGAGTGAACCAGAGGATAGAAGATATCTTTCTGTATTTCTAACTCTGCCTTACATATAAGTAAGTAATTATTTTAAAAAAGCTATAAGAAATCAGAAAATGTGTTGGAGAGGCGGCAAGATGGCGGAATAGGCAGGAAGCACACTTAGTCCGGGGGGAGAGAAAGTTTAATATACGTGGAGATACTGCAGGGTCAAGGAAGAGTAGCGGATGAAACAGCAGAGGAAACTCTTCCGGAACTAGTGATTCACAGTGGACCTGCGTGGAGAGCGTGGGAGCCCAAGTTCGGGACACCAGCGGCAGACTCAACGCACCAGCGCTGGAACGCGAGGTGAGCCGAACCTCCATAGCCCGAGATACCAGCAGGCAAGCGGAAAGAGGAGGCTAGAGGGAACGAGGCTTGAAACTCCGTGGGGAAAAGTTCACCAGGCTAACTAGAAGAGAGAGAAAAAAAAATAAATAAAAAAAGTGACTGATACGGACACAAGTTTCTCTCTCTCTGCTCACCTCTCACAGGCGAGCAAGACAGAGCAGGCGCCATTTTGGACATACGTCATAAGCAGGACGACCTCAGGTCTGCACCAGCCCTGAGCCTAGCAGAAAAACCTGACTCTGGGGGGAGGGGTGAAATAACAGGAGATTAGCATCTAACTTGGCAACCCAGTGGGAGACTGCAGGAGAATTGGAGCCCACACTGAGGGCAGCAGAGATTCCCTGTGTGGTCCTTGGGAAAGAGCTTCCGATCTCTGGCTCCTGTGGGTATATCATTTGCCTGCTAACTACCTCCAATTACGTTCAGCTGTGCGGAATTACTTCCCTTTTAAATCAAAAAAAGAAAGAGAGATTTACCACACCTAACCTGGGAGTGTCATCCTTGACACACCCTCAACCCTGAGGAACCAAACACAGCTCTCAATCCACACTCATCTCAAGCCTCTAAGGCTCCACTGAAAGCAGACAGTCCACTTAATATAGAGCCATAGTGTAACAAGAAAAAACACCACAGTGAAGAAACCAAATATCTCCAACATGCCAAACAACAAACGCAAAAACCAAGCTAACAAGAACAAGGAAGAAATTATGACGCCCCCAAATGAAAAAGACACCCCAATTCAAGATTATGAAGATGATGAGATCGAAGAAATGCAAGAAGCGGATCTCAAAAAATTGATAAGAACATTAAGAAGTTCTCAAAAACAAATTCTTGAACTACAGAAATCCTTCATGGACAAGATAAAAAATCTCTCTCGTGAAAGTGAAATATTAAGGAGGAATCAAAATGAAATGAAACAACTACTGGAACAAGAAACTCTGATAGTGACTAGAAATCATAATGAAATGAAGAGTTCAATAGATCAAATGACAAACACATTAGAGAGCCTTAAAAACAGAATGGGCGAAGCAGAAGAGAGAATATCAGACTTAGAAGACAGAGAACAGGAAAGGAAACAGGCAAACCAAAGAAAAGAAGAAGAAATTAGAAATCTAAAAAATATTGTCGGGAATCTACAGGATACTATTAAAAAACCCAACATTCGTGTTCTAGGAGTTCCTGAAGGCATGGAGAAGGAGAAAGGATTAGAAGGCATTTTCAGTGAGATACTAGCAGAAAATTTCCCAGGTTTGGAGAAGGACAGAGGCATCTTAGTACAGGAAGCTTATAGAACCCCTAATAAACATGACCAAAAGAGATCCTCACCACGACATGTTGTAATCAAACTCACCACAGTGAAACATAAAGAAAAGATCCTAAAAGGTGCAAGAGAGAAACGTCAGATCACTCTTAGAGGATCTCCAATTAGATTCACAGCAGACTTCTCATCAGAAACCCTACAAGCTAGAAGGGAATGGCGAGACATAGCCCAGGTACTAAGAGAGAAAAACTGCCAGCCCAGAATACTATATCCTGCAAAGCTCTCATTTGTGAATGAAGGTGAAATTAAAACTTTTCATAGCAAACAGAAACTGAAAGAATTTGTTGCCACTCATCCTGCCCTGCAAAAGATGCTTAAAGATGTGTTACACACAGAAACACAGAAACATGGTCACCAATATGAAAGAAGGTAAAGGAAGGAAACCTCACAGCAAAAGATCACAGGAAGCTCAATTTCTCTTTGACATAGAATTAAACTCTGATGCTCTGTTAAAGCAATGTGTTAAAGTAATCTATTATGTTCTCTTGATGTCTGTTAAATTCTAATTGTTCAAAAACAGCTGAATTTTTATTAAGAGCTATGGGTTATTTAAATATGTGCTTTTTTCAAAAATTTGAATAATCACCTTGTAACAATGATCAAATTTGGTCTATGTTATGTCATGATTTTAAGAAATCTTATTTCATGATCTGCTGCTCATAAAACTAAAGCGTTGTTGGTTCTGTGTTTAGCTGTCCTCCTATAGGTTCCTATGGACTTTTTCCAGCCACTTTTATTGTATTCAGTACTTTGGGATGGCTCTATAAACAGATGAAGCCAATAATGTATTAACAGTACCAACTGAGAGAAAGTATGGTTAACTGAGGTTACTAAAAAGAAAAAGCAATTCAAATCAATTGGCAATCTACAAAAAGAGTTAAAGATTTTAAAAGCTATTATTAAAATTGATATATTGGTCTATTATGCTATATTATATGTGTGTACATATTGTATGTCCACATGGGAAAATTTTATTAAGAGTTTTATTTTAAATGGCTTATAGATAAGATTGTCCATAAATTTAAGCTGCTAAAATCAATCAAAGATACATTTTAATTTGTGGGACCTGAATCTGTGTATCATATGTTTTAGACTTGTTGGTAGAAAGAAACTAAAAACATTTTAGATGGTTGTGCTTAAGTTTACTGGCTAAACAAACTACACCATGTTAGATATTTAAGAGGTGTTTTCAAATACATGATTCTTAAAATTTATAGAAGGCATTGGACCTTCTGGTAAATGTTTTCTTAAGTTGTTATCTAATGGTTGAAACGGTTTGCTAAGTATTCATGTGATATTGCTATTGTCAGCAAGTGATCTAGGACTTGCTCCCTCATTTCTCTATTCTAAGCCCAACTTGTTCTTTCATTTCTCTATTCTCTTCAAGGTAGGAAACTAATTCTATTATGAAGGAATCTGTAGGATGCACAATTTAATCTTTAGACCTTATAAAAGAGATGGCTAACATTTTTCTGCAATAGCATAGCCAAAATAAGAACTCAAATAATAATCTCATAGCTAGATTCACTTCGCCATCAGCGAAGTATACAGTAAGTAGAAAAAACCTCCCTTTCAGACCAAAGGGAAAGAAAGTTTTTAAGTGAGAATATAATTTTCCTCATGGACATTGTCTACCTTAGCAAAACTACTACAGAACATGCCTGTGACTATAGACTTGTAGTTCAGGCCACCGAAGGTTAGAGATGGGAAACGGGCACTCCCTTGACTTGCATCCTCTGGTCTGCTTTAACACAAACCAGGAGGAAAGGAAAGCTCGGCATCAGAAGCAATGGGTGGCAGGCCTATTAATGGCTGATCTGTACAGTGATCTGCCCTCAAGGAGACCCAACAGGCCAGTCCACTGCAGTGGCTTTCAATGTGGTAAGCCTGGGCTTCAGCAGAAGTCAGCTTGTGAAGAGCCCTGGCAGCTCTGCCAAGAGTTGGATCACTGGAAATGGACCTGCCCTGGAGTCGAAGGATGCCCAGGTCAGAGCCACGATCTTATTGGCTCTAAGCTGAAAAGCCCTTCACTCAGCCCAACTTCCAAAGGGACCACTGCAGCTGAGGGGATGGTCAAGTAGGGTCAGCAACATTGCAGGCAGAACTGTAAATTTCTTGTTAGAGATGCCACCTGCCTTTACCTGGCCAGCTCTCCTCCCAGGCCAGCCAAGTAATGAAAGTCAACAGAGTGCCTTCCCCTAGGAGGTTCACACCTCCCTTAGGATATACCCCATGTGAAGAGATAGATAGGTCTGGGCCTCTGAATTTACAAGGCCTAAAGCCCACCAGATTATTATCAAGCCCCTTCTGTCAGGTTCTATTTGCCTCTCAATCAGAAAACTTAATTGTAGCTTAGACAGCACCTTTCTTAGCTCCTCTAATAATGACTCTGTCCTTTGTTCTAGGCCCTGTCTAGTGCACTTGGGCCTCATTCCTTTGTAATCATAACCTCTACTCTACCACCAATGGCTCTACTCCCAACATGTGTGTATTGATGGTCCTCTTCCCCACTTAATGCTGTATAATTGTTCAAACCTGGTAAATGCCACTCTTAGGATCATTGGTTACTATCCTCACTCTGTCTTTTATGACCTTGTCTAAATATGATCAGAGTCGGGGAACTTGGAAGGCTTCCATAGCCTTGGCAACTCAT
Organism: Lepus europaeus; assembly: GCF_033115175.1. NCBI lineage: Eukaryota > Metazoa > Chordata > Mammalia > Lagomorpha > Leporidae > Lepus > Lepus europaeus. The sequence goes on from NC_084829.1 coordinate 100,209,103, forward strand.
GACGACAGCCTAAGATGGTTACTGGCGCCATAAACTAGAGTGTCAATTTGTTGGGTCAACAACAGGAGCCACTGTGCACTTGCTCCTCATGTGGGATCTCTGTCCTTAATGTGCTGTACATTTTGATTTAATGCTATAACTAGTACTCAAACAGTATGTTTCACTTTGTGTTTCTATGTGGGTGCAAACTGTTGAAATCTTTATACTAAATTGATCTTCTGTATATAAAGAGAATTGAAAATGAATCTTGATGCAAATGGAAGGGGAGAGGGAGCGGGAGGGGGGAGGGTTGCGGGTGGGAGAGAAGTTATGGGGGGGGGGAAGCCATTGTAATCCATAAGCTGTACACTGGAAATTTATATTCATTAAATAAAAGTTAAAAAAAAAAAAGAAAAAAAAAAAAAAAAGAAATCAGAGAATGTGAGGATTGAAAGAAAAAAGTTTTTATAATTAAAAGGTGATTAGTGATATTTGAAATATTTTACCAGAAAGCCCATATAAAAATTAATTCTATTTTGATGAAATAAAATTAATGACTATAAATTAGCTTTTTTTTTTCTACAGGCAAAGTTAGAGAGAGAGAAAGAGACAAAGGTCTTCCTTCCATTGGTTCACTCCTCAAATGGAGAGGAGAGAAAAAATAAATAAATAAAAGGGACCAGTATGGACATGATTCTCTCTCCACTCACCTTACAAAGCCACACAAGACAATAGAGAAGGCGCCATTTTGGACATATGCAACAGCTGTGCAGCCAAGCAGAAAAACCTGACTCTGGTGGGGAGAAATAACAGGAGACTAAGACCTAGTGCATGTGTGGAGTTTATGAACCAAGACTGTGGAAAAAAAAAAAAAAACTGAGGGTGTGTGGGAGAATTCATGGTGTGGCTAAGACGTGAGTAGTCTCTGTGGGAGATGGGACAAATTCAGGTGGCTTTGGCTACCGGGTGAGAAACATTGCAGGGGAATCTGAGCTTACACTTAGGACTGCACAGATCCTTTGTGTGGTCCTTGGGACAGAGCAGACAAATATTATACCCACTGGGGCTAGCACTCAGGCACTGATTGCCATCGAGCAGAAGAGCTCAGCTGAGTAGAATTACTTTCATTCTGAATAAAAAAGAGAGAGAGATAGAGAAGTTTTTCCATGCCAAACCTGGGTGTGTCACATTTGACACACCCTTAACCCTGAAGAACTGAACAGAGCTCTTTGGCTACACCCACCATAAGCCTCTAGAGATTCACCAAAAGCAGACAGTCCTCTTAATTTAGAGTCATGGTATAATGAGAAAAGCCACCACAGTGATAAAAAAAAGAAGAAACCAAAGAATAGCTCCACAATGCCAAACAACAAATGCAGAAACTCAGAAAGCAAGAACAAGGAAGACATCATGATGCTCCCAAATGAACATGACACTCCAATACAAGATTATGAAGATGATGAGATAGAAGAAATGCAAGATATGGAATTTAAAAAAAAAACTTATGATAAGAACATTTAGAAGTTTTCAAAAACAAATGCAGAACTGCAGAAATCCATACAAGACAGGACAGAAAATCACTCTTGTGAAAAAGAAATCTTAAGGAGGAATCAAAATTAAATGAGAAATTTAGTAGAACATGAAATTGAGACATTGAAGAGAAATCAAATGAAATGAAGAATTCAATAGAACAAATGAAAAACACATTTGAGAGCCTTAAAAACAGAATCAGTGAAGTAGAAGAGAGAATATCTGACTTAGAAAACAGAGCACAAAAAGTATACAGTCAAACCAAAGAAAAGAAGAGGAAATTAGAAATCTAAAAAATATTGTTGGGAGGCCGGCGCCCTGGCTTAACAGGCTAATCCTCTGCCTTGTGGTGCCAGCACACCGGGTTCTAGTCCCAGTTGGGGTGCCGGATTCTGTCCCGGTTGCCCTTCTTCCAAGCCAGCTCTCTGCTATGGCCCTGGAAGGCAGTGGAGGATGGCCCAAGTCCTTGGGCCCTGCACCCGCATGGGAGACCAGGAGAAGCATCTGGATCCTGGCTTTGGATCAGCGAGATGCACTGGCTGCAGCGCCCATTGGAGGGTGAACCAACGGCAAAAAGGAAGACCTTTCACTCTGTCTCTCTCTCTCTCACTATCCACTCTGCCTGTCAAAAAAAAATATTGTTGGGAATCCACAGGATACTACTAAAAACAAAAACAAAAACAAAAACATAAACATAAACAAAACAACATTTGGGTTCTAGGAGTTCCAGAATGAATGGAGAGAGAGAAAGGATTAGAAGGCCTTTTAAGTGAGATACTAGCAGAAAACTTTCCGGGTTTAGAGAACGAAAGAGACATTGCAGTACAGGAAGCTCATAGAACCCCTAATAAACATGACCAAAAAGAGATCCTCACTACGACACATTGTAATCAAACTCACCACAGTGAAACATAAAGAAAAGATTCTAAACTGTGCAAGAGAGAAACATCAAATTACTCTCAGAGGACCTCCAATTAGACTCACAGCAGACTTGTCATCAGAAACCCTAAATGCTTGGAGTGAATGATGAGATATAGCTCAAGTACTGAGAGAAAAAAAACCTGCCAGCCCAGAATATTATATCCTGCAAAGATCTCCTTTGTGAATGAAGGTGAAATAAAGACCTTCCATAGCAAACAAATTGAAAGAATTTTTCACCACTTGTCCAGCCCTGCAAAAGATGCTTAAAGGTGTGTTACCAACAGAAACACAGAAACATGGCCACCAATACAAAAGAACGTAAAGGAAGAAAATCTCCCAATGAAAGATCATAGGAAATAGAAAGCTTATATTAGAAATATCTTTGGGAAAATAGCAGGGCAAATCACTACTTATCAATAGTCACATTGAATGTAAACGGCCTCAACTCTTCTGTTAAAAGGCACAGACTGGCTGAATGGATTAAAAAACAAAACCAATCTATTTGCTGCTTACAAGAAACACATCTTCAGAACAAGGATGCATGCAGACTGAAAGTTAAAGGTTGGAAAACAATATTCCATGCCAACAGAAACCAAAAAGAGCTGGCGTAGCCATCTTGATATCAGGCAAAATAAACTTGAACACAAAATCTGTTAAGAGAGACAAAGAGGGATACTATATAATTATCAAGGAATCAACTCAACAGGAAGATGTAACTATTATAAATGTATATGCACCTAATTATAGGGCACCGGTTGATTTAACATATGTTAAGGAACTTAAAGGGAGAATTAGACTCCAATACAATAGTATTGGGGGACTTCAATACTCTCAGAAATAGACAGATCAACTGGACAGAAGATCAACAAGGAAACAGCAGATTTACCTGACACTATAGCCCAAATGGATCTAACAGATATCTACAGAACTTTTCATTCTACACTTAGAGAATACACATTCTTCTCAGCAGTACATGGAACCTACTCTAGGATTGACCATTACTAGGTGATAAAGCAAGTCTCAGCAAATTCAAAAGAATTATTATCATACGATGCAGCTTCTCAGACCACAATGGAATGAAAATGGAAATTAGCAATTCAGAAATCCCTAGAGCATATGCAAACACATGGAGACTGAACAACATGCTCCTGAATGAACACTGGGTCATAGAGGAAATCAAAAGAGAAATCAAAAACTTTCTGGAGGCTGGCGCCACAGCTCAATAGGCTAATCCTCCACCTTGCAGCGCTAGCACACAGGATTCTAGTCCCTGTCGGGGTGCCGGATTCTGTCCCGGTTGCCCCTCTTCCAGGCTAGCTCTCTGCTATGGCCAGGGTGTGCAGTGGAGGATGGCCCAAGTGCTTGGGCCCTGCACCCCATGGGAGATCAGGAGAAGCACCTGGCTCCTGGCTTCAGATCAGCGTGATGCGCCGGCCGCAGCGCACTGGCCACAGCGGCCATTGGAGGGTGAACCAACGGCAAAAAGAAGACCTTTCTCTCTGTCTCTCTCTCACTGTCCACTCTGTCTGTCAAAAAAAAAAACTTTCTGGAAGTAAATGAGAATAACAGCACAACATATCAAAACATATGTGATACAGCAAAAGCAATGTTAAGAGGAAAGTTTATAGCAATATTTGCCTATATCAAGAAATTGGAAATACACCAAATAAATGAGCTATCAGTGCATCTCAAGGATCTAGACAAACTGAAGCAAACCAGACCCAAATCTAGTAGGAGAAGAGAAATAATTAAAATCAGAGAATAAATCAACAGAATTGAATTAAAAAAAACATTAAAAAAAGATCAGCAAAATGAAGAGCTGTTTTTTTAGAAAAAAATAAACAAAATTGACATACCATTGGCCCAACTAACTAAAAAAAGAAGAGAAAAGACCCAAATAAATAAAATCAGAGATGAAAAAGGAAATGTAACAACAGACACCACAGAAATAGAGTCATCAGAAAATACTACAGAGTTGCATTCCAGCAAACAGGAAAACTATCAGAAAGGGATAGATTCCTGGACACATGCAATCTACCTATATTGAACCATAAAGACATAAAAAAACTAAACAGACCCATAACTGAGACAAAAATTGAATCAATAATGAATGCCCTCCCAAGAAAGAAAAGCCCAAGACCGGATGAATTCACTGCTGAATTCTACCAGGCATTTAAAGAAGAACTAACTCCAATTCTTCTCAAACTATTCAGAACAATCGAAAAAGAGGGAACCCTCCCAAATTCTTTTTATGAAGCCAGTATCACCTTAATTCCTAAGCCTAAAATAGATGCACCAGAGAGAGAGAATTGCAGACCAATTTCCATGTGGAATATAGACACAATAATCCTCAATAAAATTCTGGCCAAAGAATTCAATAACACATCAGAAAGATCATCCAAACAGACCAAGTGGGATTTATCACAGGTATGCAGAGATGGTTCAATGTTCACAAATCAAACAATGTGATACATCACATTAACAAACTACAGAAGAAAAACCATATGATTACCTCAATAGATGCAGAGAAAGCATTTGATAAAATACAACACACTTTCATGATGAAAACTCTAAGCAAATTGGGTATGGAAGGAACATTCCTCAATACAATCAAAGCAATTTTTGAAAATCTACAGCCAATATCCTATTGAATGAGGAAAAGTTGGAAGCATTTCCGCAGAGATCTGGTACCAGACAGGGATGCCCACTCTCACCACCGATATTAAATATAGTACTTGAAGTTTAAGCCATAGCTATTAGGCAAGAAAAAGAAATTAAAGGGAAACAAATTGGGAAGGAATAAGTCAAACTATCCCTCTTTGCAGATGATATGATTCTTTACTTAGAGGATCCAAAGAACTCTATGAAGAGACTATTGGAACTCATAGGAAAGTTTGGCAAAGTAGCAGGATATAAAATCAATGCACAAAAATTAACAGCCTTTGTATACACAGGCAATGCCAAGGCTGAGAAAGAACTGCTACGATCAATCCCATTCACAATGGCTACAAAAACAATCAAATACCTTGGTATAAATTTAACCTAGGATGTCAAAGATCTCTACAATGAGAATTACAAAATCTTAAAGAAAGAAATGGAAGAGGATACCAAAAAATGGAGAAATCTTCCATGCTCATGGATTGGAAGAATCAATATCATCAAAATGTCCATTCTCTCAAAAGCAATTTATAGATTCAATGTGATACCAATCAAAATACCAAAGACATTCTTCTCAGATCTGGAAAAAATGATGTTGAAATTCATATGGAGACACAGGAGACTTCGAGTAGCTAAAGCAATCTTGTACAACAAAAACAAAGCCAGAGGCATCATAATACCATATTTCAAGACATTCTACAGAGAAGTTTACAAAACAGCATGGTACTGGTACAGAAACAGATGGATAGACCAATGGAACAGAAGAGAAACACCAGAAATCAATGCAAACAACTACAGCCAAATTATATTTGTTCAAGGATCCAAAACCAATCCCTGGAGCAAGGACAGTCTATTCATCAAACAGTGGTGGGAAAAATGGATTTCAACGTGCAAAAGGAGGAAGCAAGACCCCTACCTTACACCTTACACAAAAATCCATTCAACATGGATTAAATATATAAATCTATGACCCGATACAACCAAATTATTAGAGAACCCTCGAGACACAGACAGTCAAAGCCAAAATTAACAATTGGGATTACATCAAAATGTGAAGTTTCTGTAAGGCAAAAGAAACAGTCAGGAAAGTGAAGAGGCAACCAAAATAATGGGAAAAATATTTGCAAACTATGCAACAGATAAAGGATTAATAACCAGAATCTACAATGAGATCAAGAAACTCCGCAACAACAAAACAAACAACCCACTTAAGAGATGGGCCAAGGACCTCAATAGTCATTTTTCAAAAGAGGAAATCCAAATGGCCAACAGGCACATGAAAAAATGTTCAAGATCACTAGCAATCAGGGAAATGCAAATCAAAACCACAATGAGGTTTCACCTCATCGTGGTGAGAATGGCTCACATTCAGAAATCTACCAACAATAGATGCTGGAGAGGATGTGGGGAGAAAGGGACACTAACCAATTGTTAGTTAAATGCAAACTGGTAAAGGCATAAGGAAATCAGTTTGGAGATTCTTCAGAAACCTGAATATAACAATACCATACAACCCAGCCATCCCACTCCTTGGAATTTACCCAAAGGAAATTAAATTGGCAAATAAAAGTGCTGTCTGCACCTCAATGTTTATTACAGCTCAATTTATAATAGCTAAGACCTGGAGTCAACCCAAATGCCCATCAACAGTAGACTGGATAAAGAAATTATGGGGTATGTACTCTATAGAATACTATACAGCAGTAAAAAAAAATGAAATCCGTTCATTTGTAACAAAATGGAGGAATCTGAAAAACATCATGCTGAGTGAAATAAGCCAGTCTCAAAATGACAAATATCATATGTTCTCCCTAATCGGTAACAACTAACTGAGCACATAAAAGGAAACCTGTTGAAGTGAAATGGACACTACGAGAAACAGTGACTTGATCAGCCCTTTTCCTGACTGTTGAGGAACAACTTACAACTTTATTCCTTTTAGTATTTTTTTTTCTACTTTTGTTGAACTCTGTAATTAACACAAAATTATTCTTAGATGTTAAAATTTAACAGAAAAGTGATCACTGTTAAATATAAGAGTAGGAATAAGAGAGGGAGGATATGTACATTTTGGCACATGCTCAATCAGACTTAACTCAAACGGTAGAGTTAGAAACGGGCCAAGGGATTTCAACTCAATCCCATCAAGGTGGCATGCACCAATGCCATCTCACTAGTCAAAGTGATCAGTTTCAGTTCATAATTGATCATAATGATAGGATTCGTGTCAAAGGCACTCTGGCAAAAACAAAAAAACAAACATAAAAACTAAATAAAAGGTCTATGTGAATGAGATCCCAGTAGAAAGAACGAGCCATCAAAGAAGGAGGTACCTTTCTCTGAAGGGAGGAGAGAACTTCCACTTTAATTATGACCTTTTCTAAATAAGATCGGAGTTGGTGAACTCAAAAAGCTTCCATAGCCTTGGCAAATTATGACAAGAGCCTCGGCTGATTATTGATCATAAGTAAGTGTCAATTTTGCTGGCGCCGTGGCTCACTTGGCTAATCCTCCGTCTGCGGCGCCTACACCCGTGTTCTAGTTCCGGTTGGGGTGCTGGATTCTGTCCTGGTTGCTCCTCTTCCAGTTCAGTTCTCTGTTGTGGCCCAGGAAGTCAGTGGAGTATGGCCCAAGTGCTTAGGCCCTGCACGCCCATGGAAGACCAGGAGGAAGCACCTGGCTCCTGGCTTCAGATTGGCGCAGTGTGCTTGCCGTAGTGGCCATTTGGGATGTGAACCAATGGAAAGGAAGACCTTTCTCTCTGTCTCTCTCTCTCTCACTGTCAAAAAAAAAAAAAAAAAAAAAAAAAAGAGTGCCGATTGTTAAGTCAACAACAAGAGTCACTGTGCACTTATTCCCCATGTAGGATCTCTGTCCTTAATGTGTTGTACTATGTGAATTAATGGTATAACTAGTAGTAAAACAGTACTTTATACTTTGTGTGTCTTTGTGGGTGCAGTCTGTTGAAATATTTACTTAGTATATACTAAATTGATCTTCTGTATATAAAAATAATTAAAAATGAACTTTGATGTGAATGGGATGGGAGAGTGAGTGGGAGATAAGACAGTTGCAGGTGGGAGGGAGGTTATGGGGGGAAATAGCCGCTATAATCCAAAAGTTGTACTTTATAAATTTATATTTATTAAATAAATGTTAAAAAGCAAAAACAAAAATTATTTGCAAAATACAAAGAAATAAATGTGAAGCCCTAAATGGTTAAAGATTCTCCAATAATTTAGAGAGAAAATAGGATTAATTCTATAATGTCACCCAGGAAATAAGTGAGAGGAAACACTTTCCAGCTTTCACAAATTTACACTAATGTTGAGACTGAATAATAGGACTATAAAAACAGAATGCAAATCAATTTTCCTCTTAGAGATAGTTGTATGTATCCTTAACAGTAAAGTAAAATTTTATTAGAAAATAAAATTTGGAAATGTATAAAATATAAAGTGGTGAGATTCAAGTTTATTCAAATATTGACAAACCAATCACCTTATCAAAGAATAAAGAATTAAAACCATATGACAATTTAGTTGTTTCATGTAATAGTGTGAATGAGAAAAAAAAATTGCAGAATTTGTTGGTAAAGGACAATTGGAAACCTGATGAAAATTAACTGTAAAAAACTGCAAATAACTTCACATTTTAATATCAGGAATAAAGCAAACTGGCACATTTCCTCCCTATCTATCTTGTGCTATATTAGAAGTGCTAGCCAATTCAATGAGGCAGGATACTTCTGAAAAACAATTAGCCATAAACTGATTTGCAATTCTGATAATCCTTTCTCACAGATCACTCACAAAAACAAAGATATATAACAACAGTTATTTCCCTTTGTTCTTCACAAACATCTGAGAGTGTTGTAAATACGAGTGATTATTTATTTATGTAAATATGACCATCTATTTATTCTTTTAATCAATTATACAAGATATCCAGAATTATCTCATAGTTTTTAATTGAGATTTCTTTGTTTTTTAATATATATATTTTTAGTGAATAATTATGTTCCCTGATTGGGAAATTATTATTATTGTTGGCCTCTAATGCATGTTAAACTCCCTATCATCACCACCTCACGCTCCCAAATCCTATTACTTAATCTTTGTAATGTGCTTGATAGTACAATTCCTAGTTGAAGCATAATGTCTTATATACAGGGCCCATTGCTAGAATGTCCTTCCTTCTTTTACCTTCTACAGTGCCAATAGTACTCATAAAGGAAAATGCCTTTTTTAAAGATTTATTTATTTATTTGATAGTCAGAGTTAAAGAGAGAGAGAGGCAGGGAGAGAAAGAGTTCTTCCATTTGCTGATTCACCCCTCAATCAATTGGCTGCAATGGCCAGAGCTGTGCTGATCCAAAGCCAGGAGCAGGTGCTTTCTCCTATCTCCCACACCAGTGCAGGGACCCAATGACTTGGGCCTTTCCCAAGCCATAGAAGAAAGCTGATCAGAAGTGGAGCAGCTGAGTTTCAAACCAGTGCCCTAATGGGATGCCGGCATAGCAGGCAGCAGCTTTACCTGCTATACCACAGTGCTGGCCCTGCAAAATGTCTTAAAAATATTGTAGATCTCTAGTTCTGCAATGTGTTTAGACTTATAATTATTTTTGGAATCATAATACTTGAAGGAAAATCATGTCTTCTATTTGATCTCCAAACACTTTCAGAATTGGTATAGTAAACTCCTTAGCAAAAGGGACTAACAGATACAGTTGAAAATGTAATTTATTTGTTACTTTAGATTAGTCTATCTTGAAAAATATGTTAAGACTAACTCGGGGTTCTATCATTATTCCTACTATTTACTGATACAATTAATAATAGTAATATTGTATATCTACTAATATCAATTTATAAATAAACATGCTATGATATTAGATGTAGATCCTGTATGTAAGCTCCAAAAAACCTTTTTTTAATAGATTCAAACAGAGGTGTCAGTGTGTCTTTCTATTACATCATTTGTTTTTCACACATGATTTCGCTTTAAGTATCCTATTTGATCTTAGGGAAGTGAACTAATTTGTTTAAAGCATTTTCTCTAAAATCCTTCTATGCTTTAATTGTGTCCTTAAGGATAGTAAAGAGTGTAATATATTCTGTGGTCTGCTGTCTACCTTTCTGTATTTTGTCAACATTCATATGCTGCATTCCAAATTCAGTCTCTTTGTAGCTCTAGATTTTATGATAGCTCATAATTGATTTTTCTAACTTACTGAAAGTTTTTTATTATTATGGTTCTTAGAGAAATTTTTAAAACTTTTCATCTAAATATTTGAGAGCAAGAGAGAGAATGTTCTATCTGCTGGATAGCTCCCCAACTGCCTGCACCAGCTGGAACTGAGGCAGTCCATAGCCTAGACCAGGGAACCCAATCTGGGTCTCCCTCCTGGGTAGCAGGCACTCAAGTACTTGCATCATCACCTGATGCCTCCTAGAATGAGTATGAACAGGAAGCTGAAATCAGCCTCAGAGCCAATATTTGAACCTAGCTCTTCTTGTATAGAGTGTGGCTGCTCAAGTGGTGTCTTAACTACTGTACTAAATGTTCAACCCTTCCAGAATTTTTTTCTAAATCTAGTATTAACTTTAAAAAAAGTTACAAAAAATACAGTTTTTTTTTAATTCATGTTTCTATTTTAGGAAAATTTAGATGTTATATTTTTATTGAAATTGTTTTTGAATTGTGCTTTATTAAATTTGAACATTGGAAATTACAATTGTGTTTGATCAATCTGACTCACTACTTTTTTAACAAAAACAGAATGGAAAAATAATCAAAGCATTAACTGTTATGATGACTGGATACTTAAGATAATTCCTCCAATCCATCAGGACAATTTTCTCTATCATTTGCCACCTTCCACCTGTCTCCTTCCCCAGAAATAACTTTCCTGCAGTGCTGAACACCAGGAACAAGAAATTAAATAACTTGGCATCATGGGAAGCTGGTTTATTTATATGGCCAACCAATGATGTGGCGACACCGCAGGTCATTGAGACCAAAGGTTTTCCAGAACTTGTGTGTTCATTACAGTCCAATTTACAACTGGTTGTGATCACATTCTTTGTTCACTGAACATCACACTCCATTCGTAAAACTGTTTTATGAATTATGGTGCAGTGGATTAAAGAACTGCTTTAATGGATACCTGTATCCATGCCAGAGTGCCAGGTATTGAGTCTCTCCTTTTCCTCTGCTTTGGATTCAGTTTTCTGCTAATGTTCTTGGGAGGCAGCAGATGATGCCTCAAGTACAGAGTCCCTGCCACCTTTATGTGAGACCCAGATGGGTCCCTGACTCCTTACTTCAGTTAGACCCAGCCCCAACTGCTAGAGGTGTCTGGAGAGTGAATGGAGGCTTTCTCTGTCTCTCTTAGTCTCCCTTTCAAATAAATAAAATCTTTTTAAAAAATTGTAAAAATTTCCTTTAAAAAATAAAAGTCTTACTCTATTCATAAGAGAATCTATCCAAATACCATGAATTTTTAAAAAAGATTTATTTATTTGAAAGAGTTATAGAGAGGCACAGGCAGAGAGAGAGAGAGATAGATCTTCCATCTACTGATTCACTCAAGTTACTACAATAGCCAGGTCTGAGCGAGCCCTAAAAACAGGAGACAGGAAATCCGTCTCAGTCTTCCATGTGGTTGGCAGAAAACCAAGTATATGAGCCATCATCTGATGCCTCTCAGGTTAATAAGCAGGAAGTGAAATAGGAAGTAGAAGGGAGATTCATCCTCAATACTCTAATGCAGGATGTGGCATTACAAGTGCTGTTCTAAGCCACTGCATCCTAACACCTGCTCCTTGACAGTTTCTTTAAACAACGCGACTGAATTGCCTCATTTAACCTATTCCATTTTTAAGTAAATTTAAAATACATTAGCTCTAATATTTATATTTCACTTCATACTATTATCCATTTAACTTTGGATGCTGGTCTCAATTATTCATCCTAATGATTGACAACTTCTGGTTTCAGGCCTATGTTCAGCCCTAGACTCTACCACTTCTTATTGACTGTCCTGGAGAGGTCACTGAACCTTGCTTTCTCCTCAAAATTTTGATTTATAAACCGGCAGTAAAATATTATATTGTCCACAGGATTGTTATGAGAATTAAATTTGTTTATTGATGAGAAGCAATGAGCATAGTCTTCAAAATTAATAACAAATAGTTATTTTATCAAAAAAATTGTTTCAAAGCGTGTCAGTTTTCAATAAATTATTATGTTTGCCTCCAAAATTCAAAATGATACTGAAATGTACATCTAAAAACCATAATTAATTATTTTCATCATTATATTTGATGTTAAAATGTTATTTTAAAAATTGTTAATAAATAATAAGTCATACTAAATTGATTTGTTCTTTATGCAGAGTTAATTATTGCCTTGTATGTAAATCATTTATGTATGAAATTAATTTCTCAGTAGAGAAATGACAATGACAATGTTTTGGCAATACTTTGCTAACTAGTAACTCCCTGGACATTATTATTGTTTATTTGTGTATTTTATTCCAACTTATTACAACAAAATGTTTGATTTGAATTTGAGTAATTTTATTTTTTTAATTTTGAAATATTTATTTCCTTATTTTATTATTTATGTGAAAGACAGAGTCAGAGATCTGTCTGCAGATTGACTATTCAAATATCTTGAACGGACAAGGCTGGGGCCTACTAACTAGGGACTCAATCTAGGTTTACTATGTGTGTGGCATGTACTCAATTACTTGAGCACTCACTTACTACCTCCAAGGTGCACATTTGAGATAGATGGTCTCCAACCAAAGCCCTAAGGGCATCCCAAGCTTCAGCTTATCTACTATTTTAAACACCAGCTCCAATGGGTAATTTTCTTAACCTCTTTTTGCCTTGGTTTCTCTATCTATTCAATGAGGACAACAGTTTCTATCTCAAGTAATCATCGTGAAAATCAATTATTTAATTCATATGGAAAAATAATTAAATATTACTGTCTAAATAGAAAGAGAAGAAAGGAGACATGCAATGAAAGTGACATTGAACTTAACTTTAGGTAATTATATGACTATCTCTGCAATTCCATCACCTGTGTATGCTAATTAGTTGGCATCTTTTGTATAACACTGAGATATGGATGAGGTATTTACTCTCTACTAAGCAACTCCTCCAAGCCAGATGACCTATACATGTCACTAACATAATTATTAATAACTAATACTTCCTGAACACTGACTATGCCAGGAAGGGTGTTAAATTTTCATGAACATTTGAACAATCCTATTGAGTTTCCTCATAAACAGATGCAAAAAAAAATCTCAAAGGTTGTTGTCCAAAATCACGCTACTGTATTAACTGTAAATATAAGTCCTGAAGTATCTGACTCAGTGCCTATGTGCTGAGCCATGTGTTTTCAGCCTCTATCAGATTATCTCCATAAAGCCACAAGATAGGTGTCATTCTTCCACTTCAATAGATAAATGGAGCAAAGAGGTGAATTTCCCTTGAGACTTTTTTCTTTCCCAAAATATATATGAAGTAAATCTAACCAGTGTGGCTGGCACATAGTAACTCACTGATATATGCTAATATGATTTTATCATCATTATTATGATTTAAAGAATTTGACTAGCATTTGGACAAATTATTATCTCAGTCCAGGTCTGTTCTATACACATTCACACATTCACTCTTTTTTTTTTTTTTTTTTTTTAAATTTTTATTTGACAGGTAGAGTGGCTAGTGAGAGAGAGAAACAGAGAGAAAGGTCTTCCTTTTTGCCGTTGGTTCACCCTCCAATGGGCGCTGCGGCCGGCTCATCGCGCTGATCTGAAGCCAGGAGCCAGGTGCTTCTCCTGGTCTCCCATGCGGGTGCAGGGCCCAAGGACTTGGGCCATCCTCCACTGCCTTCCCGGGCCATAGCAGAGAGCTGGCCTGGAAGAGGGACAACCGGGATAGAATCCAGCGCCCCAACCAGGACTAGAACCCGGTGTGCCGGCTCCGCAAGGCTGAGGATTAGCCTGTTAAGCCACGGCGCTGGCCACACATTCACTCTTGATGCCATAAAAATGAGGATTTATTCAGTATGTCCATCGCTTGGATGCTATGCAGATAGATTAAAACAGATTCAACTTTTCTGGTCATGATCGGAAGAAAAGACTTTCACTTTTATTTTAGGTTAGTTTCTTTAGGCATACAAAGTAAAAATATAAAGAGCTTTCTTTTTTGAGACACTTTCATGTAAGAATATATTAGCATTTGTGTCTATAGCTTTTAGATTCCTTCTCAAGGTTCACACTGCTAGTCACTGAAGCACAAAAATATTTTCTCTTCTTATCAAACTCCAGACACTTTTAGCATCATTCTGGGCCATTCTCCAAAGACATTCTAGTAATCGAACATCAAATCTGAAGAACTGTTTGTGTATCACTAATAAACTCAAATATTCATTTGTATCAACTGAAAATGGTAACATAAGGGCATAGCCTTTTTTGAGAAAGTTTGCAGAGTTGCAAATGATAACACAGTATTTCAAGTTGCAATCTGAAAGCAATTCTAAGACAAGAATATGACCAGGGGTAAAGGGGATAGGGTTTGGCAGAACTCAGACAGATTGGAAATGCTTGCTCTCTGACATATTCATTGTATCATCCTTCAAATGTTAGTTAATTTAGTTCTTTGTATTTTCTGAGCCTATAAAATGGGCTAATAAAAACCTACTTTACATAAGTTCTGAATTAGAAATAATATGTGAGTATAGTAATTTTGTAAGGCTATTATGAATTCAATTTTATGTCTCAAACTCATACCTATGGAAATAATGTTTGGCTTTTCAAATTCTTTTTTATGTTAATGAATATGGGAGAGAATTTGAACAGAATTATTTTCATGAAAATCAAATTATGAATAAGTGTTTATCTGTCAACACTTCCAAAATTATAACTTTTTAAAATAATCTTAATTTTTACCGTTATTATTTTGTGTTCCTATTCATCCAATGAGAAATGCATAATGATTTATAAATCTACATAAACAGCCAACTACATGGAAGCTATCAATATTTTATTAGTGACATAACTGCAGTTGTCTTTACAGAAATTCAATCTTAAGAGGAGTTCTTGTTACATTTTGCTCCGCTAAACAATAGGGGATATATATATTTTCATTTTTTCTGACATGGCTTTCAACTTCTGCTATGTCATTGGATTCAGAAAGGAACATTCAATCATACTTAATGAATTAACTTACTAAATATTGTAGAGAGATGACTTTGATCATACTTTGATTAATTGAAGGTTGCCATAACAACTCAAGGTCTATATTCACCACCTCTTAGTTACATAAAGAACTAGCTGTCCTATATTACCCTTATTATAATTCTTAACATTTGCACATGTATAGCATGCCTAATTTAACTCAAGATGATATTGAGGTGAAAAGGACATGATAAAAATGCAAATAAAGTGAAATGATGTCCAGTTTTGTTTGCACAAATTATAAGAAGCTAAATATTTTTTTTGTCCCTGAATGTACTGGAATGTACTGTTTTTAGATAAATAATTGTACACAGACAATACTTCAATTATATGATTTCTCAATATGTTACCATATGAATTTCTTGTTAACTAAACTTAATTCTAAATATCAGATATATTTCCTATGTTAACACTTGCATATTGGTTGACTATAATATTATAAAGTGAATACAAGATTTAATTAACAAACAAATGCAAAGAGATCAATATAAGGTAGGCTTGTCAGGTAGGAGGAAGAGAAATCGTAATCATTGTAAAAAAAGTTATCATTAAATGTTGAGGCAAGTCATAAAGAAAACATAAATCTGTATCAATTCCAAGACAAAATATATTTGCAATCCCAGCCCCCATTTAAATTAGCTGATTAGAAGTTTTGATTTCAGACCTATCTGGAGTTCTTTGTACTATTCACAGGACTAATAATTATACTTGATTATACAAAAATGCTAGAGAAAAATTTCATAAAATGAAAAATTTTCTCTGTAGCTCTATTCTAATGTAATAAAAGCTCTTTCTTCACTCAAATAATTTACTACTTTTAGCAAACCATAATTTTCCCATTATTATAATGTTCACAGAGTTTTAACATTGCTACTATTAAGAAATTCCTCAGTAGGAATAAAAAGTTTTAATTAGTCATTCACATCTATGTTCAAAACATTTTAACTGGACTGCACTCCTTTGAACCTCCTGGCCTGCCTACATAACCTGAATCTGCGTGAGCTCATTTTCTTCTGCCTTCATAGTTTCCACATACTCTTATTTTTGTGCTTGAAAATGCACTTTAATTTTTCATGCCTTAATTCCATCTGATATGTTCCTCCTTTGATTTAAATTGCACTCGTTTCTTTGTGTTGGAGGTAGATATAGCCAAGAATCTGAGAACCCCACTCTGTGCTGCTCCTGGTCTACAGAAGTGGTTTTTGTGGTAGGGGCAGGTGACTATTATTTCTGATCTCCCTATCTCCATATTGCAGAAGTTTTATTTCAGGAAACTATAAATGAGATTTTCCACCACTGGCAGGGTGGAGGCACTACTCTGCACATGACAAGGTTAGAGGGCTTTGAGCTCTCACATTGAGATATACATTGAGAAAATCAAAGGCTACCATCATCTTCACTGCTTTGCTAATAGAGAAGTGTTACGCTAGCAGAAGTAGGCCAATGTAATAGCACCCACTCTGGTAAGCCTCAGTTCAGAGGTTCTGTCCAGAAAGAGAGGCCATCTACAAAGAACAGAGAGCTCTGAGGTTCTGTCTAAGAGAACTGAATGTATGTGGAATAAAGTTTTAGGAAGTTTGAGAATAAATGGTCTGAGAACTGAGGAGAGGGTAAAGGGATACATCACTGGTGTTAAGTCTTAGAGTCTTAAGATCCAAGAACTCCAATATCAGATGGTAGAATTTCAACATGCCAGCTTCAGATAAGAGACTGAATGTGCTGCTCCCCCATCTTTTTGGTCTAGTGGTGTATTCCAGTTGCAATGGCTTGGATGATGCCCATTCACGTTGATGCAGATAGATCTTCTTTACTTCAGATGCAAATTTAAATACCAATGTCTTTTAAAACTCTCTCACAAATACAGCCAGAAATAGTGATTTAACCAGCTATCTGGGCAAACCTCAACTCAGTCAAATGACACATAAAAGGAACCATGAGTAGTAAGTGCCTTTTGTACTGGTTAAGACACCCATGCCCCTCATGGGAGTACCTGGGTTTGCTTCTCAGCTGTTTCAGTGTCCTGCTTATGGAGACCCTGGGAGGAAGTAGGTGATGGTTCAAGTAGTTAGGTCCCAGTAATACACTGGAGACTCAAACTGAGTCACAGCTCCTGACTTTGCCCTTGCCAAGCCTCAGCAGTTACAAGCATTTTGGCATGACCCAGCAAATGAGACTGCCCTCTCCCTCTCATAACATAAATACTGACTGAGAAACTTTTTCTAAAATTTGTATTAACATAAAGGGAAGAGATTTCATGTATATCATAGGTATAATAAAGCAATGTAAATTATTACAATTTCTGGCAGGTTTGTTCTATTTTGTTTCATTTAACTTTACTACATACACAAGAAATCTAGAGAAACATATCAAACTAAGCAGTGCTCAAAAATTAAAAACAGTCCTACTATAGATCATAGAAGTATACTCTACAGAGTGTTTACAGAAACTGATATCACCAAAACACCAAAAATTTATTATATTCATAATCATTTGAGAAGTAAGAAGAAGGTGAATAACCTTAATCATGGGAACAGATATCTGGCACTAGCTCTTTTTTATAAATTGTTTTCAAGGTAAATACATGTCATGTATTACATTATAAGGATTTTAGAACATAAAATATGCCCCACCTACCATCCTTCTGGCCCATGAGCCCACCTTTCTTCCATTTTCCTTTCCCATTCCTTCCTTTCCTTTTATAATGATAAACTCTCATTCTAATTTTTTAAAGATTTATTTTTTATTTATTTGAAAGAGTTACACAGAGAGACAGAGACAGAGAGAGAGAGAAAGAGAGAGAGAGAGGTCTCCCATCCATTGGTTTACTCCCCAGATGACAGGATGCGCCAATCTGAAGCCAGGAGCCAGGAACCAGGAGCCAGGAGATTCTTCCAGGTCTCCCACATGGGTGCAGGGGCTCAAGGACTTGGACCATCTTCTACTGCTTTCCCAGGCTATAGAAAAGAGCTGGATCAGAGGAGTAGCAGCCGGGACTAGAACCAACGCCCATATGAGATGCCAGCACTTCAGACCAGGGCTTTAACCCACTGCGCCACAGCGCGGGTCCCTTCATTCTATTTTATATTCATATGATTAACCCTCCATTAAGTAAAGAATTCAACAAATAGCAAGAATAAAAAAAAATTTCCTCAGTAGTACAGTCAAGGGCTGTAAACAATCATTGAATCTTAAAATGCAAATTTCATGCATATATGTTACATTTTTTGGTACTCCATTAGTAACCATGGATCAGGGAAAACATGGTATTTGTTTTTTGGGATTGGCTTATTTCACTTAGAATATTTGTTTCCAGTTGCATCCACTTTGTTGCAAAAGACAGGATTTCATTTTTTTTACAGATGAGTAGTATTCCATTATAGATAGATAGATAGATAGATAGATAGATAGATAGATAGATGTGTGTGTGTGTGTGTGTGTGTATAATATACCACAATTTATTTAGTCATCAGTTGAGGACATCTGGGTTGATTCCATATCTTAGCTATTAAGAATTGTGAATTGGCTATTCTAGTTTACATTCCCACCCATAATAGATTAGGGTACCTTTTTCTTCACATCCTTACCAGCATTATTTCTTGTTGATTATGTTTGAGAACCATTTCAACTGGCATGAGGTGAAACCTCATTGTGGTTTTGATTTGCACATCCCTGAACATTTTTGATTTGCATATCCTGAAAACTTTTTTCATGTGTCAGTTGGTCATTTGAATTTTCTCTTTTGAAAAATGCTCTTTCACATCCTTTGTCCATTTATTAACTGAATTATTTGCTTTGTTATTGTTGAGTTTCTTGAGCTTTTTATAGATTCTGGATATTAATACTTAATCAATTGCATAGTTTGAAAATTCTGTTGGTTGCCTCTTCACTTTGCTGAGTGTTTCTTTTATAGTGCAGAAACTTCAGTTTGATGTAATACCATTTGTCTATTTTTGCTTTGACTGCTCATGCTTCTGGGGTCATTTCCAAGAAGTCTATGCCTATGCCAACGTCTTGCAGAGTTTCATCGATATTCTTTACTAGTAATTTAATGGTGTCAGTACATAAGTTTAGATACTCAATCCATTTTGTGTTGATTATTTACAAGGTTTAAGGTAGGGGTCTTGTTTTATACTTCTACATGTGCAGATCCAATTTTCTAAGCACCATTTGCTGAAGAGACTGTCCTTGCTCCAGGAATTGATTTTACCTACTTTGCCTAAGATTAGTTGGTTGTAGATGTGTGGATTGATTTCTGGATTTTCTATTCTGTTCCATTGGTCTATTTTGCTTATAACTGTCTTGTATTATTATTAAAATCTGATATTTTAATGCCTCCAGCTTTGTTTTTGTTGTTTAACATTGTTTTAGCTATTTGGAGTCTTGTGTTTCTATACAAATTTTAACATCTTTCTTTCTATGCATGAGAAGGATGCTGGTATTTTGACTGAGATCACATTGAATATTTAAGTTGCTTTCAATAGTATGAAAATTTTAATGTTATTAATTTTCCCAATCCATGAGTATGAAATATTTTTCCATTTTTTGTATCTTCTATTTTTTTCTTTAATATTTTGTAATTTTCATCATAGAAATCTTTTACCTCCTTGGTTAAATTTATTCCAAGGAATTTAAAATTTTTTTGTACCTATTAGAATAGGACTGAATTTCCAAGTTTTTTCTCAGCCATGTGATTATCTGTATATACAAAGTGTGCTAAATATTTTTGTCAATTTTATATTCTGAAACTTTATCAGATTCTTATATTAGTTCGAATAGTCTCGTAGTGTAGTCTTTTCAATCCCCTGTATATAAAATCATGTCATGTGCAAACAGGGATAATTTAACCTCCTCCTATCCAAGTTGTAGCCTTTTGATTTCTTTTTCATGCCTAATGGCTGAGGCTAAAACTTCCAGGACTATACTGAATAGCTATGCTGAAAGTGAGCATCATTGTCTCATTACAGATATTATTGGAAATGATTCAAACTTTACCACTTTCCATATGATAGTGATTGTGGGTTTTTCATAAATTGCTTTGACTGTGTTGAAGAATGTTCTTTTTAGATACAATTTGTTTAAGGTTTTTTATCATGAAAGGATATTATATTTTATTAAATACTTGTTCTGCATCTGTTGAGATAATCGTATATTTTTGATTCTTTAGTTTACTAATGTGACATATCACATTTATTCATTTGTGTATGTTGAACCATCCCTGCATACTGGGATAAATCACACTTGGTCTATTCAATGATCTTTCTCATGTGCTGTTGAATTCAATTAACTAGCATTTTTGAGGATTTTTCAGGCTATATTCATCAGTGTTATTGGCCTATTGTTTTCTTTGTTTTTTGTATCTTTTTTTGGGTTTTGGAATTAAGATGATGCTGGCTTCATAGAAGGAGTATGGGGGGATTCCCTCCCTTTCAATTATTTTGAATAATTTGAGAAGACTTAGTATTAGTTCTTTAAAAGTCTTGTAGAATTCAGATGTGAAGCCATCCACTCCTGCTCTTTTCTTTGTTGGGAGGTCATCTTTATTACTGATTGAATACCCATCTTAGTTACTGGTCTGATTAAGTTATCTATTTCTTCTTGACTCAATTTTGGTAGATTGTATGTGTCTAAGAATCTGTTCCTTTCTTCTACATTTTACATTTTGTTGGAATACAGCTGTTTATAGTATTTACTGATTATTTCTTTTATTTTGGTGGTATCCATTTAAAATGAATTGTAGTCATTGTTTCATGCAGCTCAGAACCACATGTTACAGATTCCGAAAATAAATGTCTCCAAATTTCTTTCTAAGTCTTTATGGCTTTCCTCTATCCTGGGTATTCTTTTTTATGCCTCAGTAAGTCTGTTGTTAAGGCTTTCCACTGTTTTTTTTTTATTTGAATATTGGTCTTTTCTTTTTTTATTTTTTATTTTTTAAATTATTTTTGACAGGAAGAGTGGATAGTGAGAGAGAGAAAGGTCTTCCTTTTGCCCTTGGTTCACCCTCCAATGGCCGCCGCGGTCTTTTCATCTGTTGCCATTTTCTTTGCTAATAAGAAAGGAAATGTATCATTTTCTTTTGAGGTCAATGAATCCAGAAAATCTATCTGACATAGTTAAACTGTGTAGAATCATATGGTCAATGAAAGCAGTTTCAATTTATTTAAAATGCCTTTCTAAATTCATACAACTCATTGAGTAATATTTGTTTAATTTTTCAGAGTGCCTATCAGAAAAATTCTGATTAAATTTATCATAGTCAGCAATCACATGTTTATTATTTATCATTCCATTTTATGATGTAATTCTGTTGTAATATTATTTATTACATTAGTCTGCTTAAGATGCCACATACATAGAGACTACATGACTAAAATGATACAAATTGTTTCCTGCTGTCTGGAGGTTGGAAACTCCAAGATCAAGTTTTCCACAATGTAATAGGTTTTATTCTGAGGCCTCATCTCCTGTCTTTCAGTCACTACATTCTTAATGTATGCTCAGTTGACCTCACTGTGTCTGAGTAGACATAAACACCTATCTTTCTGTTTTCTTATAAAACTACCCATCCAGTTAGGGTCCTATCCAATGATCTCTTTAACTTTCATTGCTTTCTAATGACCCTATCTACAAATACAAAATTACATGGGGGTTAGGTTTTCAGTCTACAAATTTTAGGGGAACACAATTCAGTCAATAGTATTTTTATTGAGTTTTTTCTTTAGATGAGCAATAATAATCAGCCATTGCAGTAATAGTTGTCTATTTTAATATTTTACCTAATTGAAAATGTTTACTAATGAGATTATTCTATCCTGATATACTTTAATAGTTGACATTTCCTCCTTTAAGATGGTGGCAAAATGGTCTATAACCTCAACTATGACTAATTTTGTAGTTATTTTTATAGCAAAGCCATTATTTCCTATCAATTTCAGAGTGATTTTTCCAAAGATATTTCATGTGGTGAACCTGAAGATACTACAATCTGATGTTTGCTTCTCATTTTATTGTAAAATTTGCAAATATCCCTGGATAAAATTAATTAGTAGCACTGAATTCAGTACATAGGGTCATAGCAGCAGGGATGGCTAATGTTGTTGCATTCCTACTGCCCACATGGGAGTCTTGGATTAAGTTCCTGGCTTCTGGCTATAACCTGGCCCTTCCCAGTCTTTGGGAGCACTGTGGGATTAAGCAGTGGGTAATAGAAGCTGTCTCTCTGTCTCTCCAAGAATTTCTTCTTGTCAAATGAAAAGAAAAAACATAAAGGAGAGTAAGTACTTTCAAGAAAACTTGGAAGTAAACTAATCTATAAATACTATGGTATATATGATCTTTCATAGATAAGCATTTTTAAATTAAAGAATAACTGTATTTCTTAGATACTAATTAGATGATGCTCAATTAATTTTATCTACATAAGTGAACTAGCTGGACCAAACTAGTGTCAGTATAATGCCAGCACAGTGGGCGGAAGTTTTACCTGCTGTGTCTCAATGCTGGACCCAAAGCCTGGCACTTTTTTCATCTAAAACACAAATACTTAAATCAGTGGTAACCAACTGGGGATGGTTTTGTCCCCCAGAGAACATCTGACAATGACCTGAGACATCTCTGATTGTCCCCAGGAGGAGTGGGGAGTAGGTATGCTATTGACAAATACAGTAGAGGCCAGATGTTCTGCAAAACATTCCTACACTGCAAAGGACAGCCCCCGAAACAAAATCAGCCCCAGGTATTAAAATGTTGAGAAACTGCATCTTAGAAGAGGCTTCAGGCGGACCTACAGTCATAGGAGTCCTATCAAGAAAGACCTGGGAATGTAAAGAAAATGCAGGTTTTTTCTCTTTGTGACAGAGAGTTCCATGTAACAATCCAGAAGAACTGACATCTGTCACAGCTTAGTTTTTAAAAATTATGATGACAATGGGCCTTTTCTTTTCAAAGTCATAACATAGCCCAAGCATAGCCTTGCAATACCATTTTTGTGTAGATCAGAACAAATTAGTTGACAACTCATGGAGAAGCAGAAAGAAACCCTTCCCTGCACAAGTGGCAAATCACAGCACATACATATTAGCTTTCCAGTTTTCCCTTGACCACACTGAACTTGAACTGAGCCCCAACTTCCCAGGAAGCAGCTGCAGTTAAGAAGTCTCCCTCCAATCCTATTGTGCTGCCAGACAGGGCAAACCATGAAGAAGCACCTTGCCCACCTGTACCTTCCTCAGGACTCAAGCAACACTCACCCACTCTCTACCTTTCCTTGTGACTTCTGTAACAACTTTCCTCTGTAACAACTCCAGGTTTCTTTGATTGGTCCTCATTTGGGAACAGTTTCTCTAACACAATAGCCTAAGCAAAAGCAACTCCTAATGGTCTTTCACATCCTCCCTCTATTCTTTTTTCTATATTTTAGACACCACATCATAGGATTGCTTTGTGGAAGACAAACATCTCAAATGTCCTCAGGCTATACAAACTACAATGAGGAAAGGAAAGGAATTGGATTTCACTCTCTGATTGGTCCTCCTTGATGATTCTCTGGCAATTACCAGCCCCTGGGGTATTTGTAAAAGAGAATCCCACCCAAACCCAGATGTGAGAGTTCTGTCTTTTGTACCTCCACTGCCCTGCAGGCAGAGAGCATCACACCTTCTCTGTTTCTGGGGCACCAACATGCAGAGATAAGCCATGCATAAAGTGAAGTAAATGGATGGGCCACCCTGTTTCATGAGTATGTAAGGGGCAGGATATATGGCATGAGAGGGGTCATCTCCCATTGACCGTTTGGCCTTTGCCACCTTCCAAGCCTTCCACCTACTCTCCCAGAATAGGTAGCCCCCAGGTCACTCCCTCCAAACACTGAAACCACATCTAATCCAGGAGTCCTTTACTCTAATTCTCTAACCTCAACTGCTCTATAATAAACCCTACGTGCCCTGAGTCTTTTTGAATCTGAAGACCATAGTTTGGAAGTCAAAAGAACTAAAAGCTAACCCTTTTCCCAAGTTTACATTCTTGCACAGAAATCCCTATTTTCCTCCCCTCCTCTGCCCGCCCCAGGCATTCGAGATTGTTTTAGAGGTAACAGGGACTTGCTTAGAAAGTGTGGACAAGAAAGCAAGCACAAAGATGAATGCAAAGTGGAATCCAACAGTGAAGTCTTTCAGGCTGGCAATCATTCACTCAATACTGACTTAATGGATATAAGGTACAAAAAAAGAGGAAGAGAGAAAAATGATCCCAAATTATCAGTGGGGGCAGCTGTGAGGACAGGAAGTGGTGTCACTGCAGGAATGGGCAGGTTGAGAAGTGAGCTGTGACTAGGAAAGATGAAGCACATGATTATGCCCAGGACTTATGGGGTTGAAGTGAAAGGAAGACACTCAGGAATACATCCAACGGGAATATCTTCTAAATCAGCAGACTATAGAGTTGGATATCCACCAGCTGTTAGAGCTAAAGGTGTCATCCATGAATGTCTGTGTCCAGCATCATATATTATACTAGTAATATGGCAGTCTTCCTTATCCTAAGGACATATGTTCCAAGACCCTCAGTAGGTGCCTGAAACCTCAGGTGGTATGTTTTCTCCTGTACCTGCATAATTATGAAAAAGTTTAATTTATAGAGGAAGGCACTTGGCTTTGGCCAGGGCCAGCCCTGGATGTTGTGAGCATTTGGGGAGTGAACCACTAGGTGGGAATTTCCTCAGTTTCTGTCTCTCTGCTTTTCATAAATAATAAATAAATAAATAAATAAATAAATAAATAAAACTATAGTAAATCTGACCTTTGATAGATAAGCATTTTTAAATTATAGTATCATTATATTTTATAAATACTACTTAGTTGCTGCTTAAATAAGTTTCATCTACAAATTTGTTTTTTTTTAACTTTTATTTAGTAAATATAATTTTCCAAAGTATAGCTTATGGATTACAATGGCTTCCCCCCCCCCCATAACTTCCTTCCCACCCGCACCCCTCCCATTTTCTGCTCCCTCTCCCATTCCATTCACATCAAGATTCATTTTCAATTAACTTTATATACATAAGATTGATTTAATATATATTAAGTAAAGATTTCATCAGTTTGCACCCACACAAAACATAAAGTGTAAAATACTGTTTGAGTATTAGTTATAGCATTAATTCACACTGGACAACATATTAAGGACAGAGATCCCACATGAGGAGTAAGTACACAGTGACTCCTGTTGTTGACTTAACAATTTGACACTCTTGTTTATGGCATCAGTAATCTCCCTAGGCTCTAGTCATTGAGTTTCCAAGGCTATGGAAGCCTTTTGAGTTCGCTAACTTCGATCTTATTTAGACAAGGTCAAAGTCAAATTGGAAGTTCTCTCCTCCCTTCAGAGAAAGGTACCTCCTCCTTTGATGGCCCGTTCTTTCCACTGGGATCTCACTCACAGAGATCTTTCATTTAGGTCCTCTTTTTTTTTTCCATGGTATCTTGGCTTTCCATGCCTGAAATACTCTCAGCCAGATCCGAATGCCTTGAGGGCTGATTCTGAGGCCAGAGTGCTGTTTAGGACATCTGCCATTCTATGAGTCTGCTGTGTATCCCGCTTCCCATGTTGGATGTCCTCTTCCTTTTTGATTCTAACAGTTAGTATTAGCAGACACTAGTCTTGTTTGTGTGATCCCTTTGACTCTTAGACCTATCAGTGTGATCAATTGTAAACTGAAATTGATCACTTGGACTAGTGAGATGGCATTGGTACATGCAATCTTGATGGGATTGTATTAGAATCCCCTGGCACCATTTGGGGCAAGTCCGATTGAGCATGTCCCAAATTGTACATCTCCTCCCTCTCTTATTCCCACTCTTACATTTAACAGGGATCACTTTTCAGTTAAATTTCAACACTTAAGAATAAATGTGTATTAATTACAGAGTTCAACCAATAATGTTAGCCAGAACAAAACGAAAAAATACTAAAAGGGATGAAGTATTACATTGTATATCAACAGTGAAGACAAGGGCTGATCAAGTCACTGTTTCTCATAGTGTCCCTTTCACTTCAACAGGTTTCCTTTTTTTGTGGTTGGTTAGTTGTCATTGATCAGGGAGAAATATGATATTTGTCCCTCTGGTACCAGCTTAATTCACTCAGCATGATGTTTTCCAGATTCCTCCATTTTGTT
Organism: Lepus europaeus; assembly: GCF_033115175.1. NCBI lineage: Eukaryota > Metazoa > Chordata > Mammalia > Lagomorpha > Leporidae > Lepus > Lepus europaeus. The sequence continues at coordinate 100,235,625 of NC_084829.1, forward strand.
GCAAATGATTGCTAGTGATCTTGAATATTTTTTCATGTGCCTGTTGGCCATTTGGATTTCCTCTTCTGAAAAATGTCTATTGAGGTCCTTGACCTATCTCTTAATTGGGTTGTTTGCTTTGATGTTGTGGAGTTTCTTGATTTCTTTGTAGATTCTGGCTATCAACCCTTTATCTGTTGCATAGTTTGCAAATATTTTTCCAATTGTTTTTCTATGTTAAGAGTTGCCCCTCCTGCGGGAGCTCCTGTTTCATGGGAAGACATGGAAAGGGCCTATCATAGATGAGTTCATCTCTTCGGTCTTTGCAGAAAGGATAGATGAAGTCATCTCAGAGGCAGGGTTCTCTCGTGGTTCCACTAAGATGAGCAGCAGTTCAGTACATTACTTGGGGCTCTCTGTAAGCAATTTTCTCTGGCCTCCTCTTTCCTTGGTGAGTTCCTCCTGGGACTTTGGGAATTTTTTATTTGTGCTCTGTGTGCTTGTAGGCAGAATGGTCCTCAAAGATGTCTGTGTCTAACCCCTGGAACCTGTGAATATGTCAGGCAGGCTACATGGGAAAGGGGATCAAGGCTGAAGATGGATTGAAGTTGCTAATTAGCTGACCTTGGTGTGGAAAGATTATACTAGGTGATCCCCCTGGGTTCAGTGTAATTAGAGGAGTCCTTTTACGTGGAAAAGGAAGGTAGAAGAGAGAATCTGGAGATTGCGGTGTGAGGAGTCAGCCTGACATTGTTGGCTTTAAAATTGAATAAATGGGGCCCTGAGTCAAGGGGTGCTGGTGGATTCTAGGAGCTCGAGAAGGAAGGGAATGGATTCCCCTGTGTTGACTCCTCCTGACACCTTGATTTTCACTTAGCAAGGCCTCTTCAATCTCTGAAATCCAGAACTTTATGATAATCAATGTATGCTGTTTTATGCCAGTTACTCTGTGGTACTTTGTTACAGCAGCAACAGGAAACTAGTTCAATGCCCAAGTTGTATGTTCCTGAGCCTGAACCCAGCAGGGACATTGGTCTGTGTTCAAGCTCAAAGTTGTAGTTAGTCTCTGATTGGTTAAAATTGGTTATTTGCAGATGCTAATAACTGCCAGTTGTCATCGATCAGGGAGAAATATGATATTTGTCCCTTTGGGACCGGCTTAATTCACTCAGCATGATGTTTTCCAGATTCCTCCATTTTGCTGCAAATGACCGGATTTCATTGTTTTTGACTGCTGTATAGTATTCTATAGAGTACATGTCCCATAATTTATTTATCCAGTCTACTATTAATGGGCATTTGCATTGATTCCAGGTCTTAGCTATTGTGAATTGAGCTGCAATAAACATTAATGTGCAGATGGCTTTTTTATTAGCCAAATTAATTTCCTTTGGGTAAATTCCGAGGAGTGGGATGGCTGGGTTGTATGGTAGGGTTATATTCAGGTTTCTGAGGAATCTCCAGACTGACTTCCCCAGTGGCTTAACCAGTTTGCATTCCCACCAACAGTGGGTTAGTGTCCCCTTTTCCCCACATCCTCTCCAGCATCTATTGTTGGTAGATTTCTGAATGTGAGCCATTCTCACCACGATGAGGTGAAACCTCATTGTGGTTTTGATTTGCATTTCCCTGATTGCTAGTGATCTTGAATATTTTTTCATGTGCCTGTTGGCCATTTGGATTTCCTCTTTTGAAAAATGTCTATTGAGGTCCTTGGCCCATCTCTTAAGTGGGTTGTTTGTTTTGTTGTTGCGGAGTTTCTTGATCTCATTGTAGATTCTGGTTATTAATCCTTTATCTCTAGCATAGTTTGCAAATATTTTTTCCCATTCTGTCAGTTGAAAAAATAAACAAAATTGACATACCATTGGCTCAAATAATGAAAAAAAGAAGAAGAGAAAGACCCAAATCAATAGAATCAGAGATGAAAAAGGGAATGTAACAATAGATACCACAGAAATAGAGTCATCAGAAATTACTACAAAGAGTTGTTTGCTGGCAAACAGGGAAATCTATCAGAAATGGATAGATTCCTGGGCACATGCAACCTACCTAAATTGAACCAGGAAGACATAGAAAACCTAAACAGAGCCACAACTGAGACAGAAATTGAAACAGTAATAAAGGCCCTCCCAACAAAGAAAAGCCCAGGACCAGATGGATTTGCTGCTGAATTCTACTAGACATTTAAAGAAGAACTAACTCCAATTCTCCTGAAACTATTCAGAACAATTGAAAAAGATGGAATCCTCCCAAATTCTTTCTATGAAGCCAGCATCACCTTAATCCCTAAGCCAGAGAAAGATGCAACATTGAAAGAAAATTACAGACCAATATCCCTGATGAACTTAGACGCAAAAATCCTCAATAAAATTCTCGCCAATGATATTATCATTGATATTTAGAATTCAGGTGTAAATAAGAAAGTCATTCAGGAGCTTTACATTGATGATTAATTACACAATTTATATTTGTCTGCAATCTGCACATAACATTATAAGTTTTACAGATCTAAACAGGATTTCAAATGCGAAGTTTCTCTGATATGTTATTAAACTAGATAGAATTGTTAGAATAAATGAGTTAAAAGTAGTAATTACTGTTAAGGAATATCTAACTTTTTTTTTTTGGACAGGTGAAATTTTCTAATTACATATGCCAATGATTGCCTAATCTATGGATCAACAAAAAAAATTAGTGATTGGAGTTTTTAAATCAATTCTTTTTTTAATGCATAGACTTTTAACTTTGTCTTTAAAAATACCTTAAGTGAAATGTACAAATTCAATTAAATATTTTCTAATATCATGAATTCTTGTCATGTATTTTGTCATGTAGTTAATTATAATTTCACTTTCATTGTAATAATCTCTTTTATCAAACTCAAAGTTTGTGACTTTGCAGGGTACTTACTTTGATCTTTCATTATATTTTTAGTTTAAAAGTATTTTAGTTAAATATTTCAGTTATTTTCTTCAGGTCCATTATGCTTGTAATTGTGAGTTCAATATATTGACATATGGAAACATATAATTTCCCTAAACATGATTGTATTTGAATATCATAAATATGAATGTGATTTTGAATATAAAATTGATTTTATAAGTACAGATCTATATCGATATTTTTAAATTGACATTAAATTGATTAAGTATTTGACTTGTCAAATTAAATTTTTGGTTGAGTCATGTTAATTTTCTTTCACTACAATAATTGATTTACCAACTCTTGTAATTTAGTTTATTTTTTATTTGTATACTAATCTTTACATTGTCAGACTTATATCCAAATAACACATTAACTTGACAGTTTTTCTTACTTTCTTCATTATAGATATATTTTCCTTTTAGCTCAGTATTATCTGATATCAATATTGGTTTTTTTTGTCCAGTAATTACATGACCTACCATTTTTTCTCATACACATATTTTTAAAATTAATAGTTCTGAGTGATTTCATGTTAAAAATTTCTTCCACTCATGCATGTTTTCAATTTAGTCCAATACATATGCTCACATTATTTATAATTACCATTATATTTTTACTTATTCTACCATTCCAACATGTATTTATTATTAATCTTTTTTTTTAATCTCTCCCACACAATATTATGTTGTTAGAGATTTCCATACATGTTATTTTAAAATTCTCATTCAGAATATAGAGATTTATGGTACAGCAGTTTTTATAATGGGTTAAGCCTCTGCCTGCATGGCAGCTGCTCCACTTCCATTATAGCTCAGTCCTAATTTGCCTAGGAAAGCAATGGAAGATGGCTCAAATCCTTGGGGCTCTGCATCCACATGGGAAACATGGATGAAATGTAAATCTGAGAATCTATATTTAAAAAAGAGTACAAATGAAGGTAATATTCTGTGTTATAGAAATCATTTAATATGAAAATGTGTCATAGGACCATAACCTAATGGATAATCTCATAGTCAGAGAAAATTCAGATTTTTTTAAAGATTTATTTTATTCATTTGAAAGGCAGAGTTACAGGGTGAAAGATCTTACATCATCAGGTTCACTCCCTAAATGGTTGCAACAGCCAGGGCTGGGCCTAGCTAAAGCCAGGAGCCAGGAACTTCATCCATGTTATGAATAAAAATTCAGTACTTAAAGCTTTGAATATTCTAAACCACAAAAAAGTGAAGAAAGGTGAAATCTATGCTAGGCAGCATTAGATGCTTTGTTCATATTATGGCATAAAATCTCCAAAATGGCTTAATGCTGTCATTCCACAATGATTTTCCTAAATACATCTAACTTTAGTTTCAGAATATCTAAAATCTCTGGGAAAATTATAAAAAATTATGAAATCAAATCACAAATATGTATATAAATATATGTATATGTATTTGAAACTCATTGTGAGGTTATAAAATATTTCCAGCAGCAGGTATGAAATGGGAGTTTAAAATTATCAAAAATTAATATATTAAACAATGACAAGTTCAGTACATGTTCCAGTAACACAATGAGCTACTCTCATATAATAAACCTTCTAGTTTTATTGTAAAGCTGGGAGTTATTTCATTATTGCAAAATACACGAAAGAGAACATTTATTACTATTATGCCAAATAAATGAAGTGAAATAAAAAAAGAAGCCTTTAAATGAACTGTATTTTATGGCTAAAGCACACAGACGATTAAATGAAAAGCCAACTTGGAATTCATTCAGCCATTTTACTTGTTCATTTCTGTGTGTGGATGAGCACAATCTACTCACAATAGAACTAGGCCTACTTTCTTCTGTAAAATTATACAAGCAGAGTTAGAAAAGAACAAATCCAAAACAGAAGCAGTAGGCATGGTTTATAATATCTGAATTATCTTACTTAAATACAGAGAGAAATCTACATAAAAACTATTATTTTGGGGCTGGCACTGGGGTACAATGAGTTAAGCAATAGTCTGCAGTGCCAGCATGCCATATGGGTGTTGGTTTAAGTCCCAGGAGCTCCACTTCCAATCCAGCTCCCTGCGAATGCACCTGGCATGGCACTAGAGAATGGATCAAGTCCTTAGGCCCCTGCACCAAACTGGGTGACCCAGAAGAAGCTCCTGGCTCCTGGTTTCTGACTGGTCTAACCCTGGCATTTGCCACCATTTATGGAGTGAACCAGCAGATGGAAAATCTCTATCTCTCTCTGGAATTTGGATAAATGAATGAATTAATAAATATTTCAAAAAAACTATTATTTCCAAGTGAATTGGAAATACAATAAAATCAAAGACTTTTAAATTTTACCCAGAAACATTCACTATGTTTAAATATAAAGTACAGGGGCCGGGTGCTCTGGCTCACTTGGTTAATCCTCCGCCTATGTTGCCGGCATCCCATATGGGCGCCGGGTTCTAGTCCCGGTTGCTCCTCTTCCAGTCCAGCTCTCTGGTGTGGCCCAGGAAGGCAGTGGAGGATGGCTCAGGTCCTTGGGCCCTGCACCTGCATGGGAGACCAGGAAGAAGCACCAAGCTCCTGACTTCAGATTAGCACAGAGCCGGCCATGGCGGCCGTTTCGGGTGTGAACCAACGGAAGACCTTTCTCTCTGTCTCTCTCTCTCTCTCACTGTCTATAACTCTACCTAACAAATAAATAAAATAAAATAAAAGTATAACACAACCACAGATAATATAGTTTATATATTTAGAAGTTAAGTTCTTGAAGTTTTAGTTTCCAAACGTTCAGAAGTGTGATTTTGGGGGTAATATTTGAATTCCTTTTTTAATATTGTAATAAATCTTTTCTGTCCTATTTCCATAATTCACATCTCATGTTTTGCATTATTCTTTTTCTAAAAGCCACAAAAGTTTATTTACAATTGAATTCTTTATATTTACAAGGCAACTCATTTTACACATCAGAAATGGGATCAAAAATAAGTATTTCAACACAGACAGCAATATGAAATGGGTATAAAACAAAGCTGAAGTGGACAATCAATTGTTCTTTTTAGTTTATTAAACTTTGTTAAAGAAAGAAACAAAGGACCACGTTTTAACAGAACTTCAGGGCTGTGAGTGGAAGGTTGAATTTCAAAGTGTTGTATCTCATGTGGGGAAAATAAGACTAATTTTCCCCTCATGCTCTGGCACACCGTAATTTTGCTCTTAGAACTTTGCACCAACCTCCTTGATGTAACCAAAATCAAAGGAAAATTGATCTAGAAGAGGGAATAATAAAATAAGAGCTCCTCAGGGGGAGGGAGAACCAAGGAACCAGCACCCACTTAAGTGTTGCTAGCTAGTACCTCATGGATTATCTCAGTCCAACTCAAGTACGGTATTTGGGAAGTCCCCTTTGCAGTACACAATCAGGTTAAATGTGCTAGCCCATAGCCATTAATAGAAACCTGACAAATGCTTAAATCAAGAAACTGAGAGGGATCAATGAACAAAGTATAGAGACACTGATTTGGGGGTATTTTTCTTCCTTCTGGGCACATTATGAAGGAACATAATATTTTGCCATATTAAAATGCTGGAGAACAAAGAAAATCTGGCTCAGTTTTCCTAGAAATCTCCTCCTTATGGTGTGAGATGAGAACCCATAGTGGGCTAAGTCTTATTTCTCTCTACATCCTTGCTACAAAAAAACTTATAGCAAGTTCCCACTCTCCTAAGCAGATGGAGTCAACAGAAGAAAACTCATAGCTATAAACACACACACACACACACACAAACACACAAATGGCACGCAAACACAGAAAAATCAGAGAAGCAAGATCATCCAAGTATACAACATGAGCTGTTTAAGAGATGCATTTTCTTTTATGTAGATTTGCAGATATGAAAATATTACTGCATAGACCTATATTAATGTTGATTTTTTAGAAAAAAATAGGATAATACACTATCATGTTGTTACAGAAAAATCAGTTCTCAAACAGTTTTAAAATCAGTCCAGTACTGTAATTTGGTATATTTTTCTTTTCTCTCTGTTAATAATTTTAGGAGAAAAAAAGTTTATTTTGCATGTCCATTTTCTCTCCTTTAATTCCTCTTTTCTCTATAAAATTATCTAGGAAATCCAAAACACCCTCCTCCATGGAAGCTACCATTACCTTGGCTTCAGGTGCATCTTATTTTTCTAGTTCTTTATTATACTGATAATAAATGGTTATGTTGAGGACAGCATTGTGGCATAGTGGGTAAAACTGCTGCCTGTAGTGCAGCATTCCATATGGGAGATGATTTGTGTATTATCTGCTCCACTTCTGATCAACCTACCTGTTAATGGCCTGGGAATATACAGCAGAAGATGGCCCAGGTTCTTGGGCTCCTGGTACCCATGTAGGAGACATGGAAAAAGCTCCTGGCTCCTGGCTTTGGCCTGACACAGTCCTGCCTGTAGCAATCATCTGGAGAGTGCACCAGCAGATGGAAGATCTCTCTTTCTCTTTGACTCTCCCTCTCTCTCTGTAACTCTACTTTTCTAGTAAATAAATAAATCTTTAAAAAAATAAATAATTGGTTTGCTCAGAGTTACAAATTTCCTCTAATCCTACTACTAACAATACCCCGAGGTGTCACACAAGTTTGATCATTCAAAGTAGTTGGATGACCTCATTCTTCCCTGTGTCTATGTATCCTGATTGAGTAGCACACAGGAATATGTTACTCCTGATTTCATTTTTTCCTACGTTTGGTCCCAGTGATTTATAGTAATGTAGTATTGATATAAGTCCTGCAATTTTATGTTGATAGGCTGACTAAACTAGGAGGAGGATTATGTACTTGAGTTTTATAATATACATTCAAGGTTTGTTCAAAAATAACTTAACTTCCAAGTGACTTCAGACATGCCAGTTAAAGAATTCAAAAATAATAGTTTAATACTCTACCTACTAAAGATCTATCCGAATATGGATTTTATTTTCTTATTGCTTACATGATAGCACTATATTCACATGAATGCAAATATATCAAAGTAATATAAGCCATTTTTGGATAATGACACTGCCTGGTTTCCAGGGACTAGCAACACTTGAAGGACTTGAGCATTGGAGATCTGAAGTGGAGCAATCAAAATGCAGGTAGGTTCACTGACAATTTTTTCAAAGAAGTATGTTCATGAATAATGTTGCTAGATGCTCCCACACAAACTAATCCAGCAGAGGCTTCCTGGTTTATCTTGACTTCTTCTGGAAGATACAGAATTATTAGACTATATTGTATATCTGACCAAAAATTCTCCTAAAATAAAATTTACCAAAGTTCTAGTAGCATTAATCAATCACTAGAATACATTAATTCTATTTCATTAGCCATAGTTTCTGATTTCTACATTTTTTATTCTTTCTTCAGATCAATCAATCAAACAAATAAATAAGCAAAACAGTCAGACTGTGGGGCCATCTGGGATTTAAATTGATAGTTTTGTCTCTAGCAACTGTTATTCTGTTAAAATTATTCTGTTAAAATAAGCATGAGTTTCAGTGTGCAGAAGAGGGATGAAATAGAAAGGAAAACTAAAGAAATTGACTTTTCCTTTATAGGTTGTTTGATAACAGATAGGTCCAGAGGTCTCTAACCTAGAATGGGTTGTGTAGAGGTATTGTCTGATGTGTACAATGCATGCAAAATATTCTATAAGCCTGTTCATGGAAAAATACCATGTATGTGTGCATGTGTATACATGTTCAGAGGGAAAATAAAAATAATAAAATCATAGAGTTCACTGAAATCAAATAAGGAAAAATGAAAACAATGTGTAAACTCGGGAGAATGGAATTTTTACACTATTCCTATAAATTTTCTGTAGGTTCAAAATAATAAAAAAGCAACATTTATGAAAACAAATACTTTCAATGTAGAAGAAAAATTTGAGCAAGATGGGGAAGAGCCCAAGATGAATTTGCAGAGGTCAATAAGAGTGGAGCCATCTAGAGTTTTGTAAGCCATAGCCCACATTTGGATTTTTCTCTGCATTTTTGAGTTGGAAGCCAGAGGGAGACTATCAGAACTTTGCTTGGGATACAAACAATGTGACAACCAGGCATGGCAGCATAGTGTTAGCAACAAAATGCACTATCGACTATGGCCTGGCTTCATGGCTCTGGGGAGTCTCTATCACAGGGAAAGCATACAAGAGATAGCCCCAGCAGAATCCCTCTATGTAGATCCAGATGCTGCCAATCCTACCTACAATTTTCATAGGCTTAGAGCTTTTATGGGAACCGTCTTCGATGTGTACAGTAGCTTTGCTTCAGAGAAGGAACTCATAATTCCTTCACCCGAGCCACAGAGCATAGACTGGTGCAGTGGCAGCATCTTCAGAAAGAAGATAGTGTTGGAATTCATACTGTCATAAGAGATGGAAGCTCCTGAATATCTCTGTCACCGGAGTCCCAGAGATCTTCTATCACACAAGCAGAGGGGGTTAAAGTCTCATAAACAAAACCAGGCTCAGGAGCACAACTTTGGCCCTAGAACCCTGATCAACACAATCCCTGCATTAAAGGAAATAGGTGGTTCAGCACAACAATAGAGAATTGCCTGAAGGGCTCAAGAACCTGGGGCACTTGTCTTTTTAGACATGAGGCATGTGGCATATCCCATTGCCATGCAGACTGGTATACCAGTCGCAGAATATACATTCTTTCTATCAGCACATGGAACATTCTCTAGAATAAGCCAAATAGTAGGCCACAAAAGAAGTCTCAACAAATAAAAGAAAACTAGAAATCATATCATGTATATCTTCTGATCACAATAGAAGATTTTAAGTAAACAATAAGATTAAGAAATTCCATAAATAAAAATACTATTAAAACTAGCAAATGAATTAAGTTGCAGGATACAATCAACACAAAAATCTACAACAGCTACACACCAATAGTAAATAGGCTTGAAAAAATGAATGAAGAATGCAATCATATTTGTAAGAGCTACCAACAATTCCTAGACATAAAGTTAAATAAAGAAGCAAATCATGTCTACAAGGGAAACTATGAAACATTGATGAAAAAGATTGGATACAGGTAGACATTTTGCACAATGTTAAAGCTACCACCTGGGAAAACCACATTCCATATTGAGTGTCTGGGTTCAAATACATGCTCACCTTTCAATTCTTATTTCCTGTTAATTTGTGTTCTCAGGGCCATACAGTGATGGTTCATATATTTGGTTCCGGCCACCAATGTTGTAGATCCAATTTGAGTTTTGCATTCCTTTGACCAAATCCAACCAGACTTGACTATTTCAGGCATTTAAGAAATGAAACAACAAATGGAAGATCTCTGCCTCTGTTTTTCTCATGCCTTACTTCCTTTCAAATAAAATGGATTATGTGTGTTTGTGTGTAGGAAGAAATTGAATGACACAACAATGGGAAATTGTTAGAATGTCCATACTTCCTAAAGTGATTTTGCTCACAGAGCTATAAGAAGATTCCTGAAATTCAAATGGCAGTGCATAAGATTCTGAATAGCCAAAACAATCTTCAACATAAAGCACAAATTTCTAAATGTATTAACACTTTATTTCAAGACATCTTAAAAGCTAAGATAGCTGAAACTGCAAAGCACTGAAAGAAAAACAGACACAAAGATAAACAGAACAGAGTAAAGATCCAAGAACTAAACCAAAACATCAGCATCTAACTGATCTTTGGAAAAGGAACCAAGATTTTTAATGAAGGGCTGGCATTGTGGCATAATGAGTGGAGCCATGGTCTGTGATGCTGGCATCAAGTCCTGGCGGCTCTATTTCTCATCCAACTCCCTGTTAGTGTGCTTGGGAGGGCAGTGCTGGATAGCTCAAGTCCTTGGGATTCTGCACCCAGGTGGGAGAACTAGATAAAGCTCCCGGCTTCTGGCTTTGGCCTGGACCAGCCACAATCATTCTAGACATTTGGTGGGTGGAGCAGTGAATGAAAAGATCTTGTACTATCTCTCCTTCTCCCTCTCTGTGTCTGTGCCTTCCAAATGAATAAAACTTGGATGCCATATGCAGAAGATTGAAATTTGAACCCCTATATTTTACCCTATACAAAAATGAACACAAAATGGTTTAAATACATAAACATAGGGTCTGGAACTGTGAAACTATAAGAAGAAAATATAGAGTAAATGCTTTTAACAATTGTTATAGAAAAATAATTTTTGAAGATTTCAAACACACAGGATATAAGAGCAAATATAAGCAAATGTGATCATCTCAAACTTCTTTATAGCAAAGGAAGTAACCAAGAAAGTGAACACATAACCTATAAAATGGGAAAATGTTCGAAAACTATTTATCTTATAAAATATTGATAACTAGAATATAATAAAATGAGGAACTCAGAAATATCGACCATGAAGAATCAAACAGAACATTAAAGATCGCAAAAATATTCTGAATGAACATTTCTCAAAAGAAGACATACAAATATAAAACAAATGTATAAACAATGCTCAATGTCATTAGTATTCAGAGAAATACATGTAGAAACCACATGAGATATCCATACCAGCTAAAGTGAAATTTGTGCTGCAATAAACATAAAACATATATGTGTATTTTAGATACACTGAATTCACTTCTTTGGAGATATATAAATATATATACACACACTCAGAATAGTTTGCTGGATCATATGGTAGATTTATCATTTAGAATAACTACTATGAATAAAACAAAGAAAAAAGAACAAATACAATCAGAATGTAGAAAGGAACTTACCCACCTCTGGTGGGATCATAAATCAGTACAGGAATCACAGAGAATAGCATCAAGTTTCATTAAAAAATGAATAAACAAACATATCTGAAAAAGACCTAGGAGAAGCTTCTGCTAGCAGCTTGAGCCATTGTTGCAATTTCAAACTTTATTGATGTCAATATCATCCTGCAGAAACAATTGCTAGTGGGCTGTACTAAAGTTTGTCTCTGTCACTACAGCCACTACAATTGCTGGCTACTTCACTATTGGAAAGTTAAGCAATCAGATCCATTCAGCCTTGCACAATCTGTCTTCTGATGATTACAAATCTTAATCCTGACCACCAGACTCTTGAGGAAGTATCTTTTGTGAAATTGAATACCATTGTTCTGTGTAACACGAATTCTCTGTACTATGTGGTCATTGCCATCCCCTGAAACAATAAAGGAGCTCACTTAGTGGGTCTGATGAGATAGACACTGGTCCAGAAATTTATGTGTATGCACCATACCATCTTCATTAATACCCACAGGATGTCAGCCCTGCTTTCTACTTCTACAGAGTCTTGAACAGATTTAAAGGATGAACATGTTATTGATGAGATATGTGTGACTAAAGAGAAATTTAAAAGGAATGGACTGCCTTGTCTTCTGAGTTTACTGCTACTCAACATGAAGTCACAGATTGGTATGAAGAAGGTATGCAGATGCTCTCTGTGTCTGTCAACATATCCTTGCTATTCAATACACCTAATTACTATTCTTTGTAGAAACCCCCATTACTCAGGTCATTGAATGGATACGAACAATCAGCAAGTGCTCACAAGCCACTCTTCCACAGTTCTCAATCAAACTGACAATAAGACTGATTTTTAAAAAGTGCTATTTCGATGATATATTTGTAGTATAGAAAATAGGTCTGGGCCTCTTAACTTACAAGGCCTAAAGCCCACCAGATTATTATCAAGCCCCTTCTATCAGGTTCTATTTGCCTCTCAATCAGAAAACTTAATTGTAGCTTAGACAGCACCTTTCTTAGCTCCTCTAATAATGACTCTGTCCTTTGTTCTAGACCCTGTCTAGCGTACTTGGGCCTCATTCCTTTGTAATCATAACCTCTACTCTACCACCAATGGCTCTACTCCCAACCTGTGTGTACTGATGGTCCTCTTCCCCACTTAATGCTGTATAATTGTTCAAACCTGGTAAATGCCACTCTTAGGATCATTGGTTACTATCCTCACTCTGTCTTTTATGACCTTGTCTAAATATGAGCAGAGTCGGCAAACTTGGAAGGCTTCCATAGCCTTGGCAACTCATGACGACAGCCTAGGGTGGTTACTGGCGCCATAAACTAGAGTGTCAATTTGTTGGGTCAACAACAGGAGTCAGTGTGCACTTGCTCCTCATGTGGGATCTCTGTCCTTAATGTGCTGTACATTGTGATTTAATGCTATAACTAGTACTCAAGCAGTATGTTTCACTTTGTGTTTCTATGTGGGTGCAAACTGTTGAAATCTTTATACTAAATTGATCTTCTGTATATAAAGAGAATTGCAAATGAATCTTGATGTGAATGGAAGCGGAGAGGGAGCGGGAGAGGGGAGGGTTGTGGATGGGAGGGAAGTTATGGGAGGGGGAAGCCATTGGAAATTTATATTCATTAAATAAAAGTTAAAAAAAAAGAAAAAAGAAAGAAAATATTATTTGGAAAAATGTTACACCACAAATTTATGTCAAATCTTTCTTAAAAAGTAAATGATATATAAATTGGCAAAGCCACTGTTAGAATAATCTTCAATTGGTGTTGTGGTCTATATTGCATTAGCTTAAGTTGATATAACAAATAGACCAAAAAGCATGAATTGACTCATGTGCATTGACATTGCTAAAAGCAGTATACATTTAAATGGTTTTGCCAGCCCTTTTAGATGTTATTGATGTGTTGGGGGCTCACTTCTATATGTTGAAGAAAAGCACCCAGATTACTTCCTTTGTGTAATCTTTTATATTGCAGGCCCTTGTCATTACTTGCATGCATCTGTGAGGGAGAAATATATTGTCCTTTACAAAGTCTTTTAAAGTGCTGGGAAAGCACTCATATCACATTTATGAGAAGTATTCACATGGAAAACTAATAGACATGGGTAATATAGGCTTTTAAAGGTATATCTTGACTGGACAGCCACTTATTAGCTACAAATGTATACTATGAAAGAGAAACTTGAATATTGATAGATAACTAGACATCTATACTACAAATGAAGTACATACAAAGATATATATCATGATTTTGGGAAAATACTGAAGAAATACCTACTTTCTACTAATCATAGTGTTCTTATATCCTAAAAATATTCTATGAAGAATTAGTTGATTTCAGATTATTATACAGCAAAGACAAAATCTACCTAAAATGCAATATGAGTAAATTGTAGGATATTTAAACAAAAGTAAATGCTTCATGGACTCTATGACACCATCACAACCTAATCTGGCTTGACATGGAAGACACCTCCCTTCTCTAAACAGGCTAGTACACGTGCAAGTGCATAGTAATGGCATGAATTCTTTTTTAACCCATTAACTCTAAGTTTCCCATAAATAACCCACTCAACTATTATGTATTACATATGGCATTATTCAGTGCTACTAGTCAGAATGAATACACTTTCACATTGTGCTTTCATAGCACAAAGCAAAAGTAGCCAGTGACAAAACCTTAATGAAATAACTGTTTTGAAAACAACTCTCTTAAAAACAGTACTGCATATAATACAAATTGGGACAGCCTGCATTTTGCCAAATTTGCCATAGAAATATTTTCAGATTTCTAATCTGGTAGTGATGATTCATAACTGCTTGTCCAAGGCCTTCTCTCTCTTTGAATATGTTTGTAACTTTGTGCCCAAAGAATATATAGGAATTATTTCATATTACATTGTAGTCTATGTCATAAAAATGATATAGCCCATCTCTCTCTCTCTCTCTCTCTCTCTCTCTCTCACTCTCTCTCTCTCTCTCTCTTTCTCTCTCTCTCCCAGAATATTTACCACTGGGAGCCACAAACCTTGCTTTGAGACAGTAAATTGAGTCTCATAATAAGAGAGGAACAGGACCATGAGCCAGCATAAAAACACTGGACATTTCGGTGAACTAGCCATTAGAAGATTCCAGCCCTTAGGCTTCAACTGTTCAATATGTGTCCCCAAGACACAGTAAATTACAGTCAAGGCAACTTCCCTGTATTATGTCTGATACAGTTTAAACACTTATTAAATACCAATAATTATCTTTAGAAATGTCATGAAAAGAGTAGTTGAGAATGACTGACACATAGCAATAGTTTTAGAACTTTAACTGCATTACAATATCAGTAATATAAACTAAAGCATATCTTCAATCTACAAATTCAAAATCTAAATAGTTTGTGTTTAAAAATCGTATAGTTATTCTCAAAAACAGTTTTGAAAAGTTCTTAATTTGGAACATAAAAATTTATGTATTCTAGTTATATTCAGATATTCTATAAGCTTTGGTCCTGCTAATTTTCCATTCATTGATGTGTTGCCACTTGCAAATAAATAAGTCCTTTATACATAATCTATTTTTTCGGTCTTTAGTAATAAATATACCCCGACTCCCTACAATTATGATTCCAATTAATCAAATTTAAGACATTAATTGTAAAATTGTTGAAAAATACATACTTCCTACATGTTCTGTGAGACAGTTGGTCACATACTGTAAATTGGCTTTAGAGTGGCATTCCTTGGTATCTTTGTGACCCTGAAAATTTTGAGCTTAGTTCTGTGCTCAGGGTCAGGATATTATTCCCCACCAGTGCTGTGATGATAGTAGGGATTAATTTTTATTCTGTTCAGCAACAGAAGTACCATCCTGCGCTATAAGCTGATGATTGACTTTCCCAATTGGGCAGTACATGAATGTCTTGACACTGTCTGCTTGACATAAATGACTTCCTGGCTGCTGGAGCTCAAAAGAATACTGTTTCATTACCAATCACATTTGTAATAGAAACTATCATACAAAATTATTCGTGTATTTTATTACTATCTACTTGGCTAAAATCTCAGCTCCCTAAGAGAATAAAATTCCTTAATTTTACTTTCCACAAGGTAAATTTCTCATAGATGAGATATTCCATGATTATTTGTGAAAATACTAAAATATTTGGAAATCTTAACATTAAAATCAATAATTAACAAAATGGCTGTGCTTTTTCCAACTGTTTAAGAATTTCATTGGGTGTGTATTGGGATTTTAGCACCAGAAGTTTCCAGTCTCTAGCCTTCATTGTTATTACCAGATGATTGTTCAATTGTTCCATTTTCCAAAAAAGTATACCCCCTACACCCTGCAACTATGGTAGTTCTGTACATAAATGCAGGAACCACACTCAGTAACTCTGTGTAATTCATGAATCATGCTCTCTCAGCAGCACCCCATAAAATTTTAAGATGGGAGGATGTTCTCTTTGCACCTCTTAGCTCACAGTGTTAGAAACCCAGATCATGAACCTTGTCATCACGCTTTCACATCAGGTGGGAATTGGGAGCAGTTCTGTCTGTGCCTTGCAGAGAGGGTCTGTTGATGATGCTGTTACAATCTCTGGAACACTTCAAATCACTTGTAGTATCTATAGCACCTATCTACATTCATCTGGTTCAGGCAGAACCCAACATTGGGAGACCTGGATAATGGTGTCACTACATCCTACAGTGCCAGAACTGTGACAATTAGTACTAAATTCCTCAGCCTTACTAGAATTTACCCTGTGAGATCCAGGGAAGAACCGGCCTGCATTTGCCCTCTCTGAACCCATACCAGCCAGTGAAAAATCTCTAGTGCATTGTGTAGTCATCCTGTAAGACTGCAGTAGAGTCCCCTTCATATCTCTTATATATGGGGTTAGAGCTTTTTGTGCTGTAAGACCCGGCACCAATCACAGTCTCTGAGCAGGACCTGAGGAAGTTCCCTTCCACCACGCATAGCCCTAGAGGTACAGCTATTGGTGCCATAAACCCCAGCATCACTCATATTTGCCAGTGGAACAAGGGGACAGCACCCTAAATACCCTGCAGCACAAAGACAAGGCTCTTGCCATCACAAACCCTAATGTGATTGAGAAGCAATTCTATGGGGACTGACGATACACACCCTAGGAAGCCTACAACCACCTCAAAGGTGCGCTTTTGCCTTCATAAACTGCTGCAAACTAGACAACCGTGTTACTTATAGACACTGCTGATATAGATTGATCCTAAAGGAATCACTCAGAGGTTATACACCTAGGCTCAACTAGAACTGAAGTCAAAGCAACAAGTCTAGTAATAGCTGCAGTCCATGTCAACAAAATATCTTGTGTCCAAGAAAACTTAATCCATAAAGAAGATGGAGCTGCATAACACTAGAAATACAGACACCAATATAAGGATACAGGAAACATGAAGAGTAAGGTAGCATGATACCTCTAATGTAACACGGTAATTCTCCAGAAGTACATCTTGATTTGAAAAAAGTCTAAGAAATTCCAGTAATAGAATTCAAAATAATTATCCAAAGGAAATTTATGTGATGCCACAGAATACAGACAGTTAGAAGAAATCAGGAAAACAATACGTCATGAATGAAAAATTCACTAAGAAAAAAATATTAAAGAGAACCAAACAGAAAATTTGGAGTAGGAAATGTCAATAATTGAAATAAAAAATGCAATTGAGGGCTTCAATACCATTGAATTATATATTATTATAGTATTATATATACACAATATTATATATATTACATTATATATAATATCATTATATTGATATTAAATTTATTGAATCATTAAATTGGTATTGGAATGTTGAATATATTGATATTGAATATATAATATTATATATAATATAATAATAATTCAATTTAATTGAATAAATGAAAATTAAAAATATATTTGAGAGTACAGCAAATGGAAGAATATCTGTTGAGGTCAAGACTTACAAAATAAACTAGTCAGAAAAAATTAAAGAGAATAACTTAATTTATAGAGAAGTAAGTGAGACTATACAAAATATTGGGTACCATATAGTGACCAAACATTCATATTTTAAGAATTCCTGAAGGATAAGAGAAGGAAAATAGCTTTGAAAACCAACTAAATGAAATAATAGTTGAAAACTTAACTAAGTCTTGAGACATTCTAGATACAGGAAGATCAAAGGATCCCCACTAGACTCAACCACAAAAACAGCCTTATATCAGGCACATTGTAATCAAATCATAAAAGTTTAGGACTGGGAGAAAATCCTAAAGGTAGTAAGAGAAAACCATCAAGTTACATAAAAAGTAAATCAATTAGATTAATAGCAGACTTCTAGGGAGAAATTCTACAATCCATTTGACAGTGGTTGACATATTCAAAGTCATAAAAAACCCCTCCAACCAAGAATATTATATCCAGAAAATCTATTCTTTAGAAGAGAAAGATAAAGTATTCCCTATAGAAGTAAAAATTAAGAAAATTCAATACCAGATAGGCCTTATGAGAAAGTCTGAAGGGAGCCCCATTAGAGCTTCTTGAAACATGACATTACCAAATTCATTAGTGAAGTAGACATAATGAGTAATCAACTAACAAAATGACAGGTGTTGGTTCTTATCTAGCTATACTAGCCTTGAGTATGAAATGATTAAATTACAATTCAGAAGATTTAGGTGGTTGAAAAGATAAAAGACCCAAATATTTTTTTCCTATGAAAACTCATATCACAAATTCAGAAACATCAATACTGAAAGTCAAGGACTGAAAAAAGATATACCATGCAAATGAAACCAAAACAAGTAAGAGTATATGTACTCATATCAGACAAAACAGACTAAATTAAAAACAACAAAAAGAAAAAAAAACACATTTTGTAGTGATGAAAGGATTGATTCAGGAAGACATAAAAATCACAAATGCATATACATAATCACAAGATCACCCACATGTACACATAAGTATGATTAGACCTAAGGAGAGAGATGTACTCCAACACAATAACAGTGGAGGATCTCAGCATACCCTAGTCACCAATGGGTAGATCATCCAAACAGAAAACAAACAAAATACATCACAGTTGACATACTATTGAGCAAATAGAAAAGACGTAAAAATACAGCAGACACAGGACACATTTTTCTCTTGTACACAGAATATTTTCTAAGGTATACCATACATTAGACACAAATCAAATCTCAGTAAATTTGATAATCATATCATTTATCTTCTCAGACCACCAAATAATATAAAAAAGTGAACATTTACAAACTTAAAGAAGATAAACAAAATTCTCTGGAATGACCGATATCAATGAAAAATTAAAATTAAAATCAAAATTCTCTTGAAACAAACAAAAAATGAAAGGATGATATATCAATACAGGTGTGCCCTCCACCTAGGTTGAAATTTAACTGAAAAGTTATCCCTGTTAAATATAAGAGTGGGAATAAGAGAGGGAGGAGATGTACAATTTGGGACATGCT
Organism: Lepus europaeus; assembly: GCF_033115175.1. Classification (NCBI taxonomy): domain Eukaryota; kingdom Metazoa; phylum Chordata; class Mammalia; order Lagomorpha; family Leporidae; genus Lepus; species Lepus europaeus. The sequence continues at coordinate 100,254,788 of NC_084829.1, forward strand.
CAATCGGACTTGCCCCAAATGGTAGAGTTAGAAATGTGCCAGGGGATTCCAATTCAAACCCATCAATATTGCATGTACCAATGCCATCTCACTAGTCAAAGTGATCAGTTTCAGCTCACAACTGATCATAATGATAGGTCTAAGAGTCAAAGAGATCACACAAACAAGACTAGTGTCTGCTAATACTAACTGATGGAATTAAAAAGGAGAGAATGATCCAACATGGGAAGCAGGATACACAGCAGACTCATAGAAGGGCAGATGTCCTAAACAACACTCTGGCCTCAGAATCAGTCCTTAAGAAATTCAGATCTGGCTGAAGAGCCCATGAGAGTATTTTAGGCATGGAAAGCCAAGACACTCTGCCAAACAAAACAAAACAAAACAAAACAAAGAAAACCTAAATGAAAAGTCTCTGTGAGATCCCAGTAGAAAGAACAGGCCATCAAAGAAGGAAGTACCTTTCTCTGAAGGGAGGAGTGAACCTCCACTTTGACTATGATCTTGTCTAAATAAGATCGAAGTCAGCAAACTCAAAAGGCTTCCATAGCCTTGGAAACTCAATGATTAGAGCCTAGGGAGCTTACTGATGCCATAAACAAGAGTGTCAAATTGTTAAGTCAACAACAGGAGTCACTGTGTACTTACTCCTCATGTAGGATATCTGTCCTTAATGTGTTGTTCAAGGTGAATTAATGCTATAACTAGTACTCAAACAGTATTATACACTTTATGTTCTGTGTGGGTGCAAACCGTTGAAATCTTTACTAAATATATAGTAAATTGATCTTCTGTATGTAAAGATAATTGAAAATGAAACTTTATGTAAATGGAATGGGAGAGGGAGTGGGATTTGGTAGTGTTGAGTGCGGGAAGGAATTTATGGGTGGGAAAAAGCCATTCTAATCCATAAGCTGTACTTCAGAAAAATATATGCATTAAATAAAAGCTAAAAAATACAGGTGTGATAGAGTAGCAGCAATATTAAGAGGGAAATTTATTGACATAGTGTTTCAATTTAAAAAATTAAAATATCTCAAATAAATGATCCAATGCTGCATCTAAAGGACTTAGTTAAACAATAATGAAGGAAACTACTATATATATATATATATATATATATATATATATATATTTACAAAATACATGAAATCTGTTCCCTTTTACAAGTAACTAAATAAACAATAACAGCATTGATAATAAAAGGGTGTAATTTTTTGTCATGCAGATCTATGACACTTGGTAATACTGGTTAACAAATGAGAATAATTAAATTATTTTCTGAAGGATTACATTTCAAAATAGATTTCAATCTAAAACCCTGTACAGTTACAATTGTTTCACTACAATTTACAGTGTGTAGAGATGAATGCTAGTTCAAGTACTGGCTTTTTTATTTCATATTCAGCTCCCTGCTAATATGCCTTGGAAAGCAGTGGAAGATGGCCCATGTACTAGGAACCCCTGCCAAACCCAAGCATTTAGGTAGTGAACCACTGTATGAAAGATCTCTCTTTTTCTCTCTCTTACTTTCCTTATCTCTCTATCTCTATCTCTAACTGTCTCTCACTCTCCCTATCTCTAACTCTGACCTTCAAATAAATAAGGAAAAAGAAAAATTATGGTGTTTATTTTCTGTCAACTTCATTTCCATTTTGTTTCAGACAGTGTGAAGAGCAGCTTAAGATTACTTAGTGATTATTCCTATCTATTTAACGGCCTGAGTGGAGGAAGCTAAAGACCAGTATTCATTGGCTGGCTGAACACTCTAGTCTTCAATAGGGGACTACTGAATAGACGCAGAGAGCATATGCACTTCTTCAAAATAGTCTGCAATCTCAGGTTGAGAAACAGTAAACTCAGGAGATCAGGGCAGTCTGCTTACACTGAAATTCTTCCTTGGTCACAGCTTTTTCAGTGGTGGTCTGTATGGTCTGCTTTTCTTTTTAATCTCTTCAGGGTCTCTGAAGAAGCAGAGGTCAGGTATGACCACCAATGATTATTCAAAGGAGATGGTCCCATGCATGTGCATAATTTCCCAAGCAAATGTTCACCATATAAAACCCTTTGAGTGGGTTTTCTTGTTGTTTCATGAGATGATAATGCCTATATAGTGCAGAGTAGAGTAAGTTACACAGAAAAATGGTAGGCATATGCACATACCATGTTTCTGTGCAAGGCAGGTGGTCAGCCCTGAGATCAGTACACACCAGAAGATGTGACTCCCTGAGGTTGCCTGGATCTTCTGGTGAAGATCCCAGATGTGAAGCTGTAAGTAATAGAACTGGTTCCAGTAGCAGCAGAAATCTTAACACATCCCTCTCGCTGGTGTATGTGGAAGATATCACACTGACATTAGCAGGGCTTTCAATTGCAACAATGATGTGAGCTGATAACAGAAGTGCCTCCCAGGTCTTGATCAGATTATTAATGAACATGTCATTACTTTTCCCTTTGTGGATGTACTGTTCCATTTGGAAATCAAGGTTAGTATCACCTAGGTGAGATCTTGTTGGAAGGAATTTGAATAGATGTGCCTCTGTCATTTGCAGGACATAAAGGACTCCAGACATCTTGACAATATTTAGTTAGTTAGTTAAATGAAGGGAACAGATTTCATGTGTTTCATATACAGTTATTAAGAACATAATGATGCTTCCCACCTCCTTTCCACACTCCCTCCTCCTTCCTTGGTTATTTTATTTAACTTTTTGCAGTGAAATACTTTCAATTTACTTTATAATCATAAGTTAATCCTCAACTAAATAATGGATTCAACAAATACTAAGTAGAAAGACCACTGTTCTGGCCAGTGCTAATCCTCCACCTGTGGCAACAGCATCTCATATGGGTGCCAGTTTCTAGTTCTGGTTGCTTCTCTTCCAGTCCAGCTCTCTGCTGTGGCCCAGGAAGGCAGTGGAGGATGGCCCAAGTGCTTGGGCCCTGCACCCACATCGGAAAACAGGAAGAGGCACCTGGCTCCTGGCTTTGGATTGGGGCAGCATGCCGGCCGTGGTGGGCATTTTGGGGGTGAACCAATGGAAGGAAGACCTTTCTCTCTGCCCCTCTCTCTCTCTGTCTAACTCAGCCTGTCAAAAAAAGACCACTGTTCCTCAGTAGTATTGATAAGAGCTACAAATAAGAATCAAATCTCAAGATGTCAATTTAAATTGTATATATTATATTTTTGTACTCTATATATTAGCTATCACAAATAAAAGAGAAAGCATGATTATTATTCTTTTGGGAATAGCTTATTACACTATCATAACATTGGGAAAGAAAGGATTTCATTTTTCTTTTCTTTTCTTTTTTTTTTTTTTTTGGCTGAGCAACTTTCACATTTTCTTTATTCAGTCATCAGTTGATGGATATCTATGTTGATTCCATATCTTTGGTATTGTGAAATGAGCTACTTCAAATGAGAGGTACAGATGCCTCTTCAATATGCCAAATTCATTTCCTTTGGATATATTCCCAGAAGTGTAATGGCTTTGTCACATTGTAGATCAATTTTCATTTTTCTGAGGAATCTCCATACTGTCTTCCGTAATGGTTGTACCAGTATACATTCCCACCAACAGTGTATCAGGGTACCTTTCTCCCCACATACTCCTCAGCATTTATTATTTTTTTGATTTTTGAAAGGTAGTCATTCTACTTGGGTGATGTGAAATTCTTTTGGCATGCATTTAAATGATTTCACGTGTGTATTTGGCCATTTGTATTTCATCCTTTGAAAAGTGCCTGTTAATATTCTTAGCCCAATTTTAATTGGATTGTTTTGTTTGTGTTGAGTTTCTTAAGTCCCTTAAATATTTTGGATATTAATCTTGTATCAGATGCATAGTTTGTGTTGATTCAAAAGGAGAAAAAAATACAACAAAGAAGCAGAACTAGAGACCAATATCCCTGATTAACATAGATACAGAATCTTCAACAAAATACTAGCTAATCAAACCCAACAACACACCACAAAGATCATTCATCTGGACCAAGTAGAATTTATCCCTGTTATGCAGGAATGGTTCAATAAATCAATAAATATGATATACCACATTAATAAATTGAATAATAAAAATAACATGATGATCTCATTAGGTGTAGAGAAAGCATTTGATAAAATACAACATTCTCTCATAATGAAAATTAAGCAAATTGACTATAGAAGGAACATTCCTCAGCACAATCAAGGCAACATATGACAAAGATGGAAACATTTCCACTAAGATCTGGAACCAGAAAATTGTGGCAAATCTCATCATTACAATTCAGTGCAGTTCTGGAAGTTTTAGTCATAGGCATTAGGCAAGAAAAAGAAATCAAAGAGATACAAATTTGAAAGGAAGAAGTCAAATTTACCCTGTTTGAAGATTACTTGATCCTTTATGTCGGGGAATCAAAAGGCTAAACTAACTGACTACTGGGACTTGTAGGAGAGTTTGGCAAAGTTGCAGAATAAAAATCTACACACAAAAGCCTGCAGTATTTGTATGTACAAACAATGGCCCGGCTAAGATGGAATTTAAGATCATTCCAATTCACAGTAGCTAAGAGGTATTTAAATACCTTGAAATGGATTAAACCAAGGAGGTGAAAGATCTCTACAATGAAAATCGCAAAGCATTAAGGAAAGAAATAGAAGAAGACAAAAGAGGGAAAAATCTCCCATGTTCATGGGTTGAAGAATTAGTGTAAAAATGTCCATACTAATTAAAGCAATTTACAGATTCAGTGTAATTCCAATCAAAATACCAAGGATAGCCTTTTCAGATTGAAAAAAAAAATTCCAAAATTTCATATGCAAACAAAAAAGACCCGGAATAGCTGAAGCAATCTTTAAACAATATAACCAATACCAGAGGCATCACAATGTCAGATTTCAAGGCATACTACAAGCAGTTACAATAAAAACAAGATGGCACTGTCACAAAAATAGACATGGGGACCAACTGAGCAGATTAGAAACCCCAGAAAATAACTCACGCATCTGCAACAATCTAATCTTTCATAAATGAACTAAAATCAATTCTCTATAAAGGATAATCTCTTCAGCCAATGGTGTTGGGAAAATTGGATCTCCATGTGCAAAAGTGAAAAATAAAAACTTTACCTTACACCCTACAGACAAATTAATACACAATAGATCAAGGATATAAACCTAAGACCTGAAACTGAAATTATTAAAGGAAAACATAGCAGAAGAACTGCAACACACTGACCTAGGTAAAAACATCTTTGATAAGACTCCAGAAGCACAGGAATCAAAGCAAAAATAGACAAATGGCTATACATCAAGCCAAGAAGCTACTTCACAAAAGAGGAAGCATCAAACAAATTGTAGAGGCAATCAACAAAATGGGAGAAAATGTTAGCAGACAATTTCTCTTTAAGTTATGCCAGGAATCAAGAACAACACTGTGAAGCTTGGGCTGTGGTGTAGTGGGTAAAGCTATGTTGGAAGCCCAGGTGAGCAGGTGGGCACTGGTTCGAGTCCTGGTTGCTGCATGTTTTTTTTTTTTTTTCTTAAGATTTATTTATTTGAAAGGCAAAGTTACAGAGAAGGAGAGGCTGAGAGAGAGAGAGAGAGAGGTCTTCCATCCACTGCTTCACTACCCAATTGGCCACAACAGTCAGAACTGTATCAATTCAAAGCCAGGGGCCAGGAGCCGGGAACTTCCTCTGGGTCTCCAACATTGGGTGCTTTCCAAGGCCATAGCAGAGAGCTGGATGGGAAGTAGAGCAGCTGGGACTCGAACTGACAGCCTGATGGGATGTTGGCACTGCAGGCAGTGGCTTTACCCGCTACACCACAGCACCTGCCCTGTGGCTGCTCCACTTTTGATCCAGCTCCATGTTGATGTGCCTGCAAAAGCAGTGGAAGATGGTCCAAGTGCTTGGGCCCTTGCACCCATGTGGTAGACCTAGAAAAACCTACTGGCTCCTGTCTCTGGCCTGCCTCACCCTGGCCATCGTTGCCATTTGGGGAATGAACCGGCAGATGGAAGACACCCCCCCTCCCTTTCTCTCTCTCTCTCTGTCTGTCTCTATCTCTCGGTAACTCTGCCTTTCAAATAAAATCTTTTAAAAAGAACAATTTATGGATCCTTCATTATGTAGTGCTTAAAGGCTTGGCACATCTTTTTTTTAAAATTTTATTTATGTTACACAAACTTCATATAGTCCATATATACAGATTTAAGAACTTTGTGATACTTTCCACCCTACCTTCCCTCCTGCCCATGTTCCCACCCTCTGCCTCTTTCCTCTCCTATCCCCACTCTTAGTTTTTACAAAGATCTATTTTTACTTTACTCTATACTCATAAAATTAATCCCACACTAAATAAAGAGTTAAACAAATAGTATTCAGGGAAAAAAAGAAAAAACAACTGTTCCTCAACAGTAACAGTAGAGACAAGGACTGCATACAATTTTTACATCTCAGAGTGTCAATTTCATTCCTATAGATTAACTTTTAGGTACTCTGTTACCACAGATCAGGGAGGAAATATGTTATATGTCTTTTTGGGATTGGATTATTTCACTAGGTATAGTGGTTTCCAGTTGCATTCATTTTGTTGCAAAAGACAGGATTTCATTCTTTATTGCTGAATAGTATTCCATAGTGTACATAAACCATGATTTCTTTATCCATCAGTTGATAGACATCTGGGGTGATTCCACATCTTCGTTATTGTGAATTGAGTTACAATAAACATGGGGGTTACAGATAACTCTTTCATATGCTGATTTCATTTCCTTTGGGTAAATTCCCAGGAGTGAGATGGCTGGGTCATATGGTAGGTCATTTTTCAGATTTCTGAAGTATCTCTATATCGTCTTTCACAGCAGTTGCACCAGTTTATGTTTCCACCACAGTGGACACATCCATTTTTAAAGTGGAATGACTAGCATGTGTATCATGAGTTTAGACAGAAAAGATTATAAATTAAATTATTTGCTGGGTCCTTCTTGTGGTTGAAAACTTTTATATATACAGATAAGAGATTTTGACTTTCAAGGTTTATAGTTCACATTTTCTCATGTTAAAGGAAAATTCTTTGCCACATATTTCCTGTACCAGAAGAAAGGAAGACATACTTTTCCGTGAATAACTGAATAAAACACATTATCTTCATTTTGATGCCTCAGGTTCATTTTCGCACCACAAAATGATGGGAATCTCTAAGCTACTGCAAGATGCATTACAATGCCCTTGGATTGAATACATATCAGCAGCCATTTCATACACATTATACACAAATATAGACAGGTTTACTGTTAAATGGTTTGCTACCTGAAGAGAGATCCTCTCAGCAGGCAGCAACACAATATATTCCCAGGCATTGATCCATTTGCAGATTTCTCAATATTTATGTAAGACCATAGAACAGTTGTGACTTGCTTGTAGCTGGTGAATGCTATCCAAATTTCAAAAAGTTGACCTCTTGCTATGGCATTACCTTTTTAATACTCTTTTTAAAGAACTAATATTTTAATGATTTTAACATTACTAATATTTAATATTAGTAATGATTTAAATATTACTTTTAAAATATTTATTTCCATCTACTTGAAAGGTGGGAGAGAGAGAGAGGAAGTGAGAGAGAGAGAGAATCTCTATATCTTCAATCCACTGGTCTACTCCCCAAATGCTTACAACTCCAGTACCAGTACTTGACCAGGTCAAGACCAGTATCTCTGAACTCAGTGTGGGTCTCCAGTGTGGATGGCAAGGACCCACACATTGGATCCATCATGAAACACATGGAAGTCTCTCTCTCTCTCTCCTTCTCTTGCTTTGCCTCTCTGTAACTCTACATTTCAATCAAATAAATAAATCTTAAAAAAAAAAGAAGAACAATATATGGATCCCTTATCACATAGTGCTGAAAGGCTGGGCATATATCGGCAGGCTTAGTCTTAAATGCCCCTGCTGTGCATCAGCACAATTCTAGATCAGAGAAAGAGTTGCTGTGACTTGAACTCTCACTCTGATATGGGACGCAGGCATCATAAATGATGTCTTGACCCAATGTGCCACAAGGCTCTCTCCAATATACAGTATTTTCTAATGAATTACTTACAATAATAGCCATTGATTATCAGCTAAGATACGTATTTTTCCTTAGACACAAGAAGAGGTGAAAAGATCAGAGAAGATATGTTTGTCTCCCTAAAACAATATTTTGCCTTCTGCTACATAAGGTCCAAAAAAATCTACTTGTTGAGTATGGTATTTAAACCTACAAAAAAGAAGGCTGATAAAACATGCAATGTATTATGTTTTCCGAGATAAAAATTAAAATAGTATGAATTGTTGAATTCACCATATTAGAAAAATAGCAGCAAAACTCAAATTATTCAGTGAAATGTCGTGTTTTTTTTTTTTTTGGACAGGAAGAGGTACAGACAATGAGAGAGAGAGACAGAGACAGAGAGAAAGGTCTTCCTTCTGTTGGTTCACCCTCCAAATGGCCGCTATGGCCAGTGCTGCACTAATCCAAAGCCAGGAGCCAGGTGATTCTTCTTGGTCTCCCATGTGGGTACAGGGGTCCAAGCACCTGGGCCATCCTCCACTACCCTCCTGGGCCACAGCAGAGAGCTGGACTGGAAGAGGAGCAATCAGGACTAGAACCTGGCGCCCATATGGGATGCCAGCGCCACAGGCAGAGGATTAACCAAGTGAGCCACGCCACTGGCCCCTAGTGAAATGTCTTCTCTGGTATCATTCTATGTTTCTGACCTCAAAACTATTGCCGCATCATGCATACATATGTATGGTGATTTGGTGAGGCTATGCTATATATACTGCCTCAGAATGCATACCAGAAGTTAAATTATTTTTCTCTAAACACTAGAGTGTCATTTAGCAAATTGGAGGATCCATTATCATTTTCAAATAATCACAGTATTTCTGTGAATTAGGTCCACATTCTACTGTTTAGTGTTGCCTACACTAACATTATTCAGCACTTCTTTGGATAATAATAGTTTCAGGATAATTATGTAGACAGAGTGCTTCTTTATTACAGGGTTTGTGCAATGTAGCACTCTCCTATTTAATTCACTTTTGTCTAATCTTCAATACTTCTTTTCATTGAGAAGGTCTAGTTAATTCCAGGTAGGAATGGAGTAAAAATAAACTAAAATTAGAAATTAAAGTTAAGTGTCAGAAAGGCAGTATGATCCTTTCAAGAAATGAATATCTTTAAATTATCATCTGGAAATATGTGTTTCTCAAAAAACAACTAGAAATTAGTAATAAAAATTATTAATGAAATTTATATGAATAATATATTTTTGTCTTTACAATGAGATCAAAGGCCTTGACATTATTATTATGATACTAAAATTATTTTTGGATTAATGACATTTGTGAATGCTTTTGTGCAAATAAGGTAAGCTGGAAAAAATGGAGATAAATATAAGTGAATAATTGGTAAACACAGAAGGAGAAAGATAAAGGTAAAAATTAGCATTTCTAGCCAGCTATATTATGATTGTTTAATCTTTTATTCAGTTGTTCAAATATTATCATGTTAATAAGTCAGAATGGTACATAAAATTTTTATACTGCAGTTCATCTTCCACAAGCCTGTACCAACAAATCAAGTAGACAATAGAGAGCAATCAGAGATTTAAGTGTAAAATAATATTTTATAAATATACTATGGCATGCCTCATCATTTATCTTCTTTTTTTTAACTTTTATTTAATGAATATAAATTTCCAAAGTACACCTTATGGATTACAGTGGCTTCCCCCCCCCATGACTTCCCTCCCACCTGCAATACTCCCCTTTCCTGCTGCCTCTCTCCTTCCATTCACATCAAGATTCATTTTCAATTCTCTTTATATACAGAAGATCAGCTTAGTATATAGTAAGTAAAGATTTCAACAGTTTGTCCCCGCATAGCAACACAAAGAGAAAAAATACTGTTGGAGTACTAGTTATAGCATTAAATAACAGTGTACAGCACATTAAAAACAGAGATCCTACATGATATTATTTAAGAATTGGTTAATTTTCTATGCAATTTCCAATTTAACACCAGGTTTTTTTTTTCATTTTCAATTATCTTTATATACAGAAGATCGATTCAGTATCTACTAAGTAAAGATTTCATCAGTTTGCACCCACAGAGAGACACAAAGTGTAAAAATACTGTGTTAGTACTAGTTATAGCATCACTTCACATTGGAAAACATATTAAGGACAGATCCCACATGAGACATAAGTACAGAGTGACTCCTGCTGTTGATTTAACAATTTGACACTCTTGTTTATGGTGTCAGTAATCTCCCTAGGCTCTAGTCATGAGTTGCCAAGGCTATGGAAGCATTTAGGTTGACCAGAAGGATTCACCACTGAATTCTACCAGACATTTAAAGAAGAACTAACTCCAATACTTCTCAAACTTTTCAGAACAATCGAAAAAGAGGGGATCCTCCCAAATTCTTCTTTTGAAGCCAGCATTGCCTTAATTCCTAAGCCAGAAAGAGATGCAACATTGAAAGAGAATTACAGACCAATATCCCCGATGAACATAGATGCAAAAATCCTCAATAAAATTCTGGCCAATAGAATGCAACAACACATCAGAAAGATCATCCACCCAGACCAAGTGGAATTTATCCCTGGTATGCAGGGATGGTTCAACATTCACAAAACAATCAACGTGATACACCACATTAACAGACTGCAGAAGAAAAACCATATGATTCTCTCAATAGACACAGAGAAAGCATTTGAGAAAATACAACACCCTTTCATGATGAAAACTCTAAGCAAACTGGGTATGGAAGGAACATTCCTCAATATAATCAAAGCAATTTATGAAAAACCCACAGCCAACATCCTATTGAATGGGGAAAAGTTGGAAGCATTTCCGCTATCTGGTACCAGACAGGGATGCCCACTCTCACCATTACTATTCAACATAGTACTGGAAGTTTTAGCCAGAGCCATTAGGCAAGAAAAAGAAATTAAAGGGATACAAATTGGGAAGGAAGAACTCAAACTATCCCTCTTTGCAGATAATATGATTCTTTCTTTAGGGGATCCAAAGAACTCTACTAAGAGACTATTGGAACTCATAGAAGAATTTGGCAAAGTAGCAGGATATAAAATCAATGCACAAAAATCAACAGCCTTTGAATACACAGGCAATGTCATGGCTGAGGAAGAACTTCTAAGATCAATCCCATTCACAATAGCTACAAAAACAATCAAATATCTTGGAATAAACTTAACCAAGGACGTTAAAGATCTCTACGATGAAAATTACAAAACCTTAAAGAAAGAAATAGAAGAGGATACCAAAAAATGGAGAAATCTTCCATGCTCATGGATTGGAAGAATCAATATTATCAAAATGTCCATTCTCCCAAAAGCAATTTACAGATTCCCTGCAATACCATTCAAAATACCGAAGACCTTCTTCTCAGATCTGGAAAAAATGATGCTGAAATTCATATGGAGACACAGGAGACCTCGAATAGCCAAAGCAATCTTGTACAACAAAAACAAAGCCGGATTTCAGGACATACTACATAGCAGCTGTTATCAAAACAGCATGGTACTGGTACAGAAACAGATGGATAGACCAATGGAACAGAATAGAAACACCAGAAATCAACCCAAACATCTACAGCCAACTTATCTTTGATCAAAGATCCAATACCAATCCCTGGAATAAGGATAGTCTATTCAATAAATGGTGCTGGGACAATTGGATTTCCATGTGCAGAAGCATGAAGCAAGACCCCTACCTTTCACCTTACACAAAAATTCACTCAACATGGATTAAAGACTTAAATCTATGACCTGAAACCATCAAATTATTAGAGAGCATTGGAGAAACCCTGCAGGATATAGGTACAGGCAATCAAAACCAAAATTAACATTTGGGATTGCATCAAATTGAGAAGTTTCTGTACTTCAAAAGAAACAGGAAAGTGAATAGGCAACCGACAGAATGGGAAAAATAAAATTTGCAAACTATGCTACAGATAAAGGGTTGATAACCAGAATCTACAAAGAAATCAAGAAACTCCACAACAACAAAACAAACAACACACTTAAGACATGGGCCAAGGACCTCATCATTTATCTTCTATATGAAATCCCATGGAGAAACCTCATATGCCCACTATTTACTGCCTGCAGAATGTAGCTCTCCAAAATTTCCACACCCTAGTTCTGAAATCTGTGAATACAGTACCTTACATAGGGAACTAAGATAGTAACTGGAATTAAGATCAGTAATCATCTGACTTTATATCAGGGTGTAATATATTCACAACTGTGATTACAGAATTTTCAATGTTCAAGTAATCCAAGTGAGAAATTCACTAGACATTACTGCCTTTGTAGATAGAAAGTAGTCAAAGACTTAAGGGAATGCAGGCAACTTTTGAAAGTTCAAATTGTAAGAAGTCAAGTTGTTATTTACAGCTCCTTTGAAGGATGGAAGGTACTCAAATTTATGGTGAATTGAACCAGTGTAATCATGAAGGTACAAATAACTCATTCATATACTGATTTCATTTCCTTAGGGTAAATTCAAAGGAGTGGGATTATTGGATCATATGGTAGATCTATTTTCAGATTTCTAAGGAATATCCATAACAGTTGTATTAGTTTATATTCCTTTCAACAATACATTACGGTACCTTTTTCACTGCATGAATACCAGCATATTATATAAGATATAAAAATTTATGTGTTTCAAGTATATGGGTTTAGGAACATAGTGATTAGCCTACCCTCCCTTCCACCCAAGCTCCCACACTTCCTCTTCCTTCTTCTCCTAATAACTCTCTTAATTTTTAAAATGATATTCCTTCAGCTTATTTTATATTCATAAGATTAACTGGACACTAAATAAAGAGTTCAACAAATAGTTAGAAGAAAAAGAACACTGTGCAGGACAATAAACAATCACTGAAACCTAAAATGTCAATTTCAATACAATACATTACATTTTTGGAACTCTATTTGCTACCCTTGAGAAAATATATGATATTTGCCTTTTTGGAACTGGCTTATTTCAATATGAATAATGGTTTCCCATTGCAAAAGACGGGATTTCACTCTTGCTTATAAGTGAGTGCCACTCATAGTGTGTGTATAACATAATTTCTTTATCCAGTCATCAGTTGATATACATCTGGGTTTAGTCATTATCTTAACTATTGTGAATTGAGCTACAATAAACATGGAGTACATATTAGTCTGACTCATATGTTGATTTTATTTCCCTTGGGTAAATCCCAGGAGTAGGATGGCTGAGTCATAGGTTAGATCTATTTTCAGCTTTCGGAGGTATCTCGATACTGTCTTCCACAATGGTTGTACTAGTTTAATCTCCATCAGCAGTGCATTAAGGTACCTTTTTCCAGACATCCTAGCAAGCATTTATTGTTTGTTGATTTCTGAATGAGAGCCGTTCTAACAGGAGTGAAACCTCATTGTGGTTTTAATTTGCATTTCCCTGATGACTATTGATCCTGAGCATATTTCACATGTCTGTAGGACATTTTAGTTTCCTCTTTTGATAAATGTCTGTTCAAGTTCTGTGTCCATTTCTTGAGCTCTTTATAGATTCTGGATATAAATCCTTTCTCAGTTTCATACTCTGCAAATATTTTCTCCCATTCCATCAGTGCCTCTTCACTGTACTGAATGTTTCTCTCTTTAAAAAAAATTGTTTATTTGAAAGTCAGAGTTACATAGAGAGAAGGAGAGACAGAGAGAGAACAGTCTTTTATCGGCTGGTGTACTCCCCAGTTAGTTGCAATGGCCGGAGCTACACCAATCTGAGGTAGGAGCCAGGAGGTTCTTCCAGGTCTCCCATGTGGATGCAGGGGCCCAGGGACTTAGACCATTTCTAATGCTTTCCCATGCCTTAGCAGAGAACTGGTTTGGAAGTGGAGTGGAGCAGCAGGGACTCAAATCACCTCCCATATGGGATGTTGGCACTGCCAGCAGCAGCTTTACTTGTTATGCCACAGTGCCGGCCCCTTGAATGTTTCTTTTGCAATGCAGAAGCTTCTCAACTTGATGTAATCACATTTGTCAATTTTCCTTTGATTGGCTGTGCTTCTGGGATTTTTTCCAAGCAGTCTTTTCCTATGCCAATGTCTTGCAGTTTCCCCAATGTTATTCTCTAGTAATTTGATGGTATTGGGTCACAGACCTCACTATTTGAGTTGATTTTTTTCTATAAGGTGTAAGTAAGAGTCAGTCTTCTATCATACTTCTGCATGAGGAGATCCAATTTTCCTCAGATAATTTGTTGAAGAGTCTGGCCTTGCTCCAGGTATTGATTTTAGTTCCTTTGTCTATGATTAATTGGATGTAGATGAATGGATTGATTTCTAGAGTTTCTATTCTGTTCCATTGGTCTTCATGTCTAGTTTTGTATCAGTGTCGAACTGTTTTGGTTATAATTGCCCTGTTGTATGTCTTCAAATCTGTTATTGTGATGCCTCCAGCTATGTTTTTGTTGTACAAGATTGTTTTCACCATTCTTGGTCTCTGGTATTTCCATATGAATTTTTGCATCATTTCCTCTAGACCTGAGAAGAATGTAGTTGGTATTTTGATTAAGATCATATTGATCTATGCATTGCTTTCAGTAGTATGGACATTCTGATGACATTAATTCTTCCAATCAATGAACATCAAATATTTTTCCATTTTTTGTATCTTCTATTTCTTCCATTAATGTTTTATAATTTTCATCATAGAAATTTCCACCTCTTTGGTTAAATGTATTCCAAGATATTCTTTTTTCTGCAACTATTGTGAATGGGATTGATCTTAAATGTTCTTTTTCAGCCATAGCATTGTCTGTGTATATAAGGCTATTGATTTTTGTGTGTTAATTTTATATTTTGCAACTTTGCCCAACTCTGTGAGTTCAAATAGTCTCTTAGTGAAGTTTTTAGTTCCTCTATATAGAGAATCATGGCATCTACAAATATGGATAGTTTGAATTACTGTTTTCCAATCTGTATCCCTTTATTTATTTTTCTTGCCTAATGGCTCTGGCTAAAATTTCCATGATTATATTGAATAACAATGATGAAAGTGGGCTTCCTTGTCTGGTTCCAGATCTTACTGGAATAGCTTCAAACTTTTTTCCCATTCAATAAGATGCTGGCTATGTGTTTGTCATAAATATTCTTGATTGTGTTGAGGAATGCTCCTTCTATACGCAATTTTCCTAAGATTTTCGTCATGAAAGGATGTTGTATTTCATCAAATGCTTATAGACATAATCATATTGTTTTTATTCTTCAGTTCGTGAATGTGATGTATCCACATTTATTTTTTCAGATTCATTTATTTGAGAGGCAGAGTTACAGAGAGAGAAAGAGAGACAAAGAGAAAATCTTCCACCCACTGGTTCAACCCCCCAAATGACTACAATAACTGGAGCATTATCTCTCTGAACTCATGGGCAAGGACATTTTTCTGGGCTTTCTGCATGGATACAGAGGCCCAAATACTTGGGCCATTCTAGAAAGCCTTGTCAAGTCATTATCATAGAGCTGGATCAGAAGAGGAGCAGCCAGGATAGGAACTGCCACCCATATGGTATGTTGGTAACATAAATAGCAGCTTATCTTATTATGCCATAATGCTGAGCCCATACTTATTGATTTGTGAAAATGGAACCATCCTGGCATACCAGGGATATATCCCATTTGGTCTATGTGAATGAACTTTCTGATGTGTTGTTGTATTCTAATAGCTAGTATTTTGTTGAGGATTTTTGCATATATGTTACGGGACTTTGGTCTGCATTTCTGTTTATCTGCTGTATCTTTTTATGGCTTAGGAATTAAGATGATGGTGCCCTCACAGAAGAAGTTTGGGAGGATTGCCTCCCTTTCAATTGTTTTCAACAGCTTGAGAAGAATTGAAAATAGTTATTTTTAAAGGCCTGATATAATTCGGCAGTGAAGCCATCAGTGCTGGGTTTTTCTTTGTTGGGAGAGTTTTGATTACTGATTCAATATTTATTTTGGTTATTCATCAGTTTAGGTTTCTGTGTCTTTATGATTCAATTTTGGTAGGTTGCATGCATCTAGGAATCTGTGCATTCCCAAGTTGTGGGTGTATAATTATTTACAGTAATTCCTGATGATGATTCTTTTTATTTCTGTGTTATCCATTTTTACATTTTATTTTTCATCTCTGATTTTGTTAATTTGTGTCTTCTCCCTCTGTCTCAGTAAGTTGGGCCAGTAGTGTATCAATTTTGCTTATTTTTATAATAAATTTCATTTCACTGACCTTTTGTATTTTTTGTTTTATTTGTTTATTTCCTCTCTAATTTTAATTATTTCTTTCCTCCTCCTAATTTGGGTTTGGTTTGTTGTTCTTCTAGATCCTTGAGATGCATTGATATCTCATTTGTTTGGTGCCTTTTCAATTTCTTGATGTATGCACCAATTGCTCTAAACTTCCCTATTGACACTACTTGATGTATCCCATAAGTTTTGTTGGGTTGTACTGTCATATTCTTTTTCAGCAACTTTTCGATATATTTTCATTTAATCTATGACCTAATGTTCATTCAAGAGAATGTTGTTCAGTCTCCATGTGTTTGCACATATTCTAGAGATTCTTGATTTGTTGATTTCCCTCTTCATTCCAATGTGTTCAGAGAAGATGCATGGTATGATTTCGATTCTTTTTAATTTGCTGAGACTTGCTTTATGGCCTAGCACGTGGTCTATTCCAGACAAAGTTGCATGCACTGCTGAGAAGAATGTGTATTCTTCAACTGTGGTATTAAGGTTCTGTACATATCAGTTAGGTCCGTTTGGTCCACAGTGTTGATTAACACTTTTTTCTTTGTTGATTTTCTGTCTAGTGATCTGCCCACTGATGAAAATGCTGTGTTGAATTCCTCCATTGCTATTGTATTGGAGTCTATGTCTCCCTTTAGATCCATTAACATTTGTTTTAATAGCCAGGTGCCCTGGGATGGATGCATATACATTTATTATTATCACAACTTCACAACACCTTCCATTGTTTTCCCAGGTGCATTAGCAGGGAGCTGAATCAGAAGTGGAGCAGCTAGGACTTGAATTGGTGCCCATATGGGATGCCAGTGCTGAGGAGGTGGCTTTACCCATTTTTTTCTCTAGTAGTTTCATAGGTTCAGGTATTAATGTTATGTCTTAATACATTTTGAGTTGTTTGTGTATCTTGTGAGAGACAGGACCTAGTTTTATTTTTCTCCATGTGGATATCCGATAGTCTAAGCACCATTTCTTGATGAGACAGTCATATCTGTAATATATGTTTTCAGTATATTGATCAAAGTTAAATTGACCAGAGATAAGTTGGTTTACTAGCAGGCTATATTCAGTTACATTTGTCTAATTGTTTTTATGTCAGTCCTATAGTATTCTATTTTGAATACTGTAATTTAGTAGCATATTTTGAAGTCAAGTATTGTAATCACTTTTGCCTTATTATTTTTGCTAAAGATTGCACTGGCTATTTGGGGATTTTTCTATTTCCATTAGAGTTTTTAGTTTTTTTTTTTTCCAGTTCTGTGAAGAATGTCTTTAATGTATGGATAGGGATTATGTTGAATGTTATTTGATTGCCATTTTTAGCCCTTGTTTATACTCCTGTGAAACTGTGATCTTCCTAATTTTTACTTGTTATATATTATGGTTACTGGTGAATTAAGTCTGTGAATATAGAATGGATTAAAGTTATAGTTTTGCAAAAACTGATTAAGAGAGGGAAAGAAGGATGAGAGATTAGGGAAAAGTGGAGAATGGAAAGACGTGTGGTTGTCTTCTTGGAACTGTGCCTGTTCTGTTTATATTAATAAAATAGATTTTAAAAGGACTGCATTAGTCAAGGACTGAAGAAGGGTCATGAAAAGTTATTGTTAATTGCACAGTTTCTTTTTGCAGTGATGAAAATATTCTAAAACTCCATAATTTAAGTATAGTAACTTTAAATGGATTAGAAACCACTAAATTGTGAATTAAATACCATGTATGAAATTGTATACTATATGAATTATATCATATAAAACTATTATACATTTTTAAAGAATCTGTAGTTCCAAAATGCAGATATTCCAATTCCATCATTCAGTTATTATTTTTTGAAAATTTCAGTACTTTTAATATTATTTATCTTGGTAATTGCATATAAGCATGTTTTTATACCTTAATTTGAAACTTAAAGATGAGCCTGCTGGATTTATTTATATAATTAAAATATGTAATCTGTGAGTTAGATGTATTGCCATTGTCTTATCCTATTGCATCATTTTTCCTTATGTCCTTTTTTAAAAAAGATTTGTTTATTTTTATTGAGAGCAGAGTTACAGACATAGAAGAAGAGACAGAAAGAGGGGTCTTCCATTCACTGTCTCACTCCCAAAAGGACCACAATGGCTGGAGCTAGGCTGATCTGAAGCTAGGAGCCAGGAGCCTCCTCCAGGCCTCCAATGTGGGTGCAGGAGTCCAAACACCTGGGCCATCCTCCACTGACTTCTCATGGCACCAGCAGGGAGCTGCATAGGAAGTGTAGCAGCCAAGACCTGAACTGGCACCCATATAGGATGTTGGTGCCACAGATGAAGGTTTAATCCACTAAACCGCAGTACCTGACACTCCTTATGTTATCATAATGGTGCCTTTTTAATGAAAGATTTTAATTATAATAAAATCTACAATATTTTTCTTTCATATCTAGTTTATTTGTATCCTACTTAGCAAATATCATCTACTTCAGCTAAGTTCATGAAGGCAGTTTTCATTTAATCACATAAGCATTGTGTTCGCTACTTTTCTTTAAAGTCTGTAATCCATCTCAATTTTACTACAGTTTTAGGTATAGAAACAGGTTCATTCTATTACAAGCATGCATTTAAGTTCTCCATGACTCTCTACTGAAAAAAATGTTCTTCTTCAAATTTCTATGGAAATTTTGTTGTAAATTACATGATCACAAATATATAGAACCATTTTTAGAGCGTTAGTTATATTCTGTCTATTTGTTTGTATACTTTACATGTTTTACTATATTAAATTTCTTTAGGTTTATTTGTTGCATTTTATTCTATGAAAATTACAACTAATAAGTTTTTAGTAATTTGTACAAAAGTAACAAGTGACAAATAATAGTAAAAGGCATTATGACAAATCTTATCTAACCATTAAATTTGATTTATTAACACTTGCTATGAGAAATTTATATGAGAACGATATTGCTTTTCACATGGAAAGACAGTTTGCATCTGATGTAATAACAAAAAGGAATAATATGTGGACTTCTGGCAAGATGGCGGAATAGGCAGGGAGCACACTATTAGTCCGGGGGCAGAGACAGTTGAATAAAAGTGGAGATACTGCAGGGTCAAGGAAGAGTAGGGGAAGAAACAGCAGAGGAAACTCTTCCGAAACTAGCGATTCACAGTGGACCTGCGTGGAGAGCGTGGGAGCCCAAGTTCAGGACACCAGCGGCAGAATAAACACACCAGCGCTGGAACGCGAGGTGAGCCGAACCTCAATAGCCCGAGACACTGGCAGTGAAGCGGAAAGAGGAGACTAGAGGGAACGAGGCTTGAAAATCCGTGGGGAAAAGTTCACCAGGCTAACTAGAAGAGAGAGAGGAAAAAAATAAAAAAAAGTGACCGATACGGACAAAAGTTTCTCTCTCTCCACTCACCTCTCAAAGGCGAGCAAGACAAAGAGCAGGCGCCATTTTGACATACGTCATAAGCAGGGCGACCTCAGGTCTGCACCGGCCCTGAGCGTAGCAGAAAAACCTGACTCTGGCGGGAGGGGTGAAATAACAGGAGATTAACATCTAACTTGGCAACCCAGTGGGAGACTGCAGGAGAATTGGAGCCCACACTGAGGGCAGCAGAGATTCCCTGTGTGGTCCTTGGGAAAGAGCTTCCCATCTATGGCTCCTGTGGGTATATCATTTGCCTGCTAACTACCTCCAATTACATTCAGCTGTGCGGAATTACTTCCCTTTTGAATCAAAAAAAGAAAGAAAGAGAGATTTACCACACCTAACCTGGGAGTGTCATCTTTGACACACCCTCAACCCTGAGGAACCAAATACAGCTCTCAGTCCACACTCATCTCAAGCCTCTAAGGCTCCACCGAAAGCAGACAGTCCACTTAATATAGAGCCATAGTGTAACAAGAAAAAACACCACAGTGAAGAAACCAAATATCTCCAACATGCCAAACAACAAATGCAAAAACCAAGCTAACAAGAACAAGGAAGACACTATGACGCCCCCAAATGAAAAAGACATCCCAATTCAAGATTATGAAGATGATGAGATAGAAGAAATGCAAGAAGCGGATCTCAAAAAATTGATAAGAACATTAAGAAGTTCTCAAAAACAAATTCTTGAACTACAGAAATCCTTAGTGGACAAGATAGAAAATCTCTCTCGTGAAAATGAAATATTAAGGAGCAATCAAAATGAAATGAAACAACTAGTGGAACAAGAAACTATGATAGTGATGAGAAATCATAATGAAATGAAGAATTCAATAGATCAAATGACAAACACATTAGAGAGCCTTAAAAACAGAATGGGTGAAGCAGAAGAGAGAATATCAGACTTAGAAGACAGAGAACAGGAAAGGAAACAGGCAAACCAAAGAAAAGAAGAAGAAATTAGAAATCTAAAAAATATTGTCAGGAATCTACAGGATACTATTAAAAAACCCAACATTCGGGTTCTAGGAGTTCCTGAAGGCATGGAGAGGGAGAAAGGATTAGAAGGCATTTTCAGTGAGATACTAGCAGAAAATTCCCCAGGTTTGGAGAAGGACAGAGGCATCTTAGTACAGGAAGCTTATAGAACCCCTAATAAACATGACCAAAAGAGATCCTCACCACGACATGTTGTAATCAAACTCACCACAGTGAAACATAAAGAAAAGATCCTAAAAGGTGCAAGAGAGAAACACCAGATTACTCTTAGAGGATCTCCAATTAGACTCACAGCAGACTTCTCATCAGAAACCCTACAAGCTAGAAGGGAATGGCGAGACATAGCCCAGGTACTAAGAGAGAAAAACTGCCAGCCCAGAATATTATATCCTGCAAAGCTCTCATTTGTGAATGAAGGTGAAATTAAGACTTTTCATAGCAAACAGAAACTGAAAGAATTTGTTGCCACTCATCCTGCCCTGCAAAAGATGCTTAAAGATGTGTTACACTCAGAAACACAGAAACATGGTCACCAATATGAAAGAAGGTAAAGGAAGGAAACCTCACAGCAAAAGATGACAGGAAGCTCAATTTCTCTTTGACATAGAATTAAACTCTGATGCTCTGTTAAAGCAATGTGTTAAAGTAATCTATTATGTTCTCTTGATGTCTGTTAAATTCTAATTGTTCAAAAACAGCTGAATTTTTATTAAGAGCTATGGGTTATTTAAATATGTGCTTTTTTCAAAAATTTGAATAATCACCTTGTAACAACAATCAAATTTGGTCTATGTTATGACATGATTTTAAGGAATCTTATTTTAACCAGATATTTTGGATTTTGAGCCTTCTTGGCATTCTTGACAGGCATTCAAAAAATCAAAGTTTCAAACAATCTGGTCTCTATAATTTCCAGTAAATCTTGGACTTTGGTTTTTACAGTTTGGGCCCAACTGAAAAAATCGAAGGACCTATGTCTCTCATCTTATAGAGACACCAACTAATCAGGCTATTTGGATTATATTAAAGTACTGTCAAGATGTGATGTGGTACCAAACTTTAAGTTTCTATAATGGAAAATGCTATTAATACAAATATTTGAGAATTAAAAAGTCTAATGATCTTGTGTTACTAGACATGATAGTTATCTTAATGAGAAAGCACAGAAGCCTAAAGGGTTAAATACTTGTAAAATCCTACAGGTGCTTTCAAAAATACTGTGAAGTAAGCAAGTGTCTCTTGTTGGTTGATGAGTTTATAATTTTAAACATGGCGACTTAAAGTCTTTTGTCATCCACAGTTATATATGATTTGCTGCTCATAAAACTAAAGCATTGTTGGTTCTGTGATTAGCTGTCCTCCTATCGGTTCCTATGGACTTTTTCCAGCCACTTCTATTATATTCAGTATTTTGGGACTGCTCTGTAAACAGATGAAGCCAATAATGTATTAACAGTACCAACTGAGAGAAAGTATGGTTAACTGAGGTTACTAAAAACAAAAAGCAATTCAAATCAATTGGCAATCTACAAAAAGAGTTAAAGATTTTAAAAGCTATTATTAAAATTGCTATATTGGTCTACTATGCTATGTTATATGTGTGTACATATTGTATGTCCACATGGGGAAATTTTATTAAGAGTTTTATTTTAAATGGCTTATAGATAAGATTGTCCATAAATTTAAGCTGCTAAAATCAATCAAAGATATATTTTAATTTGTGTGACCTGAATCTGTGTATCATATGTTTTAAACTGGTTGGTAGAAAGAAACTAAAAACATTTTATATGGTTGTGCTTAAGTTTACTGGTTAAACAAACTACACCATGTTAGATATTTAAGAGGTGTTTTCAAATACATGATTCAGGGGAGGGTTGCGGGCGGGAGGGAAGTTATGGGAGGGGGGAAGCCATTGTAACCCACAAGCTATACTTTGGAAATTTATATTCATTAAATAAAATTTTAATAAAAAAATTTATAGAAAACATTGGACCTTCTGGTAAATGTTTTCTTAAGTTGTTATCTAATGGTTGAAACTGTTTGCTAAGTATTCATGTGATATTGCTATTGTCAGCAAGCGATCTAGGACTTGCTCCCTCATATCTCTATTCTAAGCCCAACTTGTTCTTTCATTTCTCTATTCTCTTCAAGGTAGGAAACTAATTCTATTATGAAGGAATCTGTAGGATGCACAATTTAATCTTTAGACCTTATAAAAGAGATGGCTAACATTTTTCTGTAATAGCATAGCCAAAATAAGAACTTAAATAATAATCTCATAGCTAGATCCACTTCGCCATCAGCGAAGTAAGCAGTAAGTAGAAAAAAACCTCCCTTTCAGACCAAAGGGAAAGAAAGTTTTAAAGTGAGAATATAATTTTCCTCATGGGCATTGTCTACTTTAGAAAAACTACTACAGAACATGCCTGTGACTATAGACTTGTAGTTCAGGCCACAGAAGATTAGAGATGGGACATGGGCACTCCCTTGACTTGCATCCTCTGGTCTGTTTTAACACAAACCAGGAGGAAAAGAAAGCTAGGCATCAGAAGCAATGGGTGGCAGGCCTATTAATGGCTGATCTGTACAGTGATCTGCCCTCAATAATGGCTGATCTGTACAGTGATCTGCCCTCTAGGAGACCCAACAGGCCAGTCCACTGCAGTGGCTTTCAATGTGGTAAGCCTGGGCTTCAGCAGAAGTCAGCTTGTGAAGAGCCCTGGCAGCTCTGCCAAGAGTTGGATCACTGGAAATGGACCTGCCCTGGAGTCGAAGGATGCCCAGGTCAGAGCCACAGATCTTATTGGCTCTAAGCTGAAAAGCCCTTCACTCAGCCCAACTTCCAAAGTGACCACTGCAGCTGAGGGGATGGTCAAGTAGGGTCAGCAACATTGCAGGCAGAACTGTAAATTTCTTGTTAGAGATGCCCCCTGCCTTGACCTGGCCAGCTCTCCTCCCAGGCCAGCCAAGTAATGAAAGTCAACAGAGTGCCTTCCCCTAGGAGGTTCACACCTCCCTTAGGATATACCCCATGTGAAGATTTAGGTAGGTCTGGGCCTCTTAACTCACAAGGCCTAAAGCCCACCAGATTATTATCAAGCCCCTTCTATCAGGTTCTATTTGCCTCTCAATCAGAAAACTTAATTGTAGCTTAGACAGCACCTTCCTTAGCTCCTCTAATAATGACTCTGTCCTTTGTTCTAGACCCTGTCTACAGTACTTGGGCCTCATTCCTGTGTAATCATAACCTCTACTCTACCACCAATGGCTCTACTCCCAACCTGTGTGTACTGATGGTCCTCTTCCCCACTTAATGCTGTATAATTGTTCAAACCTGGTAAATGCCACTCTTAGGATCATTGGTTACTATCCTCACTCTGTCTTTTATGACCTTGTCTAAATATGATCAGAGTCGGCAAACTTGGAAGGCTTCCATAGCCTTGGCAACTCATGACGACAGCCTAGGATGGTTACTGGCGCCATAAACTAGAGTGTCAATTTGTTGGGTCAACAACAGGAGCCACTGTGCACTTGCTCCTCATGTGGGATCTCTGTCCTTAATGTGCTGTACATTTTGATTTAATGCTATAACTAGTAATCAAACAGTATGTTTCACTTTGTGTTTATATGTGGGTGCAAACAGTTGAAATCTTTATACTAAATTGATCTTCTGTATATAAAGAGAATTGAAAATGAATCTTGATGCAAATGGAAAGGGAGAGGGAGCGGGAGTGGGGAGGGTTGTGGGTGGGAGGGAAGTTATGGGAGGGGGAAGCCATTGTAATCCATAAGCTGTACACTGGAAATTTATATTCATTAAATAAAAGTTTAAAAAAAAACAAAAAGGAATAATATGTATTAGAAGTACTAAAGAGGACAAAGGAAAATTAATAAAGAGTTTTTGTGGTACTTTTCAAGGTACCAGAAATCATCAATTGTGCACCTTGTCTGTACTACCTGGATGGCACTGAGGAGGGTATTTATCATTTCTGTTGATGTAAACAGTTGGCTTCAAATTTTTTTTATAACCTGGCATAAATTTATACCAGATATTTACTAACATCATTTGTAGATAGTTATGATAATATAATTAAGTATTGATGAAAAAAATACAGACAGTAGTAATATATACCTCTTTCAGTTCTACCCATTAAAAACAACCCATGAATATTTCTCTATTAATTTCCTTTCCCTTTTATTAGTTAGATTTTAAATTCAAGATAAATTCATAACTCACATATACAGAGTCAGAGACTCAGCATGAATTCTGAATGTCTAAGTGAATCAGAAAGCATCTCCTGCCATCCTCCTAGTTACTAACAGAAGAAACATGAACCCAGAAATAAACATGAATTACATTAACCTTTAAAACTTGAGAGTTTACTTATCTCAGTAGTCAAAATTGCCTTAACTAATACATTTAAATTTCAGTCTTTCCACATGTAAAGCATGATAATATTAACTACATACAGGCAGTTGTACAAGCTTAAAAGAGATAAACATAGGGAATAGGTAAGTAGATTTATGCAAAGAAGCTTGGAAAGAACAATCATTTCTTTTTTTAAGATTTTTTTTTTAATTTTATTTGACAGGTAGAGTTATAGATAGTGAGAGAGAGAGAGACAGAGAGAAATGTCTTCCTTCCATTGGTTCACTCCCCAAATAGCCACTGCAGCCGGCACTTCACGGATCCGAAGCCAGGAGCCAGGTGCTCCTCCCTGGTCTCCCACATGGGTACAGGGGCCCAAGCACTTGTGCCATCCTCCACTGCCTTCCTGGGCCACAGCAGAGAGTTGGACTGGAAGAGGAGCAACCGGGACTAGAACCCGGCACCCGTATGTGATGCTGGTGCCGCAGGCGGAGGATTAACCAAGTGAGCCACGTGCTGGCCCCAAGAACAACCATTTCTATAATCAAATTTTCAGAGCAGGTATCCTATTTTAAGTAGATTTTACATATGGAAAGTAGGAATCACATCAATATTTTTTATTACTTAAATTAAGTATTATGATCCCTAAACATAGTAAATAAGATGTTAATGTGTAATTAAAACTAGTAACAAACAGTATCAATGTAGAGGTCGTCATGCTGGCTTCTAAATAATATGATATTTTAAAATTACCAATATAGTCATAAAATAATCTATATATTAATTCATTATAAAGTTTGTGTTCATATGGAATTTTCTAAATTCATAATTATGTATATTCCTTTTTTCTTGTATTCATTACAATACATTAAAATGATATATGAGAACACCGGCAAAAAAAAAAAATCCCAGCCCTGATACTATCTTCACAATGCGAATAGAAGGAACTGTTTTAATTAACAAGTAAGTATTTATAGTAAATTTTAAGCAAAATATATATTGAAAAATTCCACTTTATGTCCAAGTCAATTCTTATTTATTTTATACTAGAAATCATAAAATGAATTATAACTACACACATAATATAAAATTACGATCCCAAGCTACAATCATTTGATTCAATGCCAATTAAGGAATATGAAAATGAAATTTTATAACATATATTCAAAGTTGAAAATAGACTTCTCTTGTATGTTTACATTGGAGCATTATACTGTAGCTCTTTTCTAGGATAAAAATATATATTGTTTATAAACTCACTCATTTAAAGTATAAATTTTGGAAAATACTCTGTAGTCTTAAGATAAGCATATTATTTTACATTGAAAAGTGATGGGTTCCATTTTTTCTGCCTTGTTGAATGATGAAAATGCCCAAGAGTTTGGAAAGACTAAAGGAGGTAGCATGTTAGTTCTTAACTTATTTAGTCCTTTATTCATTTTTCTCTATATAAGGATCACAGTCATACCAAATAAAAATAACATATAAAAAGCCATGGTGAAGCTATTACACCAGTTTCTTCAGGAATACAACTGACAGTGCTGCTAGCATCCTTACAGTTGCCTGGGGCTCTGTCAAAGATTAATCTGTTGAAGGATGAACTATCTTTAATATATTGCTCTTTCATAATCTCTTAGATTTCTGTGATAATATATTATATTACAACTGTACTTCATGCCTGCTATACTCTCATGACCACACTCTGGCCTCAGAATCAGCCCTCAAGGCATTCAGATCTGGCTGAAGAGCCCATGAGAGTATAGCAGGCATGGAAAGCCAAGATATCATGGAAAAAAAAAAAAAGACCTAAATGAATGATCTCTGTGAGTGAGATCCCAGTGGAAAGAACGGGGCCATCAAAGAAGGAGGTACCCTTCTCCGAAGGGAGGAGAGAACTTCCACTTTGACTATGACCCTATCGGAATAAGATCAAAGTCAGCGAACTCTAAAGGCTTCCATAGCCCTGGCAACTCATGACTAGAGCCTAGGGAGATTACTGACGCCATGAACAGGAGTGTCAAATTGTTAAATCAGCAACAGGAGTCACTGTGTACTTACACCCCAT
The DNA here is from genome assembly GCF_033115175.1 of Lepus europaeus. Taxonomy (NCBI): domain Eukaryota; kingdom Metazoa; phylum Chordata; class Mammalia; order Lagomorpha; family Leporidae; genus Lepus; species Lepus europaeus. Next base: position 100,281,967 of record NC_084829.1, read on the forward strand.
GTGGGATCTGTCCCTAATATGTCGTCTAAAGCCAAGTGATGCTATAACTAGTACTGAAACAGTATTTTTATACTTTGCGTTTCTGTGTGGGCACAAACTGATGAGGTCTTTACTAATTATATACTGAAGTGATCTTCTGTATATAAAGAGAATTGGAAATGAAAAAAAAAAAACCTGGTGTTAAAATGGAAATGGCATAGAAAATTAATTAATTTGAAAAAAAATTATGTAGGATCTCTGTCTTTAATGTGCTGTACATTGCTATTTAATGCTATAATTAGTAATCCAATGGTAGTTTTTTCACTTTATGTTGCTATATGGGCAAAATGTTGAAATCTTTACCTAATATATACTAAACTGATCTTCTGTATACAAAGAGAATTGAAAATGAATCTTTACATGAATGGAAGGGGAAAGGGAGCGGGAAAGGGGAGGGTTGCGGGCGGGAAGGAAGTTATGGGAGGGGGGAAGCCATTGTAACCCATAAGCTATACTTTGGAAATTTATATTCATTAAATAAAAGTTTAATAAAAAAAAAAAGATGGGAAGGTAAAGGCTTTCAGAAATTAACAGTGACTTTGTTTGGGATAAGACAAAAAAAAAAAAAAAAAAAAAAGAAGTCAGGACCCCAAAGGATGAGGGGCTTGTGGGGGAGGGGGCAAATTGTTCTGTTCCTAAAGCTGACTGGTAGACCAGTTGAAGCTTCCTTTGGCCTCCTAGAAGTATGAAGTTATGGTGGTCATGTGCCATCCTTTTGCCTGCCCAATAATCAATCTTCCTGTCCTATGAGAAATTCTCCATTGTGAGAGTTTTGAGAAAGGCAGGGTTGGCCTCAATGTTGAGACAAAAAAAAAGGACAGCTTCTGTTGTCCCTTGTCCCCCTTGCCCAGTGAGGGTCAGAAATGGAACCTAAGTTAGCCAACCAGACAGAGCATTTCATACTAAGAAAAAAAAAAAAAAAAAAAAACAACTGTACTTCAAAAAACTCAGAGTGCTTCACAAATGTTTTATATTAATTCTCAACATCCCTTCAAGGTCAAATCTACAAAGAACCGTTTCCCTCCTTTTGTGATACGATTATACTAAAAGTGCAACAAACAAAGTGGGTTGTTCATCCTTAATAACCCTCAACTTGTTGCAGATACATAGGGGAATACGCAAAAGTAAAAATAATCACAAGATAAATGAAATGTTAATTGGATTGCGTTTTCCAATTGTATTCAATAATAATAACTATTGCGTTAAATAGCAACCATTTTCAGTAAGGTTTGATTCAGTTATCAATAATTAAATTTTTACAAAGATTTTTGCATAATGTCATTTAGATATCTGAATCCTTTAAAATAAAAGTTTTTTTTTTTACAACTAAGAAGTATTTTTGCATGGAAACACATTAGAATTGTTTTAAATTTAACCAATTTTCTGTATTTAGCAACCTGTCTTCAATTCAAGAATCACTAATTGGTTGTCCATCCTGAATAACTACTTATATTAGCATATGTCTGTTATATAAAATCAAAATATGTAAATTTTACATATATTAAGCAATATTTTAGTTTAAAAATCACAATAAAAGCTAATATATAAGAGTTACCCTTGATGAGCCCCTCCTGTGCACCATCAGAGTAAAATGCATCGACTCAATTCACGAAGAAAGATAAACATATTGTTTTGCAGAGAGTATAGATAATGTTAGGCAAATGACTCCTTTAGTTTATCTAGTAAGTGAAGCGCAAATCCAAAGTTGCCAAACTTTAAACTTTTTATGCTATTTGAAAGGCTTCTCCCACTGTAGCAAATATCTTTCATAGCTACAAGTTTGAGGAAGGGAGCCAAAAATATATGATAATTGTCTTCAAAATTAGTGGACATGCATGCTGAAATGACTGTTCTGTACCAGCACCAGTCAGTTTCACTGGATGGTCACAATCTTTAGTATTGTTAGTATTTTAAGGATTTGTATTGTTTAATTGAAAGGCAGAGTTTCACATGGAGAGAGGGAGAGACAGAGAAAGATGTTTTCAAAACACTAGTTCATTCCACAAATGGCCTCAATGGCCACAGCTGGGTCAGTCTGAAGCCTGGAGCCGGGAGCTTCTACCAGGTCTCTCACATGGGTACAGGGGCCCAAGCACTTGGACTATATTCTAATGTTTTCCCAGGCACATTAGCTGGGAGCTAGATAGGAAGTGGAGCAGCCAAGATTGGAACTGGTGCCAATATGATATGCCAGCTCTGCAGGCAGCATCTTAACTCCCTAAACCACAAAGCTGTCCCCAGGTAGCCACACTCCTAATATACAATAGTGTTCAATCATCACTAAGTGTATGAATATTTAATAAAAACATAACAAACATATATATATTATATATATTTAATAAATATAATATATTTAATAAATATATATATTTAATAAAAACATAACAAACATATATATATATATATATGTTGTGAAGGTCAAATGATTTTAATTGTAGTTTCTGATTTTCCTAATTACTCACTGCTCAAACACCTATGGTCAAACAAGATGAAGGAATTATAATTTGTCAGTTTAGGGAATGATTATTCTGACATATTTTCAGGTGCCATAATTTTTAGTTCTATAATCCTATCATTATTAACCCCTATTATCTAATGTAATGGGGCCATATCAGTTATTATTTTTTACCAGTTATTAGTTATTGATAAGCAATCCCAAGTCCCGGATATCTACCTGGCAGCCTCAATATGATTGCCATCTATTGTGTGTCTTTTGTATTTCTATATGCTGCTTGAATAAATGTTCCAGGAACGATTCAACTATTGGTCATTCCTCAGGTGTTCTTGATGTTAGAGGGAAGGCTGTTCTGCCATTTATTTCCAGAGTTTATCAAGCTTATATACTTGACTTAATTGGAAATACATAAAATCAATATTTTTCTGTGAAGAATCATGAGCTATTTAGTTTCTAATTTTCTTTGTAAATGTTAGATATTTTTATCTTTAGTAAAATCTATTGATAGATAGATATAATCTTCTCTTTTTAATGTGGAAAATATTCTAAGGTTAAAAAATGTACCTTATACATCCTTTCTATTTCCAATATTGTCTACTTTAATGTAGAGGGGAAAAACAGAAAACAAGGTGTCTATGATCTAATACTATACACTAACTTTAAGACATTAAGAAAATATGCCCGCTTTCTAGACCTTTGGTGCTTAGCTTTTTAAAGGAGGTATACCTTTTATTTTCTAAAGCTTAGGCCTTGCACATTAGGGTTTTCTCTCCTTTCAGAGTTTTTTTAATTGATATAAAGATAACAGGTTTTATGTATTCCATAGGTAGAGTTTCCAGAAGACAACCACACTTCCCTCACTACCTTGCTCCCCCTCAATTGCCATCCATTCCCTCCCCTCTTAATTAACTTATGCAAAGCTATAATTTTAATCTCCTCTATATTCACAGACTTAATTTGTCACTATTCATAATTCAACAAGTAAAAGGTAGGAAGACTACAGTTCCACAGGAGTATAAACATGAGCTAAAATTTATAATCATATCCCAAAGAGACCACTTCAGTCCTACACATTTTTTGTTTTATATTAACTGCCACACATAAAAAAATATGATATTTGTCTTTTTGAGATTGGTTTATTTCACTAAGCATAATGGTTTCCAGTTGCATCCATTTTGTTGCAAAAGATAGAATCTCATTCTTTTTTATGGCTGAGTAGTATTCTATAGTGTATGTATACCACAAACAAATGAGATTTAATAAATGATTTAAAAGGCTATGTATAAATCATAAACATTGTTCATCTTTGAGTCTGGTAAAACAATTGGCTCAAAATATATCCTTGGTTAGGTGAGAAATTTGGAATGTGTTCTTCACAGGAATATGCACTTCCTTTTGATGGAAGGAAATGAAAATTTGGGTTTCAAAAAGACAAGTTTACTGACAGACTGTTGCTCTCTAAAAATAATTTACATCCTGAGTCCCTAAAGGATGCCTGCACATCCCTATGCATTTCTATGTAACTCAGAGCACTTTCCTAAAAGTAGTACAAACAGCTTTTCAATTGTCATTGTTGGCAATGTGAATTTTTTGAGGGTAAGAAAATTTGAAAGAGATATGACAGTTCTAAAGAGAAGCTTTTAGAGTCCTTTCATGATTCACAGCTTACTTGAATTTTCCAGTGTTTTCTAAAGGTAGCAAGTAAGTCCTCTATGGGATTGGTCCCATTGAAGAACATAAGATCTGAAGCAGAGTAATCTTATAACCAACATGTAATTAAAAAGAAAAGAATTTCTTTGTTCTGAAAGTCATTGAAACTAGAGCTGTCATCAGTTATGTTATTTATCATTTCTAGACTGAAAAATAAATAATATCAAAAATCAGGTTTCTACAAAACAATCACGCAATGATATATACATCTAAAGGACATTGAGATGTTTCTCATTTTATTAAAATTCACAACACTGTAAATTAACCTTCCAAAATATATTATATACACCTTCACACAATAAAATAATTCATAAGGCATAAATACATAAAAATAACATAAGTATTTTATATTTTATTGTATGATCATATTATAATTAAATTAATATTATTGTCCCACTTTGATTTAGAGATCACTGAAGTTCCAAATAATATATTCTTAAGATTGGAGGGTTGAAATATAGAAATTCATCTCATAATTTCATGACATCCACTAACTCTTTTTTAGTCTCCAAAATTTTCATGAGCATTGTTATTGTTAACTATAACAATTCATTAAAATAGAGAGTAAAAAAGGAATAAATAATATACAGAGTGCTTAATTACCTCAGAATTCTTTTTCTGACTTTAAAACTTACACATATGGGCCGGCGCCGCGGCTCACTAGGCTAATCCTTCGCCTTGCGGCACCGGCACACCGGGTTCTAGTCCCGGTTGGGGCACCAATCCTATCCCGGTTGCCCCTCTTCTAGGCCAGCTCTCTGCTGTGGCCAGGGAGTGCAGTGGAGGATGGCTCAAGTGCTTGGGCCCTGCACCCCATGGGAGACCAGGAGAAGCACCTGGCTCCTGCCATCGGATCAGCGTGGTGCGCCGGCTGCAGTGCGAATACCGCGGCGGCCATTGGAGGGTGAACCAACGGCAAAAAGGAAGACCTCTCTCTCTCTGTCTCTCTCTCACTGTCCACTCTGCCTGTCAAAAAAAAAAAAAAAAAAAAAAAACTTACACATATGAAACACAGATAGTAACACTGAGTAAAAAAAAGTAATAATATTAATGACATTTAAGTGTTTTAATTTAATAAAAAAGTACATATTATCTTTGCACTTTTTTTTGATTGGTTAGGAAAGCATATGACCTAATTTCAATTTGTCAATGATCCCTATAAGGCAGCTCAAATTATTTATCATACTGGAAATAGTTGCCTTGTCAACTTTCTTATAAAGATAATGTAAAAAGAACTGTTGAGATATTGCTAATTTTAAAAACATAAAATTTTAAATAAAACATTTACATTGAATAATCTTTTAAACTAATATTTCAAAATTTATCTATATTGTATAATTTTACAACAATATTTCATCCAATGTCTATGGTCATCTAAAATTATGTTGTTTATTTTTTCATTTTTTGTTTATTTATTTATTTATATTTACCCGAAATGATTTATTTAAGAAATATTAAATTCATAAACTTCATAATTACAACTTTAGAAACATGGTGATTTTCTACTATACCCACTTTTCACCCCCTCTCCCACCCCCTTCCTCCTCCCTCTCCTATTTCCATTATTATTTTTTACTCAGATCTATTTTCAATTAACTTTATACAAATATGATTAGCTCTATGTTAAACAAAGAGCTCAACAAACAGGATGGAAAATAAACCATTTTTCAATAGTGAGACAAGGGCTGTTCAAAATCATTGCTTCTAAAAGTGACAATTGCACTTCTATAGATAACTTTTTTTTTTTTTGACAGGCAAAGTGGACAGTGAGAAAGAGAGACCTAGAGAAAGGTCTTCCTTTTTTCTGTTGGTTCACCCCCTAATGGCCGCTGTGGCTAGCACGCTGCGACCGGCGCACTGCACTGATCCAAAGCCAGGAGCCAGGTGCTACCTCCTGGTCTCTCATGCGGCTGCAGGGCCCAAGAACTTGGGCCATCATTCTCCACTGTACTCCAGGGCCACAGCAGAGAGCTGGACTGGAAGAGGAACAACCAGGACAGAATCCAGCACCCAGACCAGGACTAGAAACTGGAGTGCTGGCACCACAGGTGGAGGATTAGCCTATAGGCACTGGCCTATAGATAATTTTAAGTGTTCTGTTAGTTATCACAGGTCAGGGAGAATATATTTTATTTGTCATTTTGGGACAGGCTTATTTCACTAAATATGTTTTTCCAGTTTCATCCATTTTGTTGCAAAAGATGGGATTTTTTTTTAACCTCTCTGTAGTATTCCATGGTCTAAATATCTCATAATGTCTTCATCTAGTCTTCAGTTGATGAACATTTGAGTTTATTCCATTTCTTCGCTCCTGTGAATTGAGCTGCAATAAACGTAGGGGTACTTTTCATATGATGATATCATTTTCCATGGGTAAATTCCCAGGAGTTAGATGGCTAGGTCATATAGCAGGTTTATATTTAGATTTCTGAGGTATCTCCATACTGTCTTCTTTTTTTTTTTTATTTTTATTTTTATTTTTTTTTGACAGGCAGAGTGGACAGTGAGAGAGAGACAGAGAGAAAGGTCTTCCTTTTGCAGTTGGTTCACCCTCCAATGGCCGCCGCGGTAGCACGCTGCGGCCGGCGCACCGCGCTGTTCCGATGGCAGGAGCCAGGTGCTTCTCCTGGTCTCCCATGGGGTGCAGGGCCCAAGCACTTGGGCCATCCTCCACTGCACTCCCTGGCCACAGCAGAGAGCTGGCCTGGAAGAGGGGCAACCGGGACAGGATCGGTGCCCTGACCGGGACTAGAACCCGGTGTGCCGGCGCCGCAAGGCGGAGGATTAGCCTGTTGAGCCACGGCGCCGGCCCATACTGTCTTCTTTAGTGACTTTACTAGTTTACACTCCCACCAACAGCGGATTAGGATACTTTTCCCCCACATCCTTGCCAGCATTTGTTGTTTGTTGATTTCTTGTGAAATCTAACTAGGGTTAGGTGAAACCTCATTGTGCTTTTGATCTGCACTTCCCAGATGGCTAGTGATCTTGAGCATTTTACCCTGTGTCTGTTTGCTATTTGCATTTCCTCTTTTGAAAAATGCCTGTTTAAGTCCTTGGCCCATTATTACATGCGTTGTTTGTTTTGTTGTTGTTGAATTTCTTGATCTCTTTATATATTCTGGTTATTAACCTTTTAACAGTTGCATAATTTTCAAATAAATTTTCCCATTCTGTTGGTTGCCTCTTCACTTTACTGAGTATTTCTTTTGGAATATGGAAGCTTCTAAATTGTATGTAATCCCATTTGTCAATGTTGGCTTTAATTTCCTGTGCTTCTGGGGTCTTTTCCAAGAATTCTTTGCCTATGACAATGTCCCACAAGCTTTCCCCAATGTTTTCTAATAATTTGATGGTATTTTTATAGCTTTCACTGTTGTATTTAATCAATAAAAAACAAACCTGTATCATCATTTTATTATTTTGCATCTTTCAACATAGATGATTACATCCTAATAACTGGAATCTGAAAGATTTTAGCTTAGATGGCAAAGAGAAATTAATTTATAACTAAAGTTGTTCATGAAGTATACTTAAAGTGCAGAGATTATCCTGAATTATCTTGAGGGCCTATGTCATCACCAGGGAGCTTAAAATTGGAATAGAGAAGCAGGAAAGTAAGCTAATGAAACAACATGAGAGTGTCCTGGAACAATGCTCCTGAATGGATACAGAAGAAGAAGACCATGCAAGTAGAATAGTGTGGCTCCAGAATAAGGGAAAAAAGCAAAAAAAGGAAGCCAGTGGAGTCCTTATCCTCCCTCCAGGAAGGAATGTATCATGCTGACAACTTATTATTAGCCCAGAGAGAATCATGTCACACTTCTACTTGTGTTTTGGTAAGCCACTAAATTTGTTGTAATTTATCACAGCAAACACAGAAAGTTACTACTTTAGCCAATAAATCTCAAACACAATTTTCTCACATTCAAATTATCTTGGAAATAAAAAATAGAAAAAAAAGAAAAATAGAGATTATTAAGCTATCAAGTTGAGACTACCCATCTCATAGTTTTAGTAAATATCCCACTTTTCACATTCTTATATATAAAATTTTTTTATCTTAGGATAACAATTTTTTTTAATAAACTGCAACCAGATTAACTCATCAAACCTTGTTTATTTAGTAATTTTTTGACAGGCAGATTTAGACAGTGAGAAAAAGAGAGACACAGAGAGAGGTCTTCCTTTTTTCTGTTGGTTCACTCCCCCAAATGGCTGCTATGGCAAGGGCGCTGTGCCAATCCGAAGCTAGGAGCCAGGTGCTTCTCCTGGTCTCCCATGCAGGTGCAGGGCCCAAGCACTTGGGCCATCCTCTGCTGCCTTCATGGGCCACAGCAGAGAGCTGGACTGGAAGAGGAGCAACCGGGACAGAATCCGGCGCCCCAACAGAGACTAGAACCCGGGGTTCCAGCGCCGCAAGCGGAGGATTAGCCTAGTGAGCCACGGCGCTGGCCGTTTATTTAATAATTTTTAATAAAAGCAGTTACTAGCTTTCTGTTAACTAAAAAGTAAAATACACATAATTTAATAAGGTGCTTTATACATCTAAAATCTGTTCTGAAGTGGTCAATGTTGTGGTACAACAGATTAAGCCACTGGCTATGATGAAAATATCCCATATCAGAGTGACAGTTTGAGTCTTGGCTATTCCAGTATAACTGGGTTCCTGTACAGAGACAACACATCAAGTTCTTTTTAACAGGAAGTAGTCATTTATTATTTATGCATGCATATGCCCAGGTGGAATTTCTTATCCAAAAGCGTGAGGTCACAACACAGAGGGGCCTCTGTCTCCCTTATATGGTTACATGTATATATTTGTTTGGATATTCTAATATTCCATGGTGGCCACAAGAATTGATAAAATACTATGGATGTGTTTATAGTTACTGGTGTCTTCTTTTCCACATACACACATATTGAATGGTACCTGTCCAGGAAGGGTTAACATCATTGATCTGTACTAACAAGCAGAAACTATAATGGTTACATGTAAGCAGATAGTAACTACAGTTGAAGCATTTATAGGCAGATAACAACATACACTTCATTCCCTGAACAGGATCCTCCCTACCTCTTTTGACTTTAGGAAAGCCTCTACCATAACTTCAATCATGTTAGTTAGAAACAAGTTTATTTAAAAGACAAAGGCCTTGGCCACAACTGGGAATTTCTCAGTTGACCCTGAGACTCCAGAGGTGGATTTGAAATTCAAAGGAAGTTTAGAACACATTACATTAGACCAGTCTTCCCAGTCCAGCTTCCTGCTATGTTGCCTAAGAAAGTAGTGCAAGATGATGCAAATGCTTGGATCTCTGTGACTTATTTTTTTAAAAACTTTTATTCAGTAAATATAAATTTCCAAAGTACAGTTTATGGATTACAATGGATTTCCCCCACCTCATAACTTCCCTCCCACCCACACCCCTCCCATCACCTGCTCCCTCTCCCATTCCATTCACATCAAGATTAATTTTCATTTCTCTTTATATACAGAAGATTGATTTAGTATATATTAAGTAAAGATTTCATCAGTTTGCACCCACACAGAAAATAAAGTGTAAAATACTGTTTCAGTACTAGTTATAGAATTAATTTACATTGGACAACACATTAAGGACAGAGATCCTACACGAGGAGTAAGTACACAGTGACTCCTGTTGTTGACTTAGCAATTTGACACTCTTGTTTATGGCGTCAGTAATCTCTCTAGGCTCTTGTCATGAATTGCCAAGGCTACGGAAGCCTTTTGAGTTTGCCGACTTTGATCTTATTTAGCGAGGTCATAGTCAAAGTGGAAGTTCTCTCCTCCCTTCAGAGAAAGGTACCTCCATCTTTGATGGCCCATTCTTTCTACTGGGATCTCACTCGCAGAGATCTTTCAGTTAGGTTTTTTTTTTTTTTTTTTTTTTTCCAGAGTGTCTTGGCTTTCCATGCCTAAAATACTCTCATGGGCTCTTCAGCCAGATCCCAATGCTTTAAGGGATGATTCTGAGGCTAGAGTGCTGTTTAGGACATCTGTCATTCTATGAGTCTGCTATGTATCCCGCTTCCCATGTTAGATCGTTCTCTCCCTTTTTTTATTCTATCAGTTAGTATTAGCAGACACTAATCTTGTTTGCGTGATCTCATTGACTCTTAGACCTATCAGTGTGATCAATTGTGAACTGAAATTGATCACTTGGACTAGTGAGATGGCATTGGTACATGCCACCTTGATGGGATTGTATTGAAATCCCCTGACACATTTCTAACTCCACCATTTGGTGCAAGTCTGATTGAGCATGTCCCAAATTGTACATCTCCTTCTCTTATTCCCACTCTTATATTTAACAGGGATCACTTTTCAGTTAAATTTCAACACCTAAGAATTCTTATATGAGAGATCTGGATGGAGTTCCTATTTCCTTGTCAGCCTGGCTCAGACACTGTTGTGGGCATATGGAAACTCTCTTTCTCTGTTTCTCTCATCTCCTCTATGTCACTTTGCCTTTCAAATAAAATTAGTCTTTAAAAAAATAAAAATCTTAACATATTTCTAACATCACTTTTACTACTCTAACAAGAAAATTTTCTGTATTGGATGATTCCTTCTTCTTCTTAACATTACAAATATTTTCTGTAAAGATTGTAGTTTTTAACTTTTCACTGCAATACAAAATTCACTATTGCCTATAAAATCATCTTCAATTTCTTTTGGTCATCGTTCATTCATTCAACAAATATTTATAATGGATTTAATAAATGTTAATCAAAATGGTAACTTCAAGATATGAAAGATGAGAAGAATATGGCTGATGCCACTTTACAAAGCAAGGTTGATAATGTATCAATGTCAGTGTAATGTGATAAGAAAAACAAGGAAGAGATGTAGTAGACCACAGAGGAAAGGACAGAAAAATCAATTCTGGAAGTACTTTCAATATTAATTGACATTTGTCCAAGATATTGAAATTATACAAAATGGGAAATATCATTATGTTCTTAAACTGTATGTATGTAGTACATGAAATTTGTTTACTTTATAAAAATAGAATGAAAATATAGAAAAAATAAAAGAATCAATCAAAATAGAAAATATACAAATGTATTAAAATTTATTAGCTAAGGCTTAGATAGAGAATTTCAAGTTGAAAAAACCCTGATTTGTTTGGAAGACAGAACATTACCAAGGGATTGGAAAACATTTTGAAAAGTACTAAAGAGTTTTGTATATCTTTTTTCTTCCTTTCTATTTTTGTAAATGACATCAATAATAATATCTTACTATCTTCTGAGGAATTTAAACTATACGTCAGCTTAGGAACTGTATTTTAAATATAAGAGACTCATTATTCTTTTAATATCTTACAATTTTGTTGAAGTATAGAGAATGGATTATTGAGGCAAACAACTAGATGAGATATCAGGAGACTGAAAAATACCAAAAGACACATGCTTATTTATTAATAAATTTAAATAATAATGAAAAACAAACATAAATGAAGTATTCAAATATGTGCCACCTATTTTTAAAGTATTTGTAGGAGAGGTGTAGCAAGATGATGAGTGAATATGATTCTCTAGTAAGCATTCCCAGAAACACCAATTTGAACAGCTATCTATGAATCCTGTCACCTTCATAGGACCTACAGAAGTCAAGTGAGAGACCACAGTACTGAGTTTTAGTACAATAAAAAGTTGCATTGAAGAGAGTGGAAAGGGAAGCATTGTCTACATCACCTATCCCTCAGTCCCTAGAAGTGCAGTTTAGAGAGAGATAATTCCTGTTTAAGGGAGGGAGAATACATATGCCCAGTCCTTAGACTTGAATCCCTGTATCCTTCCATCTCTACAAAATTCAGACAGAGCTCCAGGGACCCTACACTCAGGACTTTGGCTGAGGTTGAGTTTTTAGAACCTCCATAGCTAGATGGCCTGATGAACAATTTTTTTTTTTATCAGTCTTGTAACCTCCAGAATAAAGTAAGGCAGAAGAGTGAGCTCTGGATTTTTCCATAGAGTCAGGCATGCCCCCATTGAGAATAGTGATTAAGCCTCAAGTCCTCTATTCTCAGACCAATGCTCAGAGACAGAGTTGCTAGAATAGCCCTGACATTAGGTAGGAACCAGCTCTCCAGTGAGATGGAATCATTTTTATCTACAATAATCCCAGCCTCAACTGAACCTGACATGCATCTCTAAGACTCCATATGTCCCAATGACTGTAAAACACAAGTGTGGGGGCTGGCATTGTGGCATAATGGATTAAGTAGCTGCCTATTATGCCAGCATTCCATGTTGGCAACAGTTCACAACTACCACTGCTCCACTTCTGATCCAGCTCCCTGCCAATGAGCGTGGGAAACGAGAGGAGGAGGGCTCAAGTGCTTGGGCCAGATGAAGCTCTTAGCTCCTGGCTTCAGCCTGATTCAGCTCAGTAGAGTTGGCCATTTGGGAAGTGAATCAGCAGATGGAAAAAATATCTCTCTCTCTCTCTCTCTCTGTAACTCTGCCTTTCACATAAATATTTTTTTTTTTTTGACAGGCAGAGTGGATAGTGAGAGAGAGAGACAGAGAGAAAGCTCTTCCTTTTTACCGTTGGTTCACCCTACAATGGCCGCTGTGGCCGGCGCATCATGCTGATCCGAAGCCAGGAGCCAGGTGCTTCTCCTGGTCTCCCATGCGGGTGCAGGGCCCAAGGACTTGGGCCATCCTCCACTGCCTTCCCGGGCCATAGCAGAGAGCTGGCCTGGAAGAGGGGCAACCGGGATAGAATCCGGCGCCCCAACCGGGACTAGAACCCGGTGTGCCGGCGCCACAAAGCGGAGGATTAGCCTGTTGAGCCACGGCGCCGGCCAACATAAATAAATTTTTTTAAAGATTTATTTATTTATGTGAAAGTCAGAGTTAGACAGAGGAGAGGCATAGAGAGAGAGAGAGGTCTTCCATTTGTTGGTTCACTCCCTGATTGGCCGCAACGGCCAGAGCTGTGCCGATCCGAAGCCAGGAGCCAGGAGCTTCTTCCAGGTCTTCCATTTGGGTGCAGGGGCCCAAGGACCTGGGCCATTTTCTACTGCTTTCCCAGGCCGTAGCAGAGAGCTAGATCAGTAGTGGAGCAGCCAGGTCTCGAACTCTCGCCCATGTGGGATGCCGGCACTTCAGACCAGGGTGTTAACCCACCGTGCCACAGCCCCGGCCCCATACATAATTAAAATATTAAAATACAAAAAAAAAAAAAAAAGGAACCATGTGTGACCTAGGCAAGTATCAGTCAAGGTGGTCAGCAACTGCCTTTATCATCCTACTCCAAACTTGCGGAATCAGAGGATTGTGCCATGGAACTCAGTGCTGGGCTGCTCAAGCTTAACACTTGATCCTAACGGGCTCTCTACACTGGTCACTGCCTGTGGACAGAGCCTCTCAATTTGTCCCAGTATTGGAGAGAGACCTGTGTACCGGTGTGAACTGTGCCATCATGAATCACTGCTACGAATCACTGCAGATAAATTTAATGTGCATCCTCACGACTGAACAGGTACTACTGCACGCCTGAGCAGCTGAGAGCCTGCATCTGTCACCTCCTACAACCTTGGACAGCCTATATTACACAGCAGCAAGTAACCACAAGACTATTTTGTGACTCAGTGCTAAGCTGGTGAATTCTAACACAGAGCAGATCCCAAATATCTTTGTCCCCAGGCCAGTTCTTGCTTCCGTGACAAGCAGAGTTTTATGGTCCCAGTTGATCAGTCTTACTCCCCAGTAAGCATCACTGGTGACCCCTAGGAACAGAATTAATGACAGTTATTCCAATTCAGCAGGAAACAGCCCATAGGATGGGCTTTGGTTCTACCACCAGGTTGTGCTGATCTTGGTGGATTAGGTCTCTAGGTATGCTCAAGCATCATGTCATTGGTGACCCTATGACTGGGCATTTAGGTATATATAAGAATTTAGGATCTCTGTCTTTAATGTGCTATACACTCTTATTTAATACTATAACTAGTACTCCAACAGTATTTTTTTTTCACTATGTGATGCTATATGGTGGCAAACTGTTGAAATCGTTACCTAATATATACTAAACTGATCTTCTGTATATGAAGAGAATTGAAAATGAATCATGATGTGATTGGAAGGGGAGAGGGAGCGGGAAAGGGGAGGGTTGCGGGTGGGAGGGAAGTTTTGGGAGGGGGAAGCCATTATAACCCATAAGCTGTACTTTGGAAATTTGTATTCATTAAATAAAAGTTTAATTAAAAAAAAAGAATCAGAAACAGGCTAGTAGCTATGGACTGGTTACTTATCTTAGGCACTTCATCAGTACATTTAGAGACATACACCAAACACAGAATTGGGACAAATATGAGAATAGGGAGTATTGTAGATTTCAAAATGTGAAAAATCCCCAATAGGACACTTTTCAGCAAGCCTCAACTTAGGGTGATATGCAGCGCAAAAATAACAGAAGTGTCCACAGGCTCAGAGGAATTACACAGACTGCTTAGAATTTCAGGTAGTTGCTGAGCGGTTAATTGCAGCTTGGTATGTCCACAACCTAGATTAGAGGGGCTGAATTCAAACCCCAACTCCACTTCTTGTCCCACCTTTCTGATAATCTGCACCAGCAGTGGCATCAAATGATGACTCAATCAGTTAAGCCCCTGCCACTCATGTGGGAGACCTGGCTTAAGTAACATGCTCCTGGCTTTACCTGGCCCAGCTCCAAATGTTGTGGGCTTTTGTAAAGTGAAACAGTGTTTGGGAGCTCTGCCTCTCAGTACATGTCTGTCTCTTTCCTTATGTATTCTGCTTCTTTTCCTGTCTATTTCAAATAAATCTAAATTCATTCATTCACTATACTCTTAAGAAAATATGAAAAACTTCTGGATTGACAGTTACAAATGAAGATAGGTTACTATAACTAACCATCAAATGTTTAGATAATATTTTACATGATAAAATATCAAGAATTTCCAGAGAAAAATGACCTCACCTAATGAACAAAATAAAATGTCAGAAACCAGCCATCTAGGAAGTAAAAGTTTCAGATGCTTGGAAGAATTTCAAAATATGTGTTTTGAGAAGATACAGTAAAATGAAAAAAAATATACTTAGCAGAGGACAGAAGTGATTCAGATAAGCAAAAATTCACAAACTGAAAACTATATTAAGTAATATTTAAAATATGATAGGATACATTAACAGCAGACTAATCAAAGAGAAGAACCATTGAGCTTAATACAGAGTATTTGAAACTACAATTGGAAAACAAATACACAAACACATATAGAGGAATATAAAAAGCTTATGATAACTTTGGAGCCGGATGAAGGAGTACAAGAGCACATATTGAACACCAGGGCTCAAGAGGTACACAAGAATAGCAAATGAGTAGAAAATAAATTCAGAGATGCTTACTCAAAACTTACCAACCTAGAGGAAAGTACAGCTATCCAAAAGTCTTATTCAAATCAAACTCTCCAGAGTTGAGGATAAATAGAAGAATACAAAAGCTGGAAAAGAAAAGAAACAACATGTAAAGTGGTCTCAGTATGCATGATTTCAGTCTCCTCAGTAAATTTTTTTTTTAATTTTTTAATTTTTTGATAGGCAGAGTGGACAGCGAGAGAGAGAGAGACAGAGAGAAAGGTCTTCCTTTTTGCCGTTGGTTCACCCTCCACTGGCCGCCGCGGTAGGTGTGCTGCGGCCGGCGCACCGCGCTGATTCGATGGTAGGAGCCAGGTGCTTCTCCTGGTCTCCCATGGGGTGCAGGGCCCAAGGACTTGGGCCATCCTCCACTGCACTCCGGGGCCACAGCAGAGAGCTGGCCTGGAAGAGGGGCAACCGGGACAGGATTGGTGCCCCGACCAGGATTAGAACCTGGTGTGCCGGCGCTGCAAGGCAGAGGATTAGCCTACTGAGCCACGGCGCCAGCCTCCTCAGTAAAATTTTACAGCCAGATGAGAATGAGATGACACTTTCACAGTTTTAAAGGGGGGTAGGTCAGCCAATAATACTACATCCAAAAGATGTATCCTTTAAATATGAGGTAGAGATAAATACAATTAAAGACAAAGCTGGAAGAATCTGTCAGAATCAGACTTCTCGTAATTCTAAAAGGAGTTCTTCAAAGCAAAATAATTTGTCGCTAGTGAGAAAGAAGAAAATATTGGAAGGTAGAAATTTCACTTATAAGAGTAACCATACAAACAAATCCATATTGCTCTAATATTGCCAAGTTGATACATAAACCATATCTTTAGTGTGAATACTAAATGTGAAATAATTAAAATTAAAAATTGATTGAAAATTAAGAAGCAAAAAACCTGGAAGAAGTAAAAGAGGACATCAAAATGCAAAATGGAGAGGAATGGAATGAAAGTATAGAGTTCCAGGGCTGGCTCTGTGGCGCAGTAGGTTAATTCTCTGCGTGCAGTGCCAGCATCCCATATGGGTGCTGGTTCTAGTCCTGGCAGCTCTTCTTCCTATCTAGCTCTCTGCTATAGCCTTGGAAAGCAGTGGAAGATGGTCCAAGTCCTTAGGCCCCTGCACCTGTGTGGAAGACCTAAAGGAAGTTCCTGGTTCCTGACTTCAGATAAACTCAGCTCCAGCCATTGTAGCCATCTGGGGAGTGAACCAGCAGATGGAAGACCTTTCTCTCTGTCTCTCCCTCTCACTGTCTGTAACTCTATTTCTCAAGTAAATAAATAAAATCTTCTTTTTTAAAGAAATATAAATTTTTATATTAGTACTTTTTATCTCTTTCTAATTTTAAATTTACTTTCTTTTCTATCTTTATAAATAGTATTAAACTCTTAACATTTGAAAATAGCATTATACAACCAAAAGATACTTTGGTAAGTCTATAGAAGGCTGAAAAGTACTCTGTTCTAGAATATCACTTAACAACAAAAGCAGATTATAAGGGAGAGAGAAAAAAGCTATAATAAAACTAGAAAAAAAGTTTAAATTATCTTAAATGTAAATCGATTAAATTCTCCAATTAAAAAACATAGATTGAGAGATGGTGCTGTGACATAGTGAGCTGGCATCCCATACAGGTGCTTGTGTGAGTCCTGGTTGCTTCACTTTTGATCTAGCTCACTGCTAATATACAAGGAAAAAGCAGGGGAGGATGCTTGGTGCTTGGGCCCCTATACCCACATGGGAGACCTAGAAGAAGCTGCTAGCTCCTGGCTTTGGATTGGCCCAGCTTTTGCTATTTTGGGAATGAACCAGCAGATGGAAGATCTCTCCCTCCCTTTCTCTCTCTCTCTCTCTCTCTCTCTCTCTCTCTCTCTCTCCCTAACTCTGCCTTTTGAATAAATAAGTAAATCTTGAAAAATGAAAGTAAAATCCCTCTCTGTATCTCCATCTCTCTAGGGAAAAAAAAGACGTAGAATGAATGGATAACAACAACAACAACAACCACTGCAAAAAGACTCATCTGATGCTATTTACAGAAAATTGCGAAAACCTCAAAGGACATACACAGAATGAAAATAAAAAGAATAAAATACTATACTTCATGAGAATGAAGCTCGAAAGAAAGCAGAAGCAGATATACTTAAATCAGATGAAATGTTTTTAAATCAAAGAAATAAAGGAGAGAAAAAGAAGGTCATAGTAAAGGGTTCAGTCTAGAAGAAGTAGCAACTGTAAATGTAGATGCAGTTTGCATCAGACCATGCAAATACTTGAAGCAAATGTTAACACACTTAAATAAAGATATATAGGGATTGGCACTATGGTGTAGCAGGTAAAGCTGTCGCCTGCAGTGCCAGCATCCCATTTGGGCACCCGTTCAAGTTCCAGCTGCTTCACTTCCAATCCAGCTCCCTGCTATGGCCTGGGAAAGCAGTAGAAGATGGCCCAAGTCCTTGGGCTTCTGCACTCAAGTGGGAAATCCGGAAGAAGCTTCTGGTGCCTGGCTCCAGACTGGTGTAGCTCTGGCCGTTGCAGCCAATTGGGGAGTGAACCATCAGATGGAAGACCTCTCTCTCTCTCTCTCTGCCTCTCCTTCTCTCTCTGTGTAACTCTGACTTTCAAATAAATAAATAAATCTTTTAAAAAAGAGATACATGGTGATATAATAACAACTGGGTACCTTAAAACCCAGCTTTTGTAAATGGACAGACCAACTAGGCAGAAAATAAACTGAGAAAATGCACCTTATATCAAATGGACTTTACAGAAATGGAGAAAACATTCCATCCAATACCTGCTGAATACACATTATTCTCAGCTGCACAGAGAACCTTCAACTGATTAGATCACATGGTAGATCACATAACAAATATTAAAAAAATTTAAAAAATCATATCATGCATCCTTTCTCAACACAATGAAATGAAACTGCAAATCAACAGCAAGAAGAATGCTGAAAACTACATGAATATATGGAAAAGCAATTTATTTCTGAAAACAAGATCAAGGAGGAAATTAAGAAGTGAACTTTTAATTTTTATAACTCATTTGTGCTTTTTAAAAAATATTCATTATTTTTATCTTTGAGGTAACATATGTTTAATTATAACTAAATTCAAAGGCTTAATTCTTCACTAAATAGAGTTGAACAAACAAAAATGTAAAAACACTATCATTGACCAGGAAAATAGGCAAGGCCATGAATATGAATCAAATTAGAAGGTTCTCAACTTCATTCATTCAAATTAAATTTTTAAATAGTCAGAAAGCTATTAAAACTACTGTAGAATATACTTCTTAACAATTTTTGACAAAGATGTAAAACAAAGTTTGACAAAGCACTCTATTTGAAAGGAAACTGATACACACAAGCATTTGTTTCTTGTTTTTTTTGATTGTTTTTAATCTTGGTTCCAAAGAAATAAAATGGAAGTACAGCATGTTAAAACCAGTGGTATACAGCAAAAAACATTACTGACAAGGAATTGCGTAGCAGTCAATGCCTGCATCAAAAAAAACAGAAAGATATCAAATATCCAGCTTATCTCAAAGCCTGAAAGCACTAGAAAAAAAACAGAACAAATGAAACCCCAAATTAGGAGGAGGGAGTAAAAGAACAAATTAATGTCATTGAGAATAAAAAATAAGTAATTTTTTAAAAAAATCAATAAAATGTAAAAAAAGCTATTTCTTAAATATGTGTTACACACAGAAACACAGAAACATGGTCACCAATATGAAAGAAGGTAAAGGAAGGAAACCTCACAGCAAAAGATCACAGGAAGCTCAATTTCTCTTTGACATAGAATTAAACTCTGATGCTCTGTTAAAGCAATGTGTTAAAGTAATCTAAAAACAAAAAGCAATTCAAATCAATTGGCAATCGACAAAAAGAGTTAAAGATTTTAAAAGCTATTATTAAAATTGCTATATTGGTCTATTATGCTATGTTATATGTGTGTACATATTGTATGTCCACATAGGAAATTTTATTAAGAGTTTTATTTTAAATGGCTTTTAGATAAGATTGTCCATAAATTTAAGCTGCTAAAATCAATCAAAGATACATTTTAATTTGTGTGACCTGAATCTGTGTATCATATGTTTTAAACTTGTTGGTAGAAAGAAACTAAAAACATTTTATATCGTTGTGCTTAAGTTTACTGGTTAAACAAACTACACCATGTTAGATATTTAAGAGGTGTTTTCAAATACATGATTCTTAAAATTTATAGAAGGCATTGGACCTTCTGGTAAATGTTTTCTTAAGTTGTTATCTAATGGTTGAAACGGTTTGCTAAATATTCATGTGATATTGCTATTGTCAGCAAGCAATCTAGGACTTGCTCCCTCATTTCTCTATTCTAAGCCCAACTTGTTCTTTCATTTCTCTATTCTCCTCAAGGCAGGAAACTAATTCTATTATGAAGGAATCTGTAGGATGCACAATTTAATCTTTAGACCTTATAAAAGAGATGGCTAACATTTTTCTGTAATAGCATAGCCAAAATAAGAACTTAAATAATAATCTCATAGCTAGATTCACTTCGCCATCAGCGAAGTATACAGTAAGTAGAAAAAACCTCCCTTTCAGACCAAAGGGAAAGAAAGTTTTAAAGTAAGAATATAATTTTCCTCATGGGCATTGTCTACCTTAGAAAAACTACTACAGAACATGCCTGTGACTATAGACTTGTAGTTCAGGCCACTGAAGATTAGAGATGGGAAACGGGCACTCCCTTGACTTGCATCCTCTGGTCTGCTTTAACACAAACCAGGAGGAAAAGAAAGCTAGGCATCAGAAGCAATGGGTGGCAGGCCTATTAATGGCTGATCTGTACAGTGATCTGCCCTCAAGGAGACCCAACAGGCCAGTCTACTGCAGTGGCTTTCAATGTGGTAAGCCTGGGCTTCAGCAGAAGTCAGCTTGTGAAGAGCCCTGGCAGCTCTGCCAAGAGTTGGATCACTGGAAATGGACCTGCCCTGGAGTCGAAGGATGCCCAGGTCAGAGCCACAGATCTTATTGGCTCTAAGCTGAAAAGCCCTTCACTCAGCCCAGCTTCCAAAGTGACCACTGCAGCTGAGGGGATGGCCAAGTAGGGTCAGCAACATTGCAGGCAGAACTGTAAATTTCTTGTTAGAGATGCCACCTGCCTTTACCTGGCCAGCTCTCCTCCCAGGCCAGCCAAGTAATGAAAGTCACCAGAGTGCCTTCCCCTAGGAGGTTCACACCTCCCTTAGGATATACCCCATGTGAAGAGATAGATAGGTCTGGGCCTCTGAATTTACAAGGCCTAAAGCCCACCAGATTATTATTATCAAGCCCCTTCTATCAGGTTCTATTTGCCTCTCAATCAGAAAACTTAATTGTAGCTTAGACAGCACCTTTCTTAGCACATCTAATAATGACTCTGTCCTTTGTTCTAGACCCTGTCACTTGGGCCTCATTCCTTTGTAATCATAACCTCTACTCTACCACCAATGGCTCTACTCCCAACCTGTGTGTACTGATGGTCCTCTTCCCCACTTAATGCTGTATAATTGTTCAAACCTGGTAAATGCCACTCTTAGGATCATTGGTTACTATCCTCACTCTGTCTTTTATGACCTTGTCTAAATATGAGCAGAGTCGGCAAACTTGGAAGGCTTCCATAGCCTTGGCAACTCATGACGACAGCCTAGGGTGGTTACTGGCGCCATAAACTAGAATGTCAATTTGTTGGGTCAACAACAGGAGCCACTGTGCACTTGCTCCTCATGTGGGATCTCTGTCCTTAATGTACTGTACATTTTGATTTAATGCTATAACTAGTACTCAAACAGTATGTTTCACTTTGTGTTTCTATGTGGGTGCAAACTGTTTCAATCTTTATACTAAATTGATCTTCTGTATATAAAGAGAATTGAAAATGAATCTTGATGTGAATGGAAGGGGAGAGGGAGTGGGAGAGGGGAGGGTTGTGGGTGGGAGGGAAGTTATGGGAGGGAAAGCCATTGTAATCCATAAGCTGTACACTGGAAATTTATATTCATTAAATAAAAGTTAAAAAAAAATCAATAAAATGTAAAAAAAGCTATTTCTTTAAAAAGTTGAACAAAATTGACGTCAAGATCTAAGATGCTTTAATATGGTGTAGCCACGCTGATTTCAGCTGCTCTAGGATACCAAAAAGACACAAAGAAATAAACAAAAACAAAGGAAGAATCACATTTCCAGTGGTTGAACTGAGGATTCCAAGGGACAAGAAGAGAACAGAGACAGGGCTGTAGCTGCCCAAACAGTGCAGATAGGAAGCAGTGGCCACATGCTCTACCCTTCACGATTTTAGCTGCGGGAGAATTCCACATTCACCCGGAGTTTTATTCCAGTCTTGGGAGCTGACTGAAGTCTGAGTAACTGCAGGGCTCGGTGCAGGGAAACCACATTGCTACCCTCCCCTTCCCCAGCCCTGCAGTGCCAGATGGTAGCAAAAATTCATACAGAAAGCCTCTGTTTTTCCCAAATCAGGATCATAGAATCAGGGCAACTTGTGGGGCAAAACACAGATTACTGAATCCTGCAACTCCGGGAGGTTTGGGGCTAAAGGACCTAACAGACATTTACAGTATATTTTATCCAGTAACCACAGTACACATTCTTCTCATTAGCATATATAACATTTTTGAGGATATATCACATATTAGTCCACTAGTCAAGTCTCAGCAAATTTTAAAAGATTGAAACCATACCATGTATTTTCTCAGACCATGTAATGCTGAAAGTCCTGGCCAGAGCAATTAAGCAAAAGAAATAGATAAAGGATGTTCAAATTAGGCAGGGGAGCACCAAATCATCACTGCACATGACTCGGTCTTATGTATAGAGAATTTAAGGTGCGGGCCTTTGGCGCTATGGTTAAGAAAATACCAATAATGTTTTTGACAGAGTTAGACAAAATAGTACTAAAGTTATATGGATGCAGAAAAGAACACGACCACTCAAAACAATTAGAGTCAAAAGGAGAAAGCCTGATGCTATACCACCTGACTTTAAAATATATTAAAATAGCATAGCACAGTGTTATTAAGAGCATCATATTGGCCAAAACACAGATACACAGACCAATATAACAGAATAGAGCAAGCCCATGCATATACAGCCAATTCAACTTTGATAAAGGTGCTAAAAACCTACATCAGAAAAGGGAAAGTCATTTCAGTAAATAATTCTGGTGAAACTGCATATCAACATGCAGAAGAATAAAACTAAATGTCTATATTTCATTATGCACCAAAACCAACTGCTGGAAGAAACCATTTTTGGTGGAAATGCTTCAGGACATTGTAACAGTGAGGATTTTTTTTTTTCAGTTAATCTCCCAAAGCATAGGAAACCGACAAAAAATAGACAAATTGGATTTCATCAAGCTAAGCAACTTCTTCACAATAAAGGAATCAACATAGCTACTGGAGGAAAATATTTGCAAGTAAGACCTGAAAAGTGTTGATAACCAGAATATATAAAGAACTCAAACAACTCAACAGTTGAGTTGTTTGAGTTGTTAAACCCAATTTAAAAATGTGCAATAGTCTAAACAGGCATTTCTCAGAGGTAGACAAACAGATGGCCAGCAATTTCATGAAAAGATGTTCAACATCACTAATCATCAGGGAAATGTAAGTCATCATCACAGTGAGATATCACCTCAATCTAAATAGGTTGGCTATCGTAAAAATGACCAAAAAGACATGTGCTGGCAAGGAGGTGGAGAAAAGGAAACACTTAGCTACTGTTAGTTGGGATGTAAAGTTGTACTTCCATTGTGGAAAGTTGTATGAAAGATTTTCAAAGAACTGAAAATGAAACTACCATGCAATATAGTCATATAATTACCAGGTATATATCCAAGAAAATTGAATTAATGTTGAAGAGAAATCTGCATTCTCATGTTTATTGTAGTAGTATTGTGTACTATTCACAATAACCAAGACATGGAACAACCTTAATGTCCATAGAATTATGAATAAATAAGAAAACATGTTATGTATACAGGATGGAATACTACTTAGGCACAAAAAAGAAGAAAATTTGTTATTCACAACATGGATGGAACTTGAGGTCCTTGTGTTATTTGAAATAGCAAAGGACAGAAAAACGCGTATCTCATGATATCACTATTGGAGTCTAATGTTAGTATCATAGGTTTGAGATGGAAAAACAGAGAGGAGGATGCAGAAATGTTGATAAAGGAGCACTGAGTTCTACAAGAGTTAGAAATTATAGGGTTTTATTACACTGTATGGTGACTGTACAAAATGTTCTTGTAATTAATGTTTCATTATTAATAAAATGTAGAAGAAAGGATTTTGGGTGTTTTAACCATAAACAAATATTGGATGTTTAAGGATGCAGATATATTTATCCCTGATTGAATATTACACAACATGTGCATGAATTGAACATTGCATGGTAGCCTATAAGTATGTACAAATTGCACCTGCTACTTTTTTTAAATTATTTTTATTTTTTTTATTTGAAAAGCAATTACACACAGAGACAAAGAGAGTGAGTAGAATTTTAAGAATTATCAGAGCAGACATTTAACATAGAGTTTAATATGTTCATGTCCCACACTGAAGTGCAGGCAGTGTTGCTGGCTCAAGTAAGTGTATTCCTCTCATTCACTTGGGAGACCTGATTGTGTGTGTGTGTGTGTGTTCTGGCTCCAATTCCAGCCATTAGGGGCATTTAGGGAATCCATCTGCAGATGTGAGTACTCTCTCTTGTACTCTTTATCTTTCTTCTCCTCTAAGACTCTCTCTTTGCCAAAGATTTTTTTTTTTTTCATTTGGCAGATGGAGTTAGACAGTGAGAGAGAGAGACAGAGAGAAAGGTCTTCCTTCTGTTGGTTCACCCTCCAAATGGCTGCTGTGGCTGGTGCTGCGCCGATCTGAAGCCAGGAGCCAGGTGTTTCCTCCTGGTCTCCCATGCGGGTGCAGGCGCCCAAACACTTGGGCCATCTTCCACTGCCCTCACGGGACACAGCAGAGAGCTGGACTGGAAGAGGAGCAGCCGGCACTAGAACCCGGTGCCCATATAGGATGCTGGCACCTCAGGTGGAGGATTAACCGCGGCTCCAGACCCCAAAGATTCTTTAAAATTAAAAAAAAATAAAAACATAATTTCTATTCTTTATAAAGTGCTTATTATGTACAGCTCTTTGTCTTGTTTCTTCTTAACTCTCCACTTTCTCTGCTGGCATTCCTTTTATTGTTTAGTCTCTAAACCATGTGCTCCCTAAAGCTCTTCCATTATGCGAATTCATCTCTACATGCTCAAGAATTCCCTGTTTGTGTTCTTTTTTCTTTTTTTATCATATAAAATGTTTAGCCAGTTGCCTTTGAACATTACTAATAATTGCCACAATTTGGGCTAATATTTACTTGTCAGAATTTTTCTTTGCCTTCTTTATTTGTTTTTTCATAAAGAAGGCTACTTGAGGACTTGTGTTCCTTTGCACATTGTGTACACTCAAGATATGTTGACTAATGCAATTTTTATTAGAATCCTTATTATAGTTATTGTCACATTATTGCATTCCAGGAGAAATGCAAATAGTTTAGCAATTATGACAGGTTTTCAAAATTAACCTTTGATAATGTTTTTCCTTATGATGACACCACTTAACTTTTTAATATTGTAGAAATTACTGGAAAACTGAAACATCAAGTTATAAAATGCTGTTATGCAATGCTTACTTTTATAGTCTTTAATCTTGAAACTAAAATGACTGTTTTTCTCATGTTATTACATTTCACCATTTTAATTATTGAATAGTTTCAGAGATGAAAATTACTAGGAAAATGAAAAGTCTTTTATTCACAAGCAATATTTAATGATTATTTTGCTCTAACAGGTGCTTTGGGAATGAAACAGTTGTTCAGTGCTTATAGCCTACTTGTCTTCTGAATTACTAGAGACAGCTACTAGATGTGCACTTATGCTGCAGAGAAACTAATATTCATAATAAGGGCAATAAATAAGGCAATCTATGCTCCTATTATAGAGTGTGTGCAACTGAATAAAAAAATTAACCAAGCTAACAAGCCTATTTTTGGCAGGAAAATAAGACACACATGTAAAATAATATTATCTTGGCTTCTGTTTGTGAAGTTTAAACATCCATTTAACATTTTTATTATTTATCCATTAATGACACTTTAAAAATATTTCATATATGAGGAAACTCAAAGGAAAATAGAGGAAGGGGGCAATGCAGTTTCCTGTGACAAAAAGCAAAGAAAGGTTACAAGTCAAAAAGTAGTTAGCAAGAAAGAAAATATGTGTGAGGAAGGAAGAGGGGGAGAACTTTAGCATAAATAAATAAATAAATAGATAAATAAAGGTATGAGAAAGGAAGCAAGGAAGGGAGGAAGGAAGGAAAGAAGGAAGGAAGGAAGGAAGGGAGGAAGGAAGGAAGGAAGGAAGGGAGGGAGGGAGGGAGGGAGGGAGGGAGGGAGGAAGGAAGGAAGGAAGAGGAAATGAAGAGGAAGATAATTCCTATATACTGCATTGTGACTAGATTTGAAATGCAACATCACAAATGAATAATATTGTTTATTGTATATTTGCTGTTATTATAATTATTATTCTGTTTCATAAAGTTGTACAGCAGAATTGACCCCAATGAGCTTCATATAATATTAACTTTTTGAGAAAGGTTTCTAAAGTATATGTGATTACACTACTCAGTAGAAAGTTGAGAATAATTATATGTCAAGGATAATATCCATTAAATTTATGATTTTTATCCTGCATACCCAATTTTAAAAAGCAAAATGAAATAAAACCCTTTTAAATTCAGGTCCCTCATATACACATAAAGTTACATGTTCTTATTTAATATTAAGCAATTAAAAATTAAATCTCTTGATAAAAATAAATAATTACATATTAAAATGTTTTGACTTATTTCCTCCATTACTATAGTTACCACAAAAATAAAATCTGAAAATTGATTGACAGAAAAGCGTATGTCCTTGAATTATCTTTTTATCAAAGAAAGCCAAAAGCTCTTTCTTCAACCTTCTCAGAAAATTCTTTTTTAAAAAATATTTATTTGAAAAGCAGAGATACAGAGAGGCAGAGAGATAGGAAGTGTGTTCCATTCATTGGTTCACTCCCCAGATGTCTTTGATGGCTGGAGCTGCACCAATCTGAAGCCAGGAGCCAGGAGCTTCTTCTAGTTCCCACACAGCAGCCTAAGCATTTGGGCCATCTTTCCCAGGCCATAGCAGAGAGCTGAATCAGAAGTGGAGCAGCAGGACTGGAACTGGCAAGCAAATGGGATGCCAGCACTATAGGGGGTGGCTTTACCTGCTACGCCATAGTGCCAGCCCCTAGGCCTCTTAACAAAGCCTTTTAAATAAAATAAATGAATCTTACAAAAGAGAGACAAAGAATTTACACCAATGATTATGGATTGATTGGGGCAAAATATACCAAATATTTCATCTTCAAAATTTCATTATTGGAGAACATACACATACCCAAACATACACAAATACCAAAATACACGAAATATTTCATTTTTAATGTCTTATTATTGGAGAACACAACACACACACGCGCGTGCACACACACACACTTTACTTAAAACTAGGTAGATGATTTTTGACTAGTCTACATTTGATAATGTCTCAAGAGATAATAGCTATTATTTTCTTCTGTAGTAATCATCTTCTCTGCCTTCAAACACTTTTTAGTCGGTCTCTCCTTACTCATTGATGACATACTTGGAAGGATCCACAGATTTCTGATCAGTTGATCATTTTCACCTTAAAAATCTCATCCTTGGCATGGGCATTTTGAATAGTGGTTAGGGAGCTATGTGGGATGATCACATCCTATACTGAGATGTCTGGACTCATAAGATCCACTCTCAGTTCAGATAACTACTATTGTGTACCCTGGTAGGCAGCAGTTGATAGCTCAAGCTTTCCAGTCCCTCACATCCATGCGGGATAAGTTCCGGGTTCCTTTCTTCATCCTGGTGTAGCCCTAGATTTTGCAGATGTTGGGGATGTCAGCCAGTGAAGACAGATCTCTCTGTGTATCTCTGTTTCTCTGCCTTTCAAATAAATAAGTAAAAAGTTAAAAGAAGCCACATCTTTGAGTACTACAACTCTGAATCCATTCAATTAAAAAACAGAAACTTCCATCTGAGTAAAAAATTTTCCCCCAACACTTTCTCACATCCTGCACTTGTCAGCCAAGCCCTCATCTCTAAGTATGGTTTTACCAGTCTGATTTTGGCTGGTGTTGGTACTCTGGTTTATTCCCCACCCTCTTTATCTGATTGAAAAATAAACAGTTTTAGGGGACTTGTACTGTTCAGTTCATTGTTGGGTGACCTCTGTGTTACAGATGCCCACCTGATGGTTCATTCTACAGATGCCTGCTCTCTATACTTCCATCCATTCACACAAATGAGATCAGTAAGCCATGTCTTCCCTGATACGGGTGATAAAATTTCCTGAAGGCCCTCTAGTCCTGCACCTGTAATACAGTTCTGTTACTCCTTAACTTTATGTGTGAATTTATCTTTTCAAGTTTATATTCTGTGCTAATATTCATGGACCTGAAGAAAATGTCAATATCCTTATCCTACATGCTCAGTAAAGCATGTACTACAGAATCTATCTATCTATTTATCTATCTGCCAATCTACTACTTATAAATATATATGATCTATATATGTATGTTCTACATGTATATTATTGAAGCATATATTTCTGAAACATATTTTCACATACACACATTTATATAAATTGCTTTTTATATATAAAGGTATTTAATTGGAAATGGAATTAAATTCTTGAGTAAAATTTTTTAAAAAAGCATGCAAAATCTTTTCATAATACAGATTTCCAGTAACATTTTTGAAGTATCCTTAAGCTATGTAATGGCACCATATAATTATAATTTTACACACAATATAAATGAATATTTACATAATTTTATTTCATTTATTGTTGTTTATTTTATATTATTTATTTAATTTATTATAATCTATTATAAATTACTATTTATAGCATAAAACATAATATTTATAAAACATTATGCTTGAATATTACATATTATAAATTATTGTGAATTATTTATTTAGCAATAATTATTCATAACAGTTCATAATATAATTAAATATATAAATATATAAAATATATAAAATCCCAGCCTCCCTTAATAGCCACAGTCCATATCAGCACTCTACGGACAACACATCATATTTCTCCAGTGAAACAACAACATTTTCAGAGTTTTTTTGGTTTTGGAAATGAATATACAAGCATACAGATTGACATACAATATTCAGCATCATTAATTCAAAGGTATATTTTGAGGTCAATGTTAAAAATAAAATGATGATATGACTTGGGATCAATTGAACTCGATTAAATAATGTGCTTGGCCAGCGCTATGGCTCACTTGGCATATCCTCTGCCTGTGGCGTGAGCACCCCGGGTTCTAGTTCCGGTTGGGGCACCGGGTTATAGCCTGGTTGCTCCTCTTCCAGTCCAGCTCTCTTCTGTGGCCCAGGAGTGCAGTGGAGGATGGCCCAAGTGCTTGGGCCCTGCACCCACATAGGAGACCAGGAGGAAGCACCTGGCTCCTGGCTTCAGGTTTGCACAGCGTGATGGCTGTAGCAGCCATTTTGGGGTTAGCCAACGGAAGGAAGACCTTTCTCTCTCTCTCTCTCTCTCTCTCTCTCTCTCTCTCACTGTCTAACTCTGACTGCCAAAAAATAAAATAAAAATGAAAAAAGAGACTGATCAAATTTAAAAGGTCCTTCAAGGTTTTTGAAAAAAATGAAATCAAAAGATATTTGTTCTAATGCAAAAATAATATACACATATACATGAGGCCTTCTAAAGGTCATCAAAAATATGTATTATGAAGTAACTATGTATGTGTTTCATGAAAAGAATTTCTATCACAATAAACTTAGCTTTTTATTCAATTTTTATGGACTTTTTGAAGTATCTTCCATGTGCTTTACTTTTTTAAGCAAGTAGATTAACTTAGATTAGCTTATATTACATTGCTCTACTTGAAGTTAGCAGCCACTCACTCATCGACACCACTTTGAACCATAGAATTACATGAAGTACAGTGATTAAAAACATGTCAATACAATATTTTAAATATGATATCTTATGCCTCCACTTGTGTTGCTTCACAGTATTAAAAATTCAAAAATTATTATTTTAAATTATGACTAAATTCAAATATATAATGGGAAAATGCATTTTTAGGTTTGACCTTTGCATGCCTTACACAATTTTTATGTGTACCTCTAAATGCTAATCATAGACATAACTCTTGACTAAATTTTAGTTTCTTTGTGATTTTCCAAATTTAGTATGCTTTTATGTTAATTTTAGGATTATTTTTCTTTTTCAAGATTTATTTATTTATTTGAAAGTCAGAGTTACACAGAGAGAGGAGAGACAGAGAGGAAAGCAAGAGGTCTTCTGTCTGATTGTTCACTCCCCAGATGGCTGCAACGGCCGGAGCTATGCTGATCCGAAGGCAGGAGCATCTTCCGTGTCTTCCATGCAGGTGCAGGGGCCCAATGTTTTGGGTCATCTTCTACTGCTTTCCCAGGCCCTAGCAGAGAGATGGATTGGAAGAGGAGCAGCCGGGACTAGAACCAGTGCCCATATGGGATGCTGGCACTTCAGGCCAGGAAGTTAACACACTGCGCCACAACGCCGGCCCCCAGGATTATTTTTGTAATTGTTTGAAGAAGATCCAACATGGGAAGTGGATACGCAGCAGACTCATAGAATGACAGATGTCCTAAATAGCACTCTGGCCTCAGAATCAGCCCTTAAGGCATTCAGATCTGGCTGAAGAGCCCATGAGAGTATTTTAGGCATGGAAAGCCAAGACACTCTGGGGAAAAAAAAAAAACAAAAACAAACAAACAAACAAAAAACACCTAACTGAAAGATCTCAGCGAGTGAGATCCCAGTAGAAACAACGGGCCATCAAAGATGGAGGTACCTTTCTCTGAAGGGAGGAGAGAACTTCCACTTTGACTATGACCTTGCTAAATAAGATCAAAGTCGGCAAACTCAAAAGGCTTCCATAGCCTTGGCAATTCATGACAAGAGCCTAGGGAGATTACTGACACCATAAACAAGAGTGTCAAATTGTTAAGTCAACAGCAGGAGTCACTGTGTACTTACTCCTCATGTAGGATCTCTGTCTTTAATGTGTTGTCCAATGTGAAGTAATGCTATAATTAGTACTGAAACAGTATTTTTACACTTTGTGTTTCTGTGTGGGTGCAAACTGATGAAATCTTTACTTAGTATATACTGAATCGATCTTCTGTATATAAAGATAATTGAAAATGAAAAAAAAAAACCTTGGTTTTAAAAGAATGTCATTGACATTTTTATAAGGATTGCATTCTGTCTCTGATGTGCTTTAGGTGACACAGGCATTTTAATAATATTAATTCTTAGAATCCAGTAGTAAGCAATATCTTTCCTTGTTTTTGTGTGTTCTTGATGATTTCTTTCAATTTTCATTGTAGAAATCTTTCACTTCTTTAGTTAATTTGTTTGTCTATTATAAATGGGATTTTTTATCTTATTTTCTTTTTTTGTTAGTTCATTATTGATATATAAAAAAGCTACTGATGGGCTGGCATTGTGGCATAGTGGCTACTGATGGGCTGGCATTGTGGCATAGTGGGTAAAGCTGCAGCTTGGGACATCGGCATCTTCATATGGGTGCCAATTTGAGTCCCAGCTGTTGTACTTCCTATCTAGCTCTCTGCTAATGTGCTAGGGAAAACAATGGAACATGGGCAAAGTGTTTGGGCCCTTGCCATCCACATGGGAGACCTGGAAGAAACTCCTAGCTTAGCATTGGCCCAGGTCTGGCTGTTGAGGCCATTTGGAAAATGAACCAGCACATGGAAGATCTCTCTCTCTCTAGCTCTTGTTCACTTTCCATAACTCTGACTTTCAAATAAATAAAATAAATGTTTAAAATAATCTACTGTTTTTGTGTTTATTTTATAAACTGCAACTTCACTCAATTGGCTTATGAGTTGCAACACATTTTTAATGGAGTGTTTATATTTTTCCATGTACAAAATCATGTCATCTTCAAACATGGTATTTTGAATTCCTGCTTTCCAATTTTGATACCCTTTATTTCTTTCTCCTCCTAAATACTCTTGCTGATTCTTCCAATATTATATTTAATAAGAGTGGTAAAAGTGGATATCCTTGTGTTGTTCTATATCTGTGGGGAAATGCTTTCTCATTTTCCCATTCAGTGTGATATTGGCTGCTAGTTTGTCATATATAGCCCTTGAAGATATTTTCCTTCCATACTTAATTTGTGGAGGGATTTTATTATGAATGAGTATTGGATCTTCTAAAATGCTTTCTCTGCATCTATTACGATGATCATATGGCTTTTGTTCTTCATTCTCTTTAAGCTATTTATGATGTTTAACTGATTTGAAAAGTTTGAACCATCCCTGCATCACTGGTACTAATCCTACTTGTTCATGATGTATTCTTTTTTTGATGTAGTGTTGGATTAGGTTTGCTGGCATTCTGTTGAAAAATTCTGTATCTATGTTCATCAGATGAATGGATAAAGAAAATGTCATCGATATCATAGATAGATAGATAGATAGATACTACAAATACACAAACAATGGAACAGTATTGCCTTTTAAAAAAGAATGAAATTCTATCATTGGCAGCAAAATGTTTGGAATTTGAGGATGTCATTTTGAGTGAAATAAGCCAGACACAGAAAAACAAATACTCCATTTTCTCCCTTAAATCTGTGAGTTAATTTTAAAATACAAAACAAAACGAAACAAACAAAAGAAATGACTGTGTGTGTCAATTTTACTACAAATACAATGTGTTTTATCAAACTTTATTTTAAACTATTATCAAAAAAATAAATGACAGTTATATACCACCATAGTTTTAATGATTTTGAAACTATTTTATAATTAACTTTATATGAGTGAATTTGAACAGCTTTTCATTTTATTAATGTACATACATACATTAATATAATATATAATATATATATATATACCTTGCCTATTTCCTATTGAACTATGATCTTTCTACAGTGTGCTTATTAATCATTTTATTTAGTATTGTCTTAAGCCTTTGACTATAATATGTTAAAAACATGTTATCAGAAATAATAAATAAAATATTGTTTAAAAAGTTCAACATGAAATATCAATTATTTTACAAGTCTCCTAAAAGTCTAAAACATTTACTTCCAAATGATTTTTACTTTTAAGAATATTTCTGGTGAGTGACATGATCATTTCTATGCAACTGAAATTGCCTAAATACTATATTCTACCATGATCCTCCAAACATATTATTTTATCTAATGCTTTGTTGAACTGTGAACTAACTCTTGTCCCCTTTTTTATTGAAATGATTACTTGTTTTATATTAGTAATCTAGAGAAATGTTAACAGAAGACACAGATACATAGTGATCTTTAGGAAAAGCACAAAATTCTTGAAGTTGTAGTCAAAGCCTGTCTGCTTCTTAACTAGAATTATTAGCTAGGTTAATTTTATGCAAACCAATTTAAATCCTTATTAACTTCCATAGATACGAATGACAGATTAGGCAAGAGATTCCAAGATGTTGGAAGAGGGAACTGGATAGCTAGGGGTAGATGGAAAAAGAAGAAGAAAAAGAAAAAGAAAAAAGAGAGAGGAGAGGAGAGGAGAGGAGAGGAGAGGAGAGGAGAGGAGAGGAGAGGAGAAGGAATTACATTCTCAGGGGAGAGTTTGAAAATTGAAGCGTAAATGCTACAAAAGGAAGAGGAATGCCATGGATCATTGTAGAAGAGGTAGACCCACAGCACAAGCACAGGTACAACAAGCAAACACAGTAGCCGAGAATCAAAGAAAGTGACAGCTTTGATAGGTGAGGTGAGATCAGGCTGCAGCAGTCCAAGCCACTGGTGATATAGCTAGAGTGAGAGTTTGATGTATGTCTAGCCCGGTGCCCTAAGGGGGATATGGTACCCACTAACCCAGCAGAAAAAAAGGCATTTTTTTTCTCTCCCTATCCCCCCCACCCCCAGTAACAGCTCCTCACACCAGCTGAGAGAGGGTAGATACCATTTGGGACATAAGTAGTTAGCAGCTGTTGCAGCTCTTGTGTGGACACATAGCACATGGCTGGCAGACTCCATCTTCTCAGCAGTAGAAGGGGCAGAAGCTTGGGTGCACCCCCATGGCAACCAGTGGGGAAAA
The DNA here is from genome assembly GCF_033115175.1 of Lepus europaeus. NCBI lineage: Eukaryota > Metazoa > Chordata > Mammalia > Lagomorpha > Leporidae > Lepus > Lepus europaeus. The sequence continues at coordinate 100,315,909 of NC_084829.1, forward strand.
GGTAACATTATCAAAAGAGTAGACACTTTGGCCAGCAGCTCTGTGGTACACAGATGTTCATAGTGGTGATCCAGGAATTCTACCAGAGGACAAATCTGGCTACCCACATAGACTGAGCACCCACGTAGACTGATATGAGGTGCCCCCAGCCTCTCTACATAAAACAGATATCTGTCTCTGGGAACATCTTGCAGGGCAGAGCAGACCCTGTGTACCCCATGACCGTGGTAGCATTGTGTGCTGATACTGTGGAAACTCTGAGACTGCACAAGAGTGTAAATGGCCTAAACTCTCGAATATAAGATACAGGCTGGCTGAATGGATTAAAAATCAAGAACCATCTACTTGCTGCCTACAAGACATACACATTACCAACAAAGATACACACAGGCTAAAAAGTAAAAAGTAAAAAGATATTCCATGCCAAAGAAAAGCAGAAATGAGCAGCTGTAGCCATGCTAATATCACACAAAATAGGAATTAACACCAAAAAACTGTTAAGAGGACAAAGGACAAAGAAGGACGCTATGTAATGTTTAGGGGATCAATTCAACAAAAAGATGTGACTATAATTAAGGTATATGCACCAAATCTCAGGGCATCTGGCTATATAAAATAAATGTTAATGCATCTAAAGGGAGACATAGACTGCAATACAATAGTAATGGGGGATTTCATCACACCTCTTTCATCAATGGAGAGAATAACAAGTCCAAAAATCAAAAAAGAAACAGCAGATCTGATCTACACTATGGACCAAATGGACTTATTTGATATCTACAGAACTTTTCATCCCACAGTTGCAGAATACACATTCTTTTCATCAGTGAATGCAATTTTCTCTAGGATAAAGCATATGCTAGGTGATAAAGCAAATCTTAGCAAATTCAAAAAAATCAAAATTATACCAAGTATCTTTTCTGACCACAATGGAATGAAGTAAAAAAAATGATGCTAAAATTCAATGGAAACACAAGAGACCCCGAATAGCTAAATCAATCTAATACAACAAAATCATAGCCAGGGTCATCACAATATCAGATTTCAAAAACATACTACAGGACAGGTATAATCAAAACAGTCTGGTACTGGCAAAAATAAATCTATATGTAGACCAATGAAAAAGAATAGTAACTCCAGAAACCAATCCACACATTTACAACCAACTTAACTTTTATAAAGGAACTAAATTCAATCCCTTCAGCAAGGACAGTCTCTTTAATAAATGATGCTGGGCAAATTGTCTCTCTGCATGCAAAAGTATGAAACAAGATACCTGCTTTACACCTTATCCAAAAATCCACTCAGAAAGGGTAAAGGATTTAAATCTATGACCAGATATGCCATTGTAATCCATAAACTGTACTTTGGAAATTTATATTTATTAAATAAAAGTTAAAAAAAGAAGAAATTCAAATGGCTGACATCCTCTTGGCAAAGAGCTCAGGATGAGGTTTCAGCTCACCCCAGTTAGAATGACTCTCATCAGAAATCCACAAACAATAAACACTGGTAAGGATGTGGGCAAAAAACATCCTAATCCACTGTTGGTAGGAATGTAAATTGGTGCAGGATTGTGGAAAACAGTATGGTTGTGTTTTCATTTTCTTTTGTTTAAAAATTTTTATTTTCCTTTAATTTATTCAGTGATCCATTAGTCATTCAATAGCACGTTATTTAATTGCCGTGTTTCAGTACATGTTCTATTTTTCTTGTTGTTGATTTCTAATTTATGCTTTCATGGTCTCAGAAGATACCTGATGTTGATTTTAATCTTTATTACATTTATTTAGACTTGATTTGTGGCCTAATATATACTGTCTATAGATTTATATGTGCTGATGTGAATCATATTTATTCTGTAACTGCTGGATGAAGTATTCTGTCGATATCTATTTGGTCCATTTGCTCAATAATATTGTTCAACTCCAGTGTATGTGTTGATTTTCTATCCATTGATGATAGTGGGGTGTTAAAGTCACCCACTGTTACTGTAGTTTATTCTCTTTATGTCTCATATTCATTGTATATATCTGTGTGGTCTTGTGTTCGGTACATCTTTATTAATGATTGCTGTATCTTGCTGAATTGATCCTTTTAACAATGAATAATGCCCTTCCTTAACTCTTTTTACTTTTTTATTTAAAATTTATCTTTTCTGATAGGAACATAGCTACTCTCTCTTGTTTTTGATTTCCATTTGCCTGGTATGTTTTCTTCCAGCTCTTCACTTTTAGTCTATGTGTATTTTTACCTATGACAGTTTCTTGTAGGCAGCACAAGAAGTCTTGTGTTTTATCCATTCAGCCAACGTATATTTTTTGACTGGGAATTTAATCTGCTTATGTTCAAGGTTAATACTGAAAAATGTAAAATACTTCATTAATTTGCCCATCAAAGTATGTTAGAAAGTAAAAGCTTCCAAAATTGTAATGCAACCTTACTTCCTTCTAAATTAATGCTAGTCAGCAACATCATTATTTTTAACGTGAGTTTTAAAAATGTCACTAAAACAATATGAAGATCTGTTGTTGCTTTACTTGGAGTACTGACAATAAATTAATTTGGTCCTGGGCACCTCTCCTATCTATCCAGGACACTTAATTAACCTCATTAATAAGGTGGAAGTCTGTAAAATAATACCTTTTGAAAACTAATTATTTAAACATAATTAATATGGTCAAGCATTTGGTGCAGCAATTGAGTCCTCCTTCTGCTGGCACAATCATCTCTTCTAAAGTCTCACTAGTAATATTCCTGCTTTCAGAATCACTTACATGGTTGCTGATAAGCTTCAGTATCTAAATATGTGTCTCCGAAGGCTTCCTCAAATTATGGCATGTGACTTTTTTAAGGCTAGAGATCCACTAGAGAGAGCATATTAAAATTAATTATCACAGTCATTATACCCAAATTTCAAGTGGCATTCTGTAATTTCTTCCATATACTATTCATTCTAAGCAAATCAATGCATCCAGTCCACATGAAAGGGGATAGGATTATGTAAAGGCATGAATACCAGGAAATACATATAACAGTGGCCACTCCTAGGGCCTGTCTACCAAGAAGAGTTCCTAATGGCAAGTAGGAAAGCAGCCACTGCACGAACAAGGATAAGAACAAATCATTCAGTGTCACCATGCATTTTGTTAACATTATTTTAAATAAACTGTGTTAATAGATGGGAGTCATTTTATCTTATTAGCACTCTTCATCTCTCTGGAAATTCCTCCAACACAGCCTCTTTATAATCAGGTTGCCACACCTTATTAAAAAAGGCTCTTGGGAGGAGTCACTTCAAGCCAACTCATGCTGCACATCTATCCATGGTGTCTGGCATATTTGCCTTTCAAAGCCTGAAGATTCATAATGCTTCCTCAAATCCATGATTTCATTCATCCCTGGTAGTGGCATGAGGTGGCCCTGAAAGTATTTATATCTTAAGGATATATGAAACAGCGACCAGGGTTGTTGTGTAGCAGGTTAAGTCAAAACGTGTGAATCCAGCATCAGATATGAGTGCTAGTTTGAGTCCTGGCTACTCCACTTCCTATTCAGCTCCATACAATGGCTTGAGAAAAGCAGCAGAAGATGGCCCAAGTGTTTTAGATCCTACCACCACAAGGGAAACCTGGAAGAATTTCCTGGCTCTTGGCATCGGTCTGGCCCAGCCCTAGTCATTATAGTCATATGGTCATATTTAGGAAACCTCAAGCCATAAAAATCCCCATGTGATATTCTGATTTAGTATTAGAAAATCTTGATTAGAAATTTTGGTATATGTATACTTTTCTTTTTTAATTTAATATATAGCTAAGCATATCAGCATATATATATATATATATATATATATAATTACTGAATAATACATCTTAACGGTCTTCAAAAAATAAATTTACAAAGATACAGTAGAGGATTCTTTCATGAAAGCAATCACTAAATACATACTCAGAGAATATAACAGAAATAATGTAGAGTTTTGTGGCATAACTATTCCTAAGGCAATAAAGAGCTTCAATGGTGAAACATTAAATAGATTATATAATATAGCTTAAGATAATGTTTTAAAAGCTATGAGATTGAATATAATATAGAAATATAAGCTACTTCTAACTCTCATACTTTTCGCAAATTAGTATTTTCTAGCACTGAATAAAAGAATCAATACTTGGGTCATATGTGCTTTGGGAAAACTCACCTTAATGTTATATTCTTGTCCTTCTGCCTCTCATTTTGTTGTAGTTTACTTTGTGCTTGTCCAATGCCTGTAACAACCAACTTTGCCCTTCGGCAGAACCAGAAGCTCTCCACAAGTGTCTGAGGGAATTGGTTGAAACATAATGGTTCATTTTCTTCTACAGTCATCTTCTTTAAATGTGCAAATGGACAAACACTGGCTATGTGATTCCCTTTACTGAATGTCTTGTGTAATTTAAGAGGATCTGCAATATGCAGTTGTGTATGTTACATAGCTTTCTTAAGCCCCTAGAATTTCCTAGAATTGTGTGTTACCCATCATTATCAATGCATCCATCCTTCCAGTTCCACTAAGCGCTACTTGTATGCTATTTTTGAAAGATATATTTCTGTTTATTTGAAAGTCAAATTAACTGTATTGATAGACACATAACAAGTGGAGGTGTAGATGTAGAGAGAGAGATTTTTCTATCTGTTCTTTTGTTTCCTGAATTGGCCGCAAACCAGCCCTGACCAAAAAGGAGCCTAGAAATCCATCTAGGTCTCTCACATGGGTGGCAAAGGCCCAGACACTTGGGTCATCATCGACCTCTTTATAGAACTAGAGGAGAGCTGGAACAGATGCAGAGCTACCAAGCTTGGAACAAGTACTCTGATATAGGATGTGGACATCAAAAATGGAAGCTCAGCCTGCTCCACCAATGCTGACTCCTTACCCTCTCTGTTTGGTTAAACATTGTAGCAAACTAAATAAAATATATACCTGATCCAACTTTATCACATGTATAAGTTTTATCACATGTATAAATTTTATCACATGTATAAGTTACTGTATTTATATCCATAATCATTTACAGTAGTCACATCTTCCTGTTGAATTGACTCCATGACATAGTGACAGACTCTTTCAGCACTTTTTGTCTTATAGTCTATTTCATCTGATGTAAGTGCAGCTACTCCTGTTCACTTTTGAATTCCATTTGTGTTGATATATTTTTCTATCTTTTCACTTTCAGTCTGCAGTGTCTCTTTGTTTCTTGTGAGCAGCATATAGTTGGGTCTTATTTTTTAATTCATTCAGCCAGACTGTACCTTTTAATCTGGAAATTTATCCATTTACATTCAAAGTTATTTATTACTGAATAACAATGGCTTGATCTTACGATTTTTTCTTAAAAATTTATTTTATTTCTTTTTAATATCTTTTGTCATTTTACTGGATTTTCTATCTTCATCGTTTTATGGTGCTGATTATCTTTCTCTGTCTATGTATGTGGTACATCCTTAAATATTTGTAATGCTGGTCTGATAGTGTTGACTTTTCTGATTTTTTTTTTATGCCTGAGAAGGTCTTTATCTAACCTTCATTTATGAATGAAAGCTTCACTTGGTAAAGTATTCTGGGTTGTCAAGTTTTTTTTTCTTTCAGAACTTGGATTATCACTCCCCATTCTCTCCTGTGTTTTAGTGTTTCTATTGAGAAATAGCCTTCAATTTAATGGCAGTTCCTTTAAAAGTGACCTGACACTTATAAATTTTAGGTTCCTTATTAATGCTTTGTGGTGGAATGAGAAGGGCATGCCAAGATGGCTGCTGGCAAAGGAGCCTGCCTGGCAACAGACTGTGATTGGATGGCTTCAGAAACTACATGGTAATGGAGCCTGCCTGGCAACAGACAGTGATTGGATGTTTCAGAAACTGCCTGGCAACAGGCTGTGATTGGTTAGGGCATAGACTTCCCCTTGACTGGATTGGCTGCTATATAAGCTGCTGTACCAACTGAAATAAATGAGTTGGCAGGCTGCTTGCCTCTGGCCTGCTTTCACCCAACTCCCAGGGTCTGTGTGGTGACTCCAAGTCTCTTGCCCCCACTGTGCTCCTCCTCTCAGAATGAATCCACAGCAACAGATCTTGGACTATCAGTCTCCATTCTTTCCTGGATTTTAGGGGTTCTACTGAGAAATAGCCTGCAATTTAATGGGAGTTCCTTTAAATTTTAGGTTCCTTATTAATGCTTTACTTTTGAAAATATGACTATAATGTGTTATGGTGAGGACATTTTCTCATTATGTCTATTTGGAGTTCTATTTGCTTTCTGTATTTGGATGTTCATATCTTTCATAGCTTTCCACTATTATTTCATCAAATAAGTTTTGAATATCATTCTTTTCTTTCATTCCTTTAGGAATTCCCAAGAATTGTATATTGGATCATTTGATGATATCTCAGAGACATTAAACACTATTTTTATTCTTTTAAATAATTTCTTTTTTCTTCTTCTTCTTCTCCTTTTCATTATTTTCTTATCTCACTGATATATATATATATATATATATATATATATAATTTATTTGAAAGACAGAGTTACAGAGAGAGGTAGAGACAGAGAGAAAGGTCTTCCATCTGCTGGTTCACTTTCCAAATTGCTGCAGCAGCTGCAGCTATGCTTATCTGAAGCCAGGAGCCAGGAGCTTCTTCCGGATCTCCTATGTGGGTGCAGGGGCCCAAGGACCTGGGCCATCCTCTACTTCTTTTCCAGGCAATAGCAGAGAGCTGGATCAGAAGTGGAGCAGCCGGGACGAGAACCAGCACCCAAATGAGATACTGGCACTTCAGGCCAGGGCGTTAATCCTCTGTACCACAGCACCGGATGCACTGAAATATATATTTAAAAACCTGTCTTCCAGCCGGCGCCGTAGCTCAACAGGCTAATCCTCTGCCTAGTGGCGCCAGCACACCGGGTTCTAGTCCCGGTCAGGGTGCTGGATTCTGTGCTGGTTGCCCCTCTTCCAGGCCAGCTCTCTGCTATGGCCCGGGAGTGCAGTGGAGGATGGCCCAGGTTCTTGGGCCCTGCACCCCATGGGAGACCAGGAGAAGCACCTGGCTCCTGCCATTGGATCAGTGCGGTGCGCTGGCTGCAGGGCGCCGGCCGTGGCAGCCATTGGAGGGTGAACCAACGGCAAGGGAAGACCTTTCTCTCTGTCTCTCTCTCTCACTGTCCACTCTGCCTGTCAAAAAACAAAAAACAAAAACAAAAACAAAAAATCTGTCTTCCAGAGAAGATGTTGTTTTTGACCACATCATGTATTTTTAAGGCTTTCCATTGTATACTTGATTTGACATATTGTTTGTTTCTAATATTTCTGTTTTATTCTTTTTGATTATATCTAAATCTTCACTGAATCCACATGCTTGTTACGTGCTTCTTGGTGTTGGTTTGGTAGATTGCTTTAGCTTTAGTTCCAGTCTGATTTTGTAGTATATTCTTCCAAGGACATTATTCACTGTAGTTGATGGTAGCCAGAATAGGGATCTGGGCTATTCTTGTGTCTCAGGTTAGTCACTAACATCCCTATTCCACAGTTATCAAGCCAACTCCCAAGGCAGGGACTGGTTTATTAAGCAGTTCAGGGTGTTGAGTGCAGGCTTTGTTGGTGCTGTGGTGTGCCTTGTACATGGACTCGCAACTAGCATCTAACTTGTCTAGTGGAATTTTAAGATAAATGCCAGTTTTAGGAGCTGGATGGTTGTACAGACTCCTATTCACTGCTGAGATCCAGAGCTGGAGCTGCACTAATGATGGGTAAAGGAGGTGAGTCCCACAGATTCTGTCTGACACAGTTGCTTGAGCTATGAGAGTGACTTTGGCTTTGTGACAGAAGAACAAACTATCTTGGGCTAGTCTCCATGGGCTGTTCATTTTAGATATGGGAAATCTGTAGCTTTTTTTTTTTTTTTTTTTTTTTTTTTTTGACAGGCAGGAGCCTGTCCGAAGCCAGGACTAGGTGCTTCTCCTGGTCTCCCATGCAGGTGCAGGGCCCAAGCACTTGGGCCATCCTCCACTGCCTTTCCGGGCTACAACAGAGAGCTGTATTGGAAGAGGAGCAACCAGGACAGAATCCAGCGCCCCAACCGGGACTAGAACCCAGGTGCCGGCGCTGCAGGCGGAGGACTAGCCTAGTAAGCCATGGCGGCAGCCAAACCTGTAGCTTTAAAAGTAATTATATATAGCTGGTGAGAAGCTAAATTAGGACAAATTTCTGAAAACATGCAAATTATCAGAACAAACACATTTTACTAAGTGATATATTTCTTTAAGTATGACTTCTAGAAAAATTGGAAATAATAACAGTAAATATGCATGACTCCATATTTTTGAATAATAATGTTGTAAATAATCTTTAACACTTCCTGATTCTTTATACTATACCAGGAACTGAACTAAATGTTTTATATATAAATCTTCGGAAGCAAACAATTTTAGTTTCAAGTTCAGGCTTGTCATATTTGCTGTATGATCATAAGAAATAATTTAATCTTTGTGTAATCCAGGAGGTTCACCTCTGAACTTTGATGATAGTAGCACATTACAACAAATATTATTATATAAGTTAAATGAAAAAAAATACCAGTGGGAACATCTGACAAAAATTCATTTCTGTATTAGTTCTGTGTTAGTTCCGTATTAGTTCTGAATGAGCTAAAGGAATAAGCTGAAGCCTGGCTAATATTTAAATGTTATTAATTTCAATATTTGTATTTTATAATTGTTTATAGTTTACATATCAGAACAAAAAGGAATTTTGAAAGAAGCCCATGGCTAATTGTTGCTCAAAGAGAAATTACATTATCAAGGATATTTGTCTTTAGCTATGCCATACATTTGAGTCAACCCTGAATGCCTGCATAAAGAGAAATGAAACAGAAAATCAAATCATCAAAAATGTCTCCTATGAATACGAATGTATAAGACATGGATAAACACTTCAAAAAGTTGAGGGATACTAACTATTATGACAGTTAAGAATCTTTTGTTCTTTTTTCTTGAATCTCATAAGACTAGAAACTAAAAAGATGAAACTTCGTAATACAAGAAGATGTAATTGAGACAATAGGCTTAGAAAAAATGACAAGATGATTTAGAACAAATGTAAATGTCTCTGGTGAATAAGTGCAGCAATTTAAGAACAGAGAATTTAAGTCTGAAACTCTAAAAACTAAAATTAAAGGAGCCACACACCCATACTGTATTATATAGGCTTGTTATATTTGCTCTTGTTACTACACATAAGCAAGGGAAATACAAGGAATCAAATACAGTAAGTGTAGCAGTTACTATTTGTTTTCTTAACATCCCAAACAAATTAACATATTACAACAGCCACTTTACTGTGTAGGGCAAGAATTCTTACAGAGTTCATCTTCCAAAAGTTATCTCTGCTTTATATCTGAAGCCACAATTTGAAAGACTAAAACAGGTGAGGAGGAATCCATTTCTTGTGGTGAAGAGAATCAAAAAATAGTACATTCTTAAATAATTGTACTGTTGCTTTTCTATGCTTTATAACTTCAGTCAACTTTTTATTTCAATCCTATGAGCAATATACCATTCCTTGTGTGTTACAAGTACTCTCTCAAATGAATACTATGTTCTTTATCATTTTTCAAAAGATTGTTTTATTTTAAAACACAGTTTTTGGGCCGGCGCCGTGGCTTAACAGGCTAATCCTCTGCCTTGCGGCGCCAGCACACCGGGTTCTAGTCCCGGTCAGGGCGCCGGATTCTATCCCGGTTGCCCGTCTTCCAGGCCAGCTCTCTGCTGTGGCCCGGGAAGGCAGTGGAGGATGGCCCAAGTCCTTGGGCCCTGCACCCTCATGGGAGACCAGGAGAGGCGCCTGGCTCCTGGATTCGGATCAGCATGATGCGCCGGCCGCAGCGGCCATTGGAGGGTGAAGCAATGGCAAAAAGGAGGACCTTTCTCTCTGTCTCTCTCTCTCACTATCCACTCTGCCTGTCAAAAACAAAACAAAACAAAACAAAACAAAAAACAAAAAACAAAACAAACAAACAAAAAAAACACACAGTTTTTGGATACAAATGCCTTTTAACCATTGTGGTGGGGAAGATTACACTGATTTGCTGACAATGATCTTTTCTTCCTTTCTACTGAATTCTCTGTTCTTGAGGTCTTAGGAAGGGCATGAGGAAAGCTCTTTTTTTACTTCCCTATTGTAAAAGCAGTTCTTTGATGACAGTAATCATGTGCCCAAATTTTCCATAATTGGTGATTATTATTAAAGTTTTGCAGTGGTTACTTTTCCTATTGGTATTTTACAACTAAGCATTTCGTCTGATTTGGTTGTCCCAGGTTCATTCACACTAAATACATAATCGTTATTTACTTTCTTCTTCTCTATTACACTAAACCTCACAAAAGCTGCTGAAGCATTTTTTGTGTATCAGAATACATCATAACATTGAGAGATGCTTTGATTGAGAAGATGACTTGTGAATTTTCTAACAGAAAGCAAGTACCATTTCTCAGAGAAGTGTTCTTCTTTGAAGAGGTATATGTAAATTATCTCATCTGATAACATTCTTTTTTTTTTTTAATTTTTTTGACAGGCAGAGTGGACAGTGAGCGAGAAAGAGAGAAAGGTCTTCCTTTTGCCGTTGGTTCACCCTCCAATGGGCGCTGCGGCCAGCGCACCGCGCTGATCCGATGGCAGGAGCCAGGTGCTTCTCCTGGTCTCCCATGTGGGTGCAGGGCCCAAGCACTTGGGCCATCCTCCACTGCACTCCCTGGCCACAGCAGAGAGCTGGCCTGGAAGAGGGGCAACCAGGACAGGATCAGTGCCCCGACCGGGACTAGAACCTGGTGTGCCGGCGCTGCAAGGCGGAGGATTAGCCTAGTGAGCCGCGGCGCCGGCCCTGATAACATTCTATAAAAGGTCTGAAGAGTCCTATTAAAAATTCTAACACAGAATTTTCTTTCTCTGTAACCAGACTGCTCTGTGTAGCAACTTGTATGACTTTACTTTTACAAAGCAAATAAAAACTTTCTTCAAAGACTTTTACTGTGATTCCTGGAAAGAAGATGAACTCATCTGGGAAACATCATGTAGGAAATGGAAGCAGCTGTAGATATCCTCTTTTCTGAAGCCAGGTGTCATCTGCAGTGCCATAGCATCTAAGAATGGATAGACAAAATTGTTGAGTAACAGGTTCTTATAAGTCTAGCACATGAACAGAGTGATATGTAGGAAAATAAGTACATCACAACTTTTGAGTCTGCAGATTCCAATTTCAGAATCACCTGGTCTTTGACAAGACTGACAATACTGTAATTCACTAGATCTGGGACTGAACAACCTCCTGAGAAGGCTCATTTATTAGACCAGATGGCCTTTCAGCTAAAAAGTCTGTTCAGATGTGCCGTCAAAGTTCTTGAGTGGCCAACACTGAAGCACAATAACAACCAGGTCCATGAAGTCCTAACTTGGTTCAATTTGAGATATCTGCATTTTGTAGGACACCTCAGTAACAAAGGTATGCATGTCCTCAGACTTCTAAATATTATAACTTGGAATCAAGTTATATGGGCTCCTACTTATCCTCCTGGTGCCAGACGTTGAAGTGACAAGAAGTCTCCATAGTAAGCATGCATATTTACAAAACTTTTAGAGATAATACTTCTGGCTTTCAACAGTCCACTTGTAATTTTTTTGGCTTATGAATCCTAGAAGTTCATATGCTTAAAGAATTTCTTCCAATATATATCATAACTGATGCTAATTGGAACAAGGTAGGCATCAGAAACTTCTCATTTAAAAAATGGTTCCATTACAATAATCCAAAGACCAAATTTAGAAGTCAGTGTTTTGGCAGAGCATCTTCTTGTCCATGAAAAATTCAACAAGAACATAATCATTCTGTAATATACCTGATCTCCAATCCATGTTCCCACTCTCCCTCCTCCTTCTGTTTCCATTCAGCCCTTTAATTTGTACAATGATCTACTCTCAGTCTGTTTTATAACATAAGATTAAACCTACACTAAGTAAATAATTCAACAAATGATAAAAAAAATTGTACCTCAGCAATAGAAACAAGGGCTCTAACAAACATAAAATCTCAAAATGCCAATTTCTCTCACATATATATATATATATATATACACATATGTATATGTATATTTACATGTGTATATATATGTATATATAGCCTTTTGTTACTTTAATAGTTAACACTAATTAGGGAAAACATTGTATTTGTCTTTTTAACAGGTTTATTTTACTAAGTATGATGGCTTCCAGTTGCATCCATTTTATAGCTTAGTAGTACTCCATTCTCTATATGCATACTACAATTTCTTTATCCACTCATCAGTTGATTCCATATCTTAGCTATCATGAATCAGGGTACAATAAACATGGGCTATAAATCACTCTTTCATATGCTGATTTTATTTTGTTTGATAAATTCAGGAGTAGGATGCCAGGGTAATACGGTACACCTAATTTCATATTTCTGAGTTATCTCCATGCCTTCTAACAACAAAGGCTGCACTAGTTTATATGGCCATCAAGAGTGTATTAGGTTACCTTTTTCCTCAAATACTCACCAGCATTTATTGTTTATTGATTTCTGTATGAGAGCCATTCTCATTGGGGTGAGGTGAAACCTCATTGTAGTTTTAATTTGCCTTTCCCTGATGGCTAGTGATCTTGAGCATTGTTTCAAGTGTCTGTTGGCCATTTGGATTTCCTTTTTTGAAAAATGACTGTTCAAGCCCTTTGCCCATTCTTAACTAGAGTGTTTGTTTTGTTGTTGAGTTCTTGAGCTCATTATAGATTCTGGATACCAATCCTTTATCAGTTACATAGTTTGCAAATATTTTCTCCCAATCTGTCAGTTGCCTCTTCACTTTGCTGAGTGTTTCCTTTGCAATTCAGAAATGTTTCAGCTTGATGTAATGCCATTTGTCTATTTTGACTTTGATTGCCTGTGATTCTGAGGTCTTTTCCAAGAAGTTTTTGCCTATGCCAATGTCTGGCAGTATTTCCCCAATGTTCTCCTCAAGTTACTTGATGGTATCTGGTGGTGGATTTGGATCCTTGATCCATTTTAGTTGATTTTTGCATAATGCGTTAAATAGAAATCTTTTTCCACACTTCTGCAGACAGAGATGCAAATTTTCTAGTTGTTGAAGAGATTGTCTTTTCTCCAGGGATTGATTTTATCTCGCTTATTGATTGTAAATGAATGAGTAGATTTCTAAAGTTTCTATTTTGTTTCATTGGTTGATCCATTTGCTTTTGAATGAGTACCAGGCTGTTTTAATTATAACTGCTCTATAGTTTTTCTTGAAATCTGGTATTGTGATGCCTCGGATTTGTTTTTGTTGCATAAAATTGCTTTAGCTATTCAGGGTCTATTGTGGTTCCATATGAATTTTAGCATCATTTTTTCTAGATATAAGAAAAATGTCATTAGTATTTTGATTATTATCACACTGACTTTGTTATTGCTTTTGGTAGTATGGATACCTTGTAGATGTTAATTCTACTAATCCATGAACATGGAACACTTTTCCATGTTTTTGATTCTTTTCTATTTCTTTCTTTAATGTTTTATAATTTTGTATTTTCTTAGTAGGAGTTTTCCATCTCCTTGGTTAAATTTATTCCAAGGTATTTATTTTTTTCTGTAGCTATTCTGATTTGGGTTCTCAGCCGTGACATTTTCTTTGGATGTAAAGGCTATTGTTTTTTGTGTTAATTTTATATCCTGATAATTTACCAAACACTTTTATGAGTTCCAACAGTCTCTCAGTGGAATCTTTTAGTTCCCCTATATGGGGAATCATGTGTGGTTTTGGATTTTAGTGGGAATCAACTTTTTCCCATTTAATAAGTTGCTTGCTGTGGGATTGTGGGTTTGTCATAAATTACCTTAATTGTGTTAAAGAATGTTCTGTTTGTACTTAATTTGTTTAAAATTTTCATCATGAAAGGATATTGTGTTTTCTAAAATACTCTCTTCGCATTTTATTGAGATAATCATACAGTTTTTCTCCTTCAGGTTGTTGATGTGATGTACTGCATTTATTGACCCTTATGTTGTACTATCCCTGCACTCCAAGGTTAAATTCCACTTGTTTTGGATGAATAATATTTCTGATGTGTTGTTGGATTCAATTAGCTATAATGTTGTTGAGGATTTTTGAGTTTATGTTCATCAGGGTTATGCTCTACAGTTTTCTTTGTTGTATATCTTTCTGGTTCAAGAATTAAGGTGATGCGGGCCTCATAGAAGCAGTTTGGGAGGATTACCTCCCTTTTGATTACTTTAAATAGTTTTAGAATAATTCAAATTAGTTCTTCTTTTATGTCTTATAGAATTTTGTAGTGAACTCATATTGTACTGGACTTTTCTTTGTTGCTAGGGTCTTTGTTACTGATTCAGTCTCCATCTGGTTTATTGGTCTGTTTAGGTTTTCTCATATTCTTGGCTCAATTTTGGTTGATTGTTTGTGGCCAGGAATCCATGCATTTTCTAGATTTTCCAATTTGTTGGCATATAGCTCTCTGTAATAATTCCAATTGATTCTATTTTATCCTGTGGTATCTGTTGTTACATCTCCTTTTTTATCTCTGATTTTATTATTTATCTGGTATTAGGATAGCTACAATGGCTCATTTTTGCTCTCTGTTAGCATGGAATATAATTTTCCATCCTTTTGTTTTCAGTATGCTTGTGTCTTTGTTGATGTGGCATGTTTCTTGTCAGCAGCAAATATATGGGTCTTGCTTTTTAATCCATTCAGCCAGTCTGTAGCTTTTAAATGGCAAATTTAGAGCATTTAATTTCAAGGCTACCATTGATAAGTAATAAATTGGCACTGCTATATTCCCTTAAATATTCCTGTTGTTTGATTTCCTTTGTATTTTTACTAGAGTGTTGATCTTCATATTATTTCATAATGATTACTTTCTGTGTTACCCTGTGTATCACATTCTTTTTTTTTTTAAATTACAACAATTTAATTAACTTTATTTTTAATTCTAGAATCAGGCAACACTTCATTCTATAAAACAGAATAAAAGTCCCAATGAGCTAAGCAGAAGAGGTTGATTTCTAGACATAAAAGGGCTGAAGAGAGCAGAAGCAGCAACAACAACAAAACCCAAATCAGATTGGTCATTTCAAAGTTAGTTCCTAACAAGGCATGGACAAGGAACCACAACAATAGACCAATAACTGATTGGTTAACATGAAGTCACTTTTGTAAAGACTAAAGCAGAGGGCACTTCTTTTTCATGCTCAGTGAATGGGTCTGCTTGGGAAGCCCGGCTGTTACCTGTCTTGATTTCAGGTCAGATAGCAATTTAGTTTTGGTTTGGAACTGTATTCTGAGTGTCTATGGTTAGATTCTTAATCTAGACTGTTTGGGTTTAGTGCAGGAGCCTTGTTCAAGATGATTGCCTCGGTTCCAGTTCAGTTCTGCGGGGTCATCATTTTAAGCCTGTGTATCACATTCTTAGGCACCATTTGTAAATTTTGATGAATGGTTACCAATTCTTTCAATTTTATGGAAGGAAAGTCTTTATTTCACCTTTATTCATAACTGAGGTTTGCAGGGTACAGTATTCTGCATTGACAGATTTTTTTCTTTTACAATTTGGACCATCTCTATTCTCTCCTTGCCTATGGATTTTCTGATGGGAAACCAGGTGTCAATCTAAACAGAGATCCTCTGAAAGAGCTCTGGCATGTCTGTTGTGAACATTTTATAATCTTTTCGTAATGGTTTATGGTGGAAAATTTGACAATAATGTGTCATGGTGATTATGTTTTCTAGTCATGTCTATTAGGAGTTCTATGTGTTTCCTATACTTGGATGTCCCTTTCTGTCTCCAAATTAAGGAAGTTTTCTATTATTATTTCACTGAATAGGCCTTCTGATCAGTTCTCTCTTTCCATACCTTCAGGAACTAAGAAACTACATTAGTTTTACATAAAATATTTTATTACTAAAAGTTTTTATTTTGTAATGATGTGATACTTTATGCTTTACTGAGGTATAAGTTACATATAGTATCTATAAATATGAGATATTTACAATTAAATGTATACACCCTTGCAGTTTTTATGTAAAATAATCAACAGTCACAATCCCCAAGGATTTCTTGTGCTCCATATTAATCCTTTTCCCCTGAATCTTCCTCCTTTATTATCCCTAGCAAAAATTCATCTGATTTCTATCCCCGTAAATCATTTTCTATTTTCTAAAGCTTTGTGTGAGGGGCCAGTGTTGTGGAGCAATGTTTTAAGACACGTTTGTAATTTTGTCATCAGTTATGACTTCATATTTGAGTTTTCCTGGCTGTTCCATGTCCAATCCAGCTCTTTCTTATGCACCTGGGAAAGCAGCAGAAGATGGCCTAAACACTTATCCCCTTGCCATCTACCCAGCACACCTCAAAGGAGTTCCATGCTCCTAGTTTTAGCCTGGTTCAGCCTCAGCCATTGCAGACATTTGTTGAGAGAACCAGTGGATGTGGAGAGAGCCAGTGGATAGAAGATTCTCTCTCTCTTTCTCTCTCTCCCTCGCTACCTGCATGTATGTGTGTAATACACACATTCCTGACTTTCAAATTATAAAAGAAATCTTTAAAAATAAATGAATAAAATTTTGTATGAGCAGTCTTATCATGTTCACTTTCCTTTGCTATGCTACTTTTACCTCCTATAATTTGGAACTCAACCACATAATTGCAAATATTAATGGTTTGTTTCTTTTTAAAATTTTATTTAAGTTATATAAATTTCATATATTTTATATATACTGATTTAAGAATATAGTGGTAATTTCCACCCTAGCCTCCCTCCCACCTACATTATAGATCATTCTGACCTTTGTGATAGATCCTTTGTGTTAGAACCTTCTGAGCATTGGTGATACAGTTTTGTTTTCAGTTTTTGTGTTGTAAATTAAATGTCATTATTTCCTCTCACTAATAAAAAATAGGAAGAAAATGCTGATATATTACATTCCATTTTTTAAAGAACTGTTAATATGCCTGATGCTGTGACATAGCAGGTGAAGCTGCTGCCTGTGAAGCTGATATTCCACATGGGCACTGGTTCATATCCCAGGTGCTCTACTACCTATCCAGCTCATTGCTGATGAGCCTGGTATAGCAGTGGAAGGTGGCCTAAGTGGTTGGGCCTCTGCTCCAAAGTGGGAGACCCGGAAGAAGTTCCAGTCATTGTGGCCATTTTGGGAAAGAATGAGTGGATGGAAGACCTCTCTCTCTCTCTCTCCTTTTCCCTTTGTAACACTGCCTTTCAAATTAATAAGTAATTTTTTTAAAAAAAGAAACTACCATTTTGTTAAATATTATTGCACAATTTTTCTTGCCAATAACATTATATAAGAGCTTCAGTTGTTCCACGTCATTACTAATACTAGATTAGCTGTTCTATTAGATGCATGGGGATAATTGCACTGTGGTTTCATGTCTATGTTTTAGATGATTAATGGTGTTGATCACTATTGTTGGGTTTACTTGTCATTCTTCTACACTCTTTTGTAAAATATATTCAAATTTTTGACCTGTTCTTTGTTTAATTGTTTGTCATTAATGGTGAAATTAAAGAAACATTATATATATGATATACAAATATATCTGAGAAATATGCTTTGTAAATGATAACATGCAATCTGTGGCTTCCTGTTTTACTAGTATAACAAAATTACTGAGGTACAATACATTTTGTATGCCTTTAAAATATAATATGTATTTTTTATTGTAGAGTAGAATGTTCCATGAATATCAATTAAGTAAAGTTGATTGACAGTGCTAGTCACATCTCTATATCCTTACAGATTTACTGTTCACTTGTTATCTCAATTATTGCAAATTGAAATATATGAATGTAGTTATAGATTTTTTGTTCTTTGTACTTTCAATATTTCTATTAGTTGTGTCAATGTTAGGATGTTATGTGCTATTTCTGTGCTTTCTCCTTTTCCATTATAAAATGACTTTATTTAACACTACTATGATTCCTTCTAGAAATTTACTATTTGGAGTATGTTTAGCCACTACAGATCTTCTGTCAGTTTAGTCATAATATAGCTTCTTCATAATAAAACATTTCCTTCTTTTTGCATTTAATCTATTAGTCAATTTAAATTCAAAAGCTGATTTTATTTTAAAAATTTATTTATTTTTATTTGAATGACAGAGAAACAGAAAGGGAAAGACATCTTTTTTAAAAAAAAGTATTTATTTATTTATTTGACAGATAGAGTTATAGATAGACTGAGAGAGACAGAGAGAAAGGTCTTCCTTCCATTGGTTCACCCCCCAAATGGCCGTTACGGCCGGCGCTACACCCATCTGAAGCCAGGAACCAGGTGCTTCCTCCTGGTCTCCCATGCGGGTGCAGAGGCCCAAGCACCTGGGCCATCCTCCACTGTCCCCCATTGGCCACAGCAAAGAGCTGGACTAGAAGAGGAGCAACTGGGACTAGAACCCAGCGCCCATATGGGGTGCCAGCGCCGCAGGTGTAGGATTAACCAAGTGAGCAACAGGACCGGCCGGAAAGATATCTTTTATCTGCTGGTTCACTCCCCAAAAGGTTCCAACATCCAGGTCTGGTTGAGACTGAAGCCAGTACAACAGAATACAATCCTTTCATTCCACGTGGTTGGCAAGGGCTAAAACATTAAGCCATTTCCTGCTGCCTCCCAGGGAGCGTTAGATAGAAGTCAATTTGGAAGCAGAGTATCCAGGACTGAATAATGCACTTTGAAATAGAATGCAGTCATCCCAAGAGGTGGCTTACACCGCTGAAACAGAATAACTGCCAGTGTCATTGTTTTTAAGAGAAAATGTGATAATAATTTGTAACATAATTCAACTCTTTAGTTTTATATTTTAAATAAATATATAACTATGAATATATATATATATATATATTCTCAGTTCTCATAGTAACTGTTTTATTAACAGAAAAGCTGTCATAAAAGTATACTTCAGGACTTTTAAAATGAATCTTGGCAAACATGCACATAAAAATATAAATTTTAAATATTATACTTGAAAATAATAATTGAAACCTAAAAAATGTAAGTATTTCTTTGGATTAATACATAAACATATGTACAAATATAGGTAATCTAATATAGATAGAAAATAATGCAATGACTAATTTAATTTTATCCTTAGCTCTGGGGAGAGGTTTATTAGAAATAAATTTAACAAAAGAGGCCGGTGCCATGGCTCAACAGGCTAATCCTCTGCCTAGCAGCGCCGGCACACCAGGTTCTAGTCCCAGTTGGGACTCTGGATTCTGTCCCCGTTGCCCCTCTTCCAGGCCAGCTCTCTGCTGTGGCCCGGGAGTGTAGTGGAGGATGGCCCAAGTGCTTGGGCCCTGCACCCGCATGGGAGACCAGGAGAAGCACCTGGCTTCTGGCTTCAGATCATCGCGGTGCGCTGGCTGCAGCAGCCATTGGAGGGTGAACCAACGGCAAAGGAAGATCTTCCTCTCTGTCTCTCTCTCTCTCACTGTCCACTCTGCCTGTCAAAAGAAATTAACAAAAGAAAACATGGAACCCCAAGGGTATTAATACAGTCCCTTATCTCAGATTGGGAAATGGATTGGATTGAGGTTTTGTGATGAAAGAAAAGAACATTTGTAACGGTCCCATCGGACAATGGTAATATCAAGTAATCACTAAAATAATGACTTTATTCTAGGGAAAGCAGAATAAATAGAAATTTGCATATATATATGACAGAAAAAGGATATTGACTAAAATATATTTCTTGAGATATTAGTAATGTTTTGTTCTTAATTTGAGTGTTGGTTATGAATGTGATCAGAGAACACAAGTTCATTTATCTGTACACTTATGTGTATTTCTTGATGTGTAGACTGTGCTTCAATAGAATTTTTAAAAATAGTCAATTCTGATACATAAGATATTACACTATTAGAGAAACATTTTTCAAAAATACTAAAATGAGATACCCAGAGCCTTTATGTGATTTGAGTAATAGATCAAAAGGAAATCATGATGGCGGTGTGTATTTCAACAGCAACATAAAAATGTTTTGCAATAAATCAAAAAACCCGTACATAAAATATATCAATTATACAATTTGGACCCACTTGTGGTTCCTTTCTGTTATCAGGGTTGCAAAAAACAAACTTATCTGTGGAGCATCTCAGAATAATAACATGTCAATGAGCCAAGGCTTAGTACCTGGATTTTGGACTCTAATGTCCATTGTCGGACTAACTGACTGTCTGATCTGGGTACATAACCTTACAAGATGAGCAAGGGATGCTTATTGTTTGAGAGAAAGGAAACAAAGGTTGTGAGGAGATATAAAAGTACACATAATCCCATTTGAAGAGTTTCATATATGCAGATTGTTGGGAATTTGACATATAGCAATATACATAGTTAAATAACAGATATAGATAAACAAATTTAAAAATTCTAAGTTTATATTAAAATGCAAAGAAAAAGATAAACTTTATTCAAAAATCATTTGTTCTGAGTATTATGCCAGCTCTTTAATCTGAAAATAGGTAATTAAAAGAAAGAAATTAAGCTCCAATTCTAATTCCTAGTTGATGAGGACAGATTTTCTTAAGAAAAAATATTAGGTGATTAATAAAGAAAGAGTGACAATTTTTTCAATGATAAATTTTCAGTCCTAATAAAATGATTGATTCAGGTTTGAATTCACTTTGGGGTTTTCGCTGGAAGCCATTAACTATTCACCCGATGCTAAAAAAAAAAAAAAAAAAAAAAAAAAAAAAAAAAAAAGCATAGTTTTTTGCTCTTCACAGTGAAATATGTACTTAAAATGTGAAAGACAAGGTGCTGACATAGTTGCTTACCCATGACACCAGCATCAAATGTGGGCACTGGTCATGTCCTGGCTACTCCGATGGCCTGGGAAAAGCAGTGGAAAATGGCCCACACACTTGAGACCCTGGCACCCACATGGGACACCTGGATGAAGCTTCCGGCTTCTGCCTGGCCCTCTCCTGGCCATTGCATCAAATTAGGATATGAACCAACAGATGGAAGATCTCTGTCTCTCTCTCTCGTTCTCCCTCTTTCTATATGACTTGCTTTCAAAGGAAATAAATTAATTTATTAAAAATTAATTAATTATGACAAATATGTTAGCCACCATCTTATCCAAGTCATTGTGTAGCATTGAGAATAGGCAGTCTGCCTGAGCATGTGTGTTTCCGATGGCTTGTCACCATGAGCAGTCCAGGCTAAAAAGTCTCACCTGAATCTAATAAATTCTTTGAAACTCACCAACATTTCCTTGGAAATAAAAGAGATGGAGAAATCCATTTAATAACACTGCAAGACACAATCAGACAAACCCAGACTTCATTACGCTGTACAAGGCTGCAGCACTTTCAAAAAGTAATGTCATAAGGAAAATGTGTGAGGATGGTCTGTTTCTAAATTAAAGAAAGCTGAAGAGATTTCCAGGATACAATGTGTTGACAATAAATAAAGATACTAAACAGATTTTTAGCTAACAAAAATTTGATTGCAGATGAAATGTGAAATATTTTTTCACTTTTAATAATTATAACTACTTAAAGATATTGTTTTTATCTAAAAAATCTATATTTAGTAGATGCATACAGAATTATTGTCTCATATATGTAGCAAGTGTGACAATTGTTAAACAATTGATGTTAAACAATTGAATCTTACTAATGTTCCTTTTGTACATCATGCAGCTTATCTGTATTTTTTAATGTTTCAATTTTAAAATATTGAAAACAAAATATTTCTCCATACCTCTGCTGTCTGTATTCATAAATTATTCACATTGTTGTTAGAATTATCTTGCTTAAATATAGATTCGATCAAGCAATTTTTTCTTCAACACTTAAATAACACCTCTTCTAAGAAGCATTATTTAACTCATTGCTTTTTTTGGTGATGCCTAATTATTTTATCATAACAATTGCATCACTCCTATTTTAGTCTAGTTTTACACTCAATATTATTTTCTTTCTTAACTCTAAAATCTTCTGAAATACAATTCAACTCCCAAGACTTAATCTTTCTCAATTTCAATATTTAATATCTTTAGTATCCAGGCTAAAGAGGGCACAAAGTTTCAAAAATTATCAATTATTCAGTGTAATCTGTTGGTGTTCAATTCTTTGAGCAAACCTTATACATTACATATTAAAAATAGCACGCGTATTGTTAAAGGACACATAACTTAAAAATATATAGGGGTCAGCACTGTGGCATAGTGGGTAAAGCCACCGCCTGCAATGCCAGCATCCCATGTAGACACTGGTTCCAGTCCTGGCTGCTCTACTTCTGATCCAGCTCTCTGCTATGGCCTGAGAAAGCAGTAGAAGATGTCTAAACTCCTTGGGCCACTGCACCCACGTGGGTGACCCGGAAGAAGCTCCTGGCTCCTGGCTTTGGCTCACTGCAATTCCGGCCATTGCAGCCAATTGGGGAGTGAACCAGCGGAAGGCAGATCTCTTTCTCTCTCTCTCTCTCTCTCTCTCTCTCTCTCTCTCTCTCTCGTTCTCTCTCTGTGTAACTTTAACTTTCAAATAAATAAATAAATCTTTAAAAACAGATAAATAAATACAAATATATGATAAATGTGTGTCAAATCAAACATCACATAATTAAAATATATAGTTCATTACATGTCAAATATTAAACATTGATTTTATATCTTAAAGGTGAAAAATTCCCAAGCTTTTTATAAATTACCATTAAAATTAGAAATGCCTGCATCAAATTTATTATCAAAGAGTGTGCTACAGGTGAGTATATACAGCATATCACATACAAAAGACATGAAGAACAATACTCAAAGAAGTAATATTTTTATTTTAATATTGCTTTATAATAAACTAAGTTTATGCGAAAATCATGAATATCTTGAAGTCTATTTGAGAACTGTTTTCCACTTAGTTATTTTGCAATTAATGCATTATATATGACATAACTTCCTTCAATAATATTGGAATTTATGAACATTTAAGCTACTCCACTGTGTTCTGCATGTAGGTTATTGAATCCATTGCTGTTGATTTCCTGAAGTGTTACTATTACTGACATTTTAATGCCATTCTTGTTGAGAGAAAATTCAGGTAATGAGAAGGTTTGTGTTTAATTAGAGCTCATGGATTTTGTAGTTTGGATGACAAATCAATTCTGTTATTATAAAAAAAAAAACCTAAAATAAAAAACAAACACTACCTCATTTAGTCTATTGATTTCCCTTGTTTTTGCTGTCTCACTTCTATTTTTTATATTGTTCTTATCATGCTTGGATAGAAGCCTAAGCTTCTAGCCACTGTTGCTACCATACAAGTTAGTCCTCAAAATGAAATAAAGTACATTCGTCTTACTGACCTTGCTGGCCTTAGCTTAGAATTAGATGACTTATTCCCTCTCTTATACCAACGACAGAGCTACACCTGTCATAAAAAGCTGTTACATCCATATGTATTAGACATGACATAAAGCACTGTCTACTATATAATGCTTTTCTAGCACATAGGGCTTGCTCACTTCTTATATCTTAACTCGGGAGACAAACAAAAGGCTTAAGAAGGCTTCTATTTGTTCTGAGGTCTTAGTTTACTCTGCCAAGTAGAACTACAAAAGACTATATATTTCTGTATTTTTTTTTGATGATGAGTCCACAAAGGAAATAATTCATAAAGCTTCTCTCCTGGTATGTTCCTTTTTACTCAAGAGAAATACACTTAAAAATAGATATAATTAAATTTAAAAACCATTCAAACACACTGATGGACTCTAGTTTCTCCTTTATAGAATGATCCTCTGTCAGAATTCTATGATTGTGAAACATAAATAAATATTACCTTCTGAATTCAGACTAAAACAAATGAGAAGGCAGTGAGGCATTTTCTCTTGTCAAATTACATTATTCCACAGCTAAGGAATAACAGCATACCTATTCTAAAACATCCGTGTAGTGTCAACCTCAATAAAGATAGTAAAATCATAAACTTTTGTATTAATCTTTACATTTTATAATGCATGCAATGTATTCTGTGATATGGATACATATTAAATTTCATATTTACTAAAACTAGGACTGATAAACCTCTTGGGTCAAGTAATTTCTTACCAATAACAAAACCATTAATTGACAGGCAACGCATTTACATTCCAGAAGCTGTTTTTTAAAGGCAACAGGAGAATATAATTTGAATTTTGAAGTCAGGCTGCCTGAGAGATTTTTTTTTATTTAGAACTTCTTCTCTTTTAATAGATATATAGCTTTTGATGATGTATTTAAATCTGTGCATCTGTTTCTTCATGTGCATATTTGGAGGATTAATAACTGAATATGGCTCAGAGTTTACAGTACTTAGGATGACTCAAAGTGGACAGTAACTGGTGTATATGTGTGTGTATATGTATGCACATAGGTGTGTATGTGTTGTTTGGCTTCATTTCATTTGGTTTCCTTTGGTTGGCGTTTTGATGTTACTATATTTTACCATTATGGTTATTGCGCCACTCTGTCTCAAGCCGCAGGTGTTGCACCACACAGGCCAGTGATGAGAACTGTGTTGCACTCCATGTCCTTCACAGCTGGCAAGCACTTGGGCAGAATCCCTTTGACGGTTTCGGCAGAGTTGGTGTGAGAGTAGCCATTAGTGGGCACATCTTTCTTGAGCCAAATGGTCCAGATCCAGTAGTACTGTAAACTTACATGTATTAAGTACACATTATATGACAAAACTGTCTTACTTGAGTGGTTCTTTAGTTTACATTCAAATATTCCCATAGTAGAAACAAAATGATGCAAATAAAAAGCAGGCTTCTATACACTGTGCATAGGTTCTTTGTATCTAATTAATCTAGTATTAAAGTATAAAGTGTGCCTATGAAGTATAAATATGTGCTCCCTTGTATGTTTAAAATAATATATACAAATATAAATTATAAAGTAGTTATCTCAAAACTGGTATGATTAAGCGTCCTCCCAAAATAGAAAGGACTATTAATGATATCATGATAACTCATGATGATAACCAGTAGGGAAAACAAGCTACCCTTCTTCCAGCCTCCAGCATTTTGAGGACTTCACATTATGCCCCCCTAGAGCATCCTTGAGGCCCCGTAAGATTTCTGGTAACTATCTCTGATAGATTCTCCCACATTCCATCCTCTAACCATTCCCAAAGCTAATACCAAGTGTTTTTGTTTGGTCGGTTCTACTTTTTTTTTTTTTTTCAATGACAACACTCTACTATAGTATCCAATTTTTACGCTGAAACAGTTTATATTATTTTGAAAGCTTTATTTTATTTATTTGAAAGTCAGAGTTACAGAAAGAGGGAGAGGGGGAGGGGAGGGAGGGGGGAGAGAGAGAGAAAGAGAGAGAGAGAGCGAAATCTCCCATCCGCTGATTCACTCCTCAAATGGATGAAAAGTGGATCTGAACCAGGCTGAAGCCAGGAGCCAGGAGCTTCATCTGAGTCTCTCACATAGCTTCTGGAGCCCAAGGACACGGGCCATCTTCTGCTGCTTTCCAAGGAGCATTAGCAGGGAGCTGGATCAGAGACAAATCAGTCAGGAATAAAGAAGTGCCCATTGGCATGCTGGCATTGCAGGCAGCAGCTTAATCCATCTTGCCACATCAGTCCCTGAAATAATTTTCATGGAACAAATTACACAGCTTCACAGCCTCTTAAAGTAATCACTAACTGTCTTTATGATTTTATGTTAGGCATTCAAGAAGGCCTGAGCTGAGCAGTTCTTACATGAGCTATCTATGTATGCAGCCACATGTGAGCTGTTGGCTTTATTCATCACTAGAGCACTATAGACAGTTCAGTCACACAGTCAACAAGCCATACTCCTTAAGCTCAATTGAGACTGTTGACCAAAGCATGTAAATATTGTCTCTTATTAGAACTTTCACTGATATGTCTGCATCCAAGTATGCAAATTAGGCATGAGCTGTATTACCTGTTTTGAACAAAGTCACACAGCATCAATTCATTCACATATTGTAGATAATAAGTGTGTCACAAATCTACCCAGATTCAAGGGAAGTCTTTTGGTGTAATGATGGCAAGGTCAAACTGTGAAAGTATATGTGGAAGTGCAGATGTTATTGTTGCCAATTTTTTGGAAAATATCTGTGAAAATCCAGAATGTTCTTTTATCTTGAAAAATTTAGTATTCTTAAATTCAGCTATTTCCTCTAAAAATTGAAATAATTGTAATGAGTATGAATGCTCTTAAAGTTTCATAATAAAATAAAATATGGAAGTTGCTTTGACATGACTTCCAGGGCATACATTTTTTTTTAAGTCTCCTTTTCTTAAAATCAGACTTGGAGCTAAGAAAAAGGGAGTTTTTCTTGAAATACTTATATACTCACATTGCAGTTAATTATTTCAACTCAAGACTATTCATGGTATTTTTTTTTTTTTTTGGACAGGCAGAGTGGACAGTGAGAGAGAGAGAGACAGAGAGAAAGGTCTTCCTTTGCTGTTGGTTCACCCTCTAATGGCCGCCGCGGTAGCGCGCTGCGGCCGGCGCACCGCGCTGTTCCGATGGCAGGAGCCAGGTGCTTCTCCTGGTCTCCCATGGGGTGCAGAGCCCAAACACTTTGGCCATCCTCCACTGCACTCCCTGGCCACAGCAGAGAGCTGGCCTGGAAGAGGGGCAACCGGGACAGGACCGGTGCCCCGACCGGGACTAGAACCCGGTGTGCCGGCGCCGCAAGGCAGAGGATTAGCCTGTTGAGCCACGGCGCCGGCCTATTCATGGTATTAAAGATAATAATATTATGAACCTACTTGGGGGCCCAGCGCTATGGCACAGTGGTTTAATGCACTGGCCTGAAGCGCCAGCAACCCATATGGGTGCTGGTTCAAGACCAGGCTGCTCCACTTCCAATCCAGCTCTCTGCTATGGCCTGGGAAAGCAGTAGAAGATGGCCAAAGTCCTTGGGCCCCTGCACCCACATGGGAGACCCAGAGGAAGCTCCTGGCTCCTGGCTTCGGATCGACACAGCTCCAGCTGTTGGCGGCCAATTGGGGAGTGAACCAATGGATGGAAGAACTCTCTCACTCTCTCTCTCTTTCTCTCTCTGCCTCTCCTATCTCTGTGCAACTCTGATTTTCAAACAAATAAATAATTTTTTAAAAAAGAAACTACTTGGTCATGGCAAAAGATACTTATAATATAAAAAATTTAATGCAACTATTTCTCAATTCTCAGTAAATTAATAGAGATTCAAATAATATGGATAGAAATGTTTATATACTTGGGAAATTTACAAGATGATAAAGGAAACAATAGTATATAAATTAGATTACAAATATAATTACAAATTATATTTATGGGTCAACATTTTATTTATGATACAGAAATTTTGAAATTGATTAAACCAAATTCACTTAAATGGTATATGTACATTTTCTACATGATGAAAGTTTGTCTAAAAGATAATGCATTTTATACTGGAATGATGATAAAATCTTATGCTCTATTTCAAGCCATGTTTTGTAAATGCCTTAATAATGTTTTAACTTTAAAATAACATGAAAACTTCAGGTGAAAAAGCTGCCTAGGAAATTTATCAGTTTGCCTTAGGAAATATTTTAAAACACAACATCAACAACAATGTGTGGAAAGTTAGATAGGCTAAAAAGGATAAAGTATTACATTGTTCATCAACAGGCAGGACAAGAGCTGATCAGGTCATTGTTTTTCATAGTGTCCCTTTCACTTCAACAGGTTTCCCCTTTGGAGCTCAGTTAGTTGTCGCCAATCAGGGAAAACATATGATATTTGTCCCTTTGTGACTGGCTTAATTCACTCAGCATGATGTTTTCCAGATTCCTCCATCTTGTTGCAAATGACTAGGTTTCATTGTTTTTTACTGCTATATAGTATTCTATAGAGTACATGTCCCATAATTTCTTTATCCAGTCTACTGTTGATGGGCATTTGGGTTGGTTCCAAGTCTTAACTATTGTGAATTGAGCTGCAATAAACATTGAGGTACAGATGGCTTTTTTGTTTGCCAAATTAATTTCCTTTGGGTAAATTCCAAGGAGTGGGATGGCTGGGTTGTATGGTAGGGTTATATTCAGGTTTCTGAGGAATCTCCAGACTGACTTCCATAGTGGCTTAACCAGTTTGCATTCCCACCAACAGTGGGTTAGTGTCTCTTTTTCCTCACATCCTCTCCAGTATCTATTGTTGGTAGATTTCTGAATGTGAGCCATTCTCACGGGGTGAGGTGAAACCTCATTGTGGTTTTGATTTGCATTTCTCTGATTGCTAGTGATCTTGAACATTTTTTCATGTGTCTGTTGGCCATTTGGATTTCCTCTTTTGAAAAATGTCTATTGAGGTCCTTGGCCCATCTCTTCAGTGGGTTGTTTGTTTTGTTGTTGTGGAGTTTCTTGATTTCTTTGTAGATTCTGGTTATCAACCCTTTATCTGTAGCATAGTTTGCAAATTTTTTTTCCCATTCTGTTGGTTGCCTATTCACTTTCCTGACTGTTTCTTTTGCTGTACAGAAACTTCTCAATTTGATGCAATCCAAAATGTTAATTTTGGTTTTGACTGCCTGTGCTTCTGGGGTATTTTCCAAGAAGTCTTTGCCTGTACCTATATCTTGCAGGGTTTCTCCAATGCTTTCTAATAATTTGATGGTTTTGGGTTGTAGATTTAAGTCTTTAATCCATGTTGAGTGAATTTTTGTGTAAGGTGAAAGGTAAGGTTCTTGCTTCAAGCTTCTGCACGTGGAAATCCAATTGTTGTTCTAGTACTAGTGGTTGAACTCTGTAATTAACACACAATTATTCTTAGGTGTTTAAATTTTAACTGAAAAGTGATCCCTGTTAAATATGAGAGTGGGAAAAAGAGAAGGAGGAGATGCACAATTTGGGACATGCTCAATTGGACTTGCCCCAAATTGAGTTAGAAACGTGCCAGGGGATTCCAATTCAATCCCAACAAGGTGGCATGTACCAATGCCATCTCACTAGTCCAAGTGATCAATTTCAGTTCACAATTGATCACTCTGATAAGTCTAAGAGTCAAAGGGATCACACAAACAAGACTAGTGTCTGCTAATACTAACTGATAGAATCAAAAATGGAAAAAACACAGCAGACTCATAGAATGGCAGATGTCCTTAATAGCACTCTGGCTTCAGAATCAGCCCTTAAGGCATTTAGATATGGCTGAAGAGCCTATGAGAGCATTTTAGGAATGGAAAGCCAAGACACTCTGGGAAAAAAAAAATCCTAAATGAAAGGTCTCTGCGAGTGAGATCCCAGTGGAAAGAACGGGGCCATATAAGAAGGAGGTACCTTTCTCTGAAGGGAGGAGAGAACTTCCACTTTGACTATGATCCTGTCGGAATAAGATCAAAGTCAGCGAACTCTAAAGGCTTCCATAGCCTTGGCAACTCATGACTAGAGCCTAGGGAGATTACTGACACCATAAACAAGAGTGTCAAACGGTTAAATCAACAGCAGGAGTAACTGTGTACTTATGTCTCATGTGGGATCTGTCCTTAATGTGTTGTCCAATGTGAAGTGATGCTATAACTAGTACTAAAACAGTATTTTTACACTTTGTGTTTCTGTATGGGTGCAAACTAATGAAATCCTTACTTAGTATATACAGAATTGATCTTCTGTATATAAAGATGCTTGAAAATGAAAAAAAAAAAAAACCTGGTGTTAAATTGGAAATGGCATAGAAAATTAATTAATTTTTAAAAAATATCATGTAGGATCTGTCTTTAATGCGCTGTACACTGTTATTTAATGCTATAACTAGTACTCCAACAGTTTTTTTCACTTTGTGTTGCTATGTGGGGGAAAACTGTTAAAATCTTTGCTTAATATATACTGAACTGATCTTCTGTATATAAAGAGAATTGAAAATGAATCTTGATGTGAATTGAAGGGGAGAGGGAACGGGAAATGGGAGGGTTGCTGGTGGGAGAGACGTTATGGGGGGGGAGCCATTGTAATCCATAAGCTATACTTTGGAAATTTATACTCATTAAATAAAAGTAAAAAAAAAAAGCATATACAAATGAACAATTTAGACCTTCTCACTGAATTTAATGTATTTGGTAAGTCCAATAAATACTTTAATATCACTCAAAAAAAAAGTTAGATAGGCTAATAGGCAGTTAAGTCAGTTGAAATGTGAGGATTTAGGCTAATAGGGACTTAGGTCAGATTTTTACCATGAGAGAAGTCTAGACATATAGGATTATAGGCATAGGATAATAACTCTTGTTTTCTGATTGGCTGTCTTTTCTCCTTCCCTAATTGGTTAAATCTGGTCTGGTTTTCAGAAAGGAGCCTATCAGAGAAAATCATTTTTTGTATAAAAGGACAAACCCCACAGACTTAATTGGCAACTCTCTCTTGGATTCTCCTGACTCCTGACTGACTGCTGTGGCAGGAGGTTTCCTGCTTTCAATAAATCTCACTTTGCTCATTGTCTTTGTCCATTGTTATCACTGCGTAGGCAGAAGACATACCATCAAAGATGGTCAGAATAAACTACCAGAATAATATCCTATTTACAGATGAGATTATTGGATATTTGTCCCCAAATGTTCCTTCTAGACACTGCAGCAACCTTTCTCTATCTCTGCTCTAGCTTTGCACCATTCTCACATACCATGACAATAAAAGGGGTCTCAGAAAGCACCCAGTCTGGATATTTCACCCAATCTTTGAGCTGTTTGCTGAATGATCTAGTGTTCATTCATTCCTTTTTGATCATACAGAAATTCCAGCACCTTTACTAGGTGGAAACCTCCTGGCTCACATAAAGACTGCTGTTCTAGAATCAGAGGAGATCGCATGCCTTTTTCTGACAGAGACAGCTATGATCTCTGAAATTGGAGCACCCAGGGGAAAGTTGATTTGGCTATAAGTGCTCAGCCTAAGTTCATCTTAAAAAGTGATTCCCCTTTCCTCATCAGAGACAATTTCCATTAAAATCTGAGGCTCAAAAGGGTTTAAAAGCTATAGTATACAATCTCAAGGTTTAGGGACTTTTGTAGCCATGCAATAATCTCTGCAACACTGTGATTCTAGGGGTTCAAAAGCCAAGTGGATAATGGAGAGCAGTACAGGCTCTTTGACTCATTAATAAGGCTATGGTGTCCATACATCCTGTGATTCCTAATCCCTATACCTTGCTATTGAATATCGCAGAAGGGATTGTGTGGTTCCACATATAACCTCTATTTCTTGTTACTGCAGATTCCAGAAAGGATGGTCTGTTTCTGCTTTCCTATGAGCCTTGGATCCCAATTTCTGTTTGTCTTTGAGAATCCCTCACTTCAGTCCTCACAATTGACTTGAACCATATGCTTCAGAGATTTAGAAACAACCCACACATTTGGTCAGATCTTGTCTACAGACTTGTTAAGGTTTTCATATCCCCCAGCTAACTGTTCTACAAATGTAGGACAATATCCTTCTATGTGCTCAAACTGAGAAGGATTTCCAAGAGGACACTAGAGCTCTCCTCACATGTTTAGCCAAAAGAGGGTATATGGTTTCAAAGTTCAAGGCACCACTCTACCTACCATCTGTACAATATCTAGGCTTGACTTTATATATGAAGTAAAGTGTATGTTGTTACAGAATAAGATTAAGACTATAGTCCATTTCCCACTGCCTAAAACTATTCAGAAATTTAGAGAATTCTAGGGTAGGGCATACTGGGATTTTGTTGGCACTGGATCCACAGGTTTGGAAAAATAGCTTACCCCTCCTATAAACTAATAAAAGACACACAGCAGCCGGAATAAAAAAATTCTGGTATTGAACATAGAGACTCAATGAGACTTCATCCAGCTTAAACAAGCCCTAGTTTAGAACCCTGCCCTAAGCATCCTTATAGTTAAAATGTTTAATTGCTAAGTAACTGAAAGAAAAAGTATGGCTTTAGGACTAACTCAACTGAGAGAACCACCTCAACAACCTGTGAGGTATTAAGCATGGAATCTGATTTAGTGGCCAAGGGATGGCCAGCCTACCTCTGATTCCCAAAGCTACAAAATTTATTTGGGGGTAGGATTTAATAGTGCGTATGCCCAAATAATATAACTGGACAACTAGTCTTATAAGGGAACCTCTCATTAACAGATAACCATCACTTGAAATACCAGACATTATTACTAGAGGGCTGTGAAGTTCAGATCAAGACACGCTCCTTTCCTAATACTGCCACTTTCCTCTAGAGGTAATGGAAGGTCTCAAGTAGGGTGGTGAAGAGATGGTTTTGCAGATATATGTAGTCAAAGAAGGTCTTAAAGAAACCTTTCCTCTCCCTAGAAAATAAAAATTGTGTCTCTTT
Source organism: Lepus europaeus (assembly GCF_033115175.1). Taxonomy (NCBI): domain Eukaryota; kingdom Metazoa; phylum Chordata; class Mammalia; order Lagomorpha; family Leporidae; genus Lepus; species Lepus europaeus. Next base: position 100,348,343 of record NC_084829.1, read on the forward strand.
CATAGTTGCAAGTTCCTTTGTGGAACATGGAACCAACCAGACTGAGTATGCTATACTTATTATGATAGGAACTATTGAGAACTTTTATCTGCCCCTTGGTGTTAAGTGTTCAGCTGGCTGAACTGATAGCCTTAACAAGAGCCCTTGAACTATGCGGTTATTTTTATTTGAAAGGAGAGACATTTTCTCACTTGTAATGGGACTCCTGTTAATTATCATAATGAGCTAAATCATTGGTTGTCCTCAGTATTCCTTTACTCTGAGGTGGCAGTTATATACAGCAAGGGACACCAGAAAGGCACAAATGAAATAGTAGAGGAAAGCTAACTGGCAGATCTGGCTGCCCAAGAAGGAGCAAGGCAAAATTTTCTACTTGAGTTCTTGGAACCACCTCTGAGACTACACTGACTGGTCCAATGGATGGCTCCAATATGTAGAGAGACTTCATGCTGCATGCCAATGAAAAGTTCTTAAGACTCTCCACCAAACTTTCTACCTAGGGCAAGAAATGACTCAGCAACTATTTATTGGAAAAAGTCTCAAAAATAAATAAATAAATAAATAAATAAATAAATAAAACCAAACAAGTTGGAGGAGCTTGGGAATTATGCCCCATGAACAACCCCAGAAATCAATATCTACTGTTTCCCAGAATACAACGGGTGGGAAGCTATTCAGGAGAAGATTGAAAGTTGGATTTCACTCATATGTCTAACCCAGAAATACCCAGTGCCTCCTCATCTATATAGATACCTTTACCTGTTGGGTAGAAGAATTTACCTGCAGGACTGAAAAGGATACAGAAGTAACCAAAGATCTTCATACAAATATTATCCCAAGATTCAGACTCTCAAAAAGCCCTCACAGTAACAATGATACATTATTTAAAGCACAGGTCACCCAAGGAGTTGCCAAGGCTCTAGACATTCGATACTTTCTCCATTCTATGTGTAAACTCCAATCCAATGGCCAGGAAAGGTAGAAAAGACTAATGACATCCCTAAACAACACTTAAGAAATTTGTCCCAGGGAATTCGCCTTCCCTGGTAAATCTTCTACTAATAGCACCAATGCACATCGGACACATCCCTTTAGATTAAGGACTGAATCCTTTTGAGAAGCTATATGGGAGAGCTTTCTGTACTACTGATCTAGTGACATACCCAGAAAACGTTAGACTTACTAAATCTGTAGTTAAACTGCTAAATTCAAACAAGCTCTTCAACAATCATCTGAAAGACCGCCTCAGGATTTGGGAATTCCTAAATTCAATCCTGGAGACAGTGCTAATAAACGCTCTTCCCGGTTGCTCTACATTACTTTCTGAAATCTGAGAAGTGTCATCCTGTCCATTCCATCTGCAGGAAAGGTCTCCGGCCACAATACCTGGAACCATCATTTCAGACTGAAAGTCTGGACCTCTGAAGCCCCAGCAGACCAGAGCCTAGAAAACAATCCCACGTCTCATACAAGCAAATAAGACAGCTACTTATATGAAGCCCCTGAGGGATTCAAGCTGTTGTTTAAGAAGACCCTACCTCCAGGCTTTGTGCCCACTAGGATTAAACAACTAGAAGCCCTTGAACTCCAGACAATACTCAGATGAAACACCCAAGCGCATTGGCATTCAACCAGGCCCTTAGACTGACTCTTGGAGGACTGTTTTGCAGTCATTCCAGTTCTACATCCCTTGTCAGCATGAAGAAGTCAGAATAGCCATCACCCTGTACCCCTAGTGGCAGTTAGAGTCCTTTCTGGTGGATGGAGAGGGTAATGTAAAGAGTTAAACTGGTAAGCCGGCACCCGTGGCTCAACAGGCTAATCCTCTGCCTAGCTGCGCTGGCACACCGGGTTCTAGCCCCGGTCGGGGCGCCGGATTCTGTCCCGGCTGCCCCTCTTCCAGTCCAGCTCTCTGCTGTGGCCCGGGAGTGCAGTAGAGGATGGCCCAAGTCCTTGGCCCCTGCACCCCATGGGAGACCAGGAGAAGCACCTGGCTCCTGCTATTGGATCAGCGCGGTCAACCGGCCATTGGAGGGTGAACCAATGGCAAAAGGAAGACCTTTCTCTCTAAGAGTTAAACTGGTGAACAGACAGGTGAGTTGGAAGGAGAGAAGTTAGATGGGCTAATAGGGAGTTAGGTCAATTAATTGTACATAGTTTTATCATGAGAGCAGTTAAATGGGGTAGTAATTCCTGCCTTCTGAGTGATTGTTTTCTGCTCCTCCCCTAATTGATTAAATCTATGTCTGGTTCTCAGAAAAGGGCTGACCAGAGAAATCCAGTTTGTGTATAAAAAGGCAGGTCCTGGCCGGCGCCACAGCTCACTAGACTAATCCTCCACCTGCGGCGCCGGCACACCGGGTTTTAGTCCTGGTCAGGGCGCCGGATTCTGCCCTGGTTGCCCCTCTTCCAGGCCAGCTCTCTGCTGTGGCCCGGGAAGGCAGTGGAGGATGGCCCAAGTGCTTGGGCCCTGCACCCCATGGGAGACCAGGAGAAGCACCTGGCTCCTGCCTTCAGATCGGCATGGCGGCCATTGGAGGGTGAACCAACAGCAAAAGGAAAACCTTTCTCTCTGTCTCTCTCTCTCACTGTCCACTCTGCCTGTCAAAAAAAAAGAAAGAAAGAAAGAAAGAAAGAAAGAAAGAAAGAAAGAAAGAAAGAAAGAAAGAAAGAAAGAAAGAAAGAAAGAAAGAAAAAAGAAAGCAAATGGCAGGCCCCACAGGTTTAACTGACAACTCTTCCTTGGAGTCCTCCTCCTGATCGCTGTGGCAGAAGGTGTCTCACTTCCAATAAACCCCAGTTTGCTCAGCCTGCCTTTCTGCATGTGAGACAAGTGCGGAGATTCCCTCAATATCCCACAACAAAAGGAAAGGTAAGCATGATGTTCTATTGTGGTTGACATTCAAAAGTGACATACAACTAGTTGTAGACATAAACTTTGAGTTGAGTAAGTTGAAGAGCTGAGAGCATACACTGCTAGGTTGAAAGAGGATACCGGTGAAGGAACTTATTCTGAGAGACTTTAATGGCTGTTTAAGAGTGTCTGAAACTCAGAATCAACAACAAATGTGTGCTAACTAGTTCATCACCTTTATTCCAACAGAAGCTGAGTATAAGAAAGATGATCAGAAAAAGATTAATTTCATAAGTAATAATGAGGAAAAATTATAAAATCAAGCAATAAAAGCGATGAAAATGAGAGCTATGATTAATAAATAGCCATCCAAATTTAAATTAGAGTCATGCTTCTTTTAGTTGGCTAACATCTTCCATTAGTTTTTTTTTTTTTAAATAGAGTTAACTTGGGACACATTATCTAAATGTCTAGAAGTGTTATTTTTATGTGTTAGAAACATGGGTAAGTAAGCTGTGATCTAATTAAGTTTGATATCTCTAGTTTGCACTTCTGTGCACATTGGATAAACCTTTTCTGTCCATTCTAATTAATTTTATGAAAATTGACTATCCAACTGATTATATCTTCCAAAATTAAAGGAAAAAGGTAACATAACGTATTTATAACTTCTGACAAAATCATGTCAAGCATTTGGAAATTCTTTCCTATTCTATGTGTATAGATCTGTTATTCTCATGGAATTTATTACACAATTATAATAAATGAGATTTTTTCATTTTGATAGAAGAGATTGTTTACAAATATAACCACCTCTAACCCCAAGAAATAAAAAAAAAAACTAGCTTCAGTAAACTCACATATTTTTATAATAATTTTCATATAAAAATCAAAGCACAGACTAGATGATTAAGAAATGCTAAATGAAACTGTACATTTAATCTGGGCATGTATAAAATTCCTTATACATTTCATCAATTTGTAAATCCTGTATGAAGTGCCTTAATAACATTGCTTAAATCCAATAGATCTCCCAGCTACTTAAAGACCTTTGTTCTTTTCTGTCTTTGAATTGAGGATCTTTAGAAATGAGGATGAGGTTGAACAATGTATGCAAGAAATTGCATTTGCCTCCAGCAGTTCTATTAACTTTCTCAAGCTGTGTGGTATCCCTTATTAATTTCACATACAATTTCTACTAAGGATGTCAGGCTTGCCTTCTCAAGATATTTTAGCCCTGTAACTTAATCATGCTGTCCCCCTCCCATGCTCCAGCTGTGGACAATTTAGAAAGCAAGCAAACAAAAATATTTTGCCCTTGTCTAATCCACTAAATTTGATTTTTGAATGTGAATAGTAGCTTAAGAAATTAGCAATCCCTTTTTTCCCCTTATTTGATGATCATACTCTCTTATCATTCTTAAGACACATAAGGTAGTGGAGCTCAATATTTTCTACAACTCTCACCTAAAAAATGTGTCATATTCCTATTATAGCACAGAATCATCATTTTATGATTCTAACTGGAAGTAATGTGGGGCAGAGCATAGAAGGATAATTGGGTACAAAGAAAACAAATTCTAAAGCATTATAGGTTTTAGTTGAAATGGCTGTATAGGCCAAAATAATCACCCACCCTACTTCTCCACCACTGTGATTTTGATAAAGCTGCTTTGGCTTAGTCACTGATAATAGCCAGTGGTTGAAGCATGAGGAAAGAACTTTGTACTGAAGTGAGAGGAGGGTTCACGATCAACCTCAAACTGTATGGCTGCTCTTCACTTGCTGACCTCTTAAACACATGAAGCAGTTCTCTCCAAGATATGTAAATGATCTTCCATGTTTCTCATTGTACTCCACTGAAATTTGACTTCTATTACCCCTTTCTTGTCTATCTGTTCTTATGTAAAGCCAACTGTTAAATGAGGACATTTGAATAAACACCTATGTGTGTGTTTAAAGTACACCAATAGCTATGAAGGCTTTGTCTGCTTAGAACAGAATGGAATTCTAGGGAGGGTAGGAGGGTGTTACCTGATTCTCATTTCTCACATCAAAATACAAACTTCAGCCAAAATAGCTAAGAAGCACCATGATAAGGATCTCAAACTCTTTAAACATTCTTTTTTTCTCTTCATGTATAAAAAGCATTCAATTATATCATGGAATAAGCTCTTTAAAATATTTATTTTTGCACATAGGCTAATATGTTGAAAATCACCTATTATTATATTTGATGACCAGCTCCTTACATCCAAGAAACAGTATCATATCCATTTTTATAAACTTGAAAGCTGGTTTTTCAACTTTTTGTCGAATATTTAAGGAGTTCAGTCTCTAGGAGTTGGGTCTTTCCATCTGGACATTGCGGTTTGATTGCTTAGAGAAAGGAAGTAATGCTTAATGCCTTTTTGTTAATGACCATGATGGAGGCATGCACAGTGGTATATGGGGCAAAGGGAAGACACCAAATCTATGTGTGAATTAAGAGGTAAATGAAAGAGACAATACTTATAATAAGCCTGAAGGGGAACAGGAGACAGGGAAATCAAATGTGCAGAGGAGTAAGGAAGAGAAATGAAATGCAATTCAGTAAAATGCAAACATAAGGAACCAGTATGTTTGGGGAAGAAAAAGTACAGAAGCCAGGTTGAACTTGAGAGGGAGCACAGCAGGAGGCTTTGTTCTGCGTTTTGATACATATGGAACCACAGAAGGATTATTTTTATAGAAAGTGTTGTGATCACATTTGGATTTTATAAATATACTTTTTACAGCAGTGTGAAAGTTTTATAGGAATGGAGCAAGATGAGGTGCAGCCCACAAGTTACTTTTTATTAAATAAATCATATTTACATGGTTAGGTTATTACGTGCCATATAGTTACAAAGTAGCCTAGGTTATTTATATTTTTGCTAAAACATTAATAGTTATTTTGAAATACTCTAGGACAGATTTGTTACTTAGTACTTCCATTTCTGACATGTTCTTATCTAGGAATACATGAAAGCCACATTTACATGACATCCAATCTCTATTTCCCCTACTTTCTGAAAGCCAGTGTAATAGACATCTGTTTTTTTTTTTTTTAAAAAAAAAGAAAAAAAAAAGAAAACGAAATATGACTAACATGAGCACGTACAAAGGAGTCATTCTCTATTGTTGGTGGATGAAGATCAGTTACCACCTGGAAAAGCAATTGCACCACAGTGGACAGTGGACAGCATGAGGCCTACAGTCTGCCTGACCTGGATTTGACAGAGTCATATTTATCAGTTTCATAGGGTTACATAAAATATGTGTGTAAATGCAAACTGAAAAAAATCTCAATTTTTTTTCTTAAGGGTCTATATTTCATGTAATTTTCAATATTGTGCATTTATTTCAGAAAAGAGAGACACAAATGGACATCTCAAATATTTGTTCACTCCCCAAATATTTGGAAGCAAGGAATTTAAGCCAGGTCTCTCTTGTGGGTGCAAGGACAAGACTACTTAAGCCATCACCTGCTGTGTCCCAGAGTACAGATCAGCAGGAAAATGAAATCAAGAGCAGAGCTGGGACTCAAACTCAGGCACTCCAATAGGAGATGCCACATTCTAAGCAATACCATAATCACTGTACCAAGTACTATCCTAAGGTCCTATTTCTAATTAGATAAATGCATACATTTATTCTACAATAAAAAGAATTCACTTGATTTTGCAGACTCTGACAACTATTCAAAAGAAGTATATAAGTAACTTATTTTATTTGGCTTGTTTCATAAAAACATTTGCTACAAAAGCACTGGCTATTGACAAAAAATATGCAGATACTTGCATATTTTAAGTAAAAATTTCTAAATTGAGATTATCATCCACATAGCAGCATTTGCTCTGAGCTGACTAGGCATAATTTCATTGAATATCAAAAAGTTTTGAAACAAATAGTTTTTAAAAAGTATTTTATTACATTAGATTGAGTTCCTTAAAGCTGGAGACTGTTCTCATGAAATGAATCGATTGATTCCTACTGTTAGAGGAAGAGGGGTATATGAAGCAAGGAAGATGGCATAAAATTGTAAGCAAGGATGTTGCCCTAGCAGTGGATTAACTTCAGCATACACCCGAGGAGGAATTTTGAAACAAAATTAAATCAAATAGATTGTCCCACAAATGACAGGGGCCTGAATTTTTATCCTTTGGTGAAGAGGGCAATGCTTTTTTGCACAACAGGTGGAATTATTTTCTTTATGTTATACAAAATAGAGTAGCTAAGGGAATAATTTTATTAAAAATTGAACAAAAAAACCTATATGATGCCTACTAGGGACTCACTTCAGATTTAAGTGCACACAAAACCTGAAAGTGAAAGAATGGGGAAAGATATTCATGCAAGTGATAGCAAAAAGAGATCATGGTTTGCTATAATTACAGCAGATGAAATAGACTTTCAGTCAAAAACTGTCACAAAGCACAAAGGATGTTGTATAATAACAAAAGGTCCAATTAACCAGAAAATATTACAATTACAAATATGTAGGCACCAAACCCAGAGCACTTATTTATACTTATATATTTATATTTTATTATTATTATATATTTAGACTTATTATAGTATGTATATTATATAATAAATATATTAAGTGTATACGTTGACAGAAGCATAGAAAGAAATAGACAACAATATAACACCAACAGGTAACTTTGATACTTTACTTTTAACAATGGCTAGTTTATACAAATTAAAAGTTAATTAGGACACAGTGGACTTGAATAATATTGTAGATCAAATGAACTTAATAAACTATTTTTTAAATATTTATTTATTTATTTGAAAGGCAGAGAGTTGCAGAGTTACAGGGAGGTAGAGGCAGAAGCAGAGAGAGAGAGGCCTTCCAACAGCTGGTTCCCTCCCCAAATGTTTGCAATGGGCAGAGCTGGCCCAATCTGAAGACAGGAGCCAGGAGCTTCTTCCAGGTCTCCAACATCAGTGTACAGAGGCCTAAGGGCTTGAGCTATCTTCTACTGCTTTCCGAGGCCTTGGCAAAGAACTGAATTGGAAGTGGAGCAGCCGGGTCTCAAACCAGCGCCATATGGGATGCCAGCATTGCAGGCAGAGGCCTTACCCACTATGCCACAGTGCAGGCCCGCCTAATAGACTACTAAGGAACATTCCATCCTACAGTTACAGAATTCACTTTATATTTTAAGTGCACATGGAAACTTCTCCAAGATAGATAACTTGTTTTGTCACAAAATACTTGTAAATAAATTTAAAGAGATTGAAACATATCAAATATTTTTCAAACCTAATGGAAATGAAGTTAGTGATTAAGAAAGGAAAGTTGTAAAGATTTTTAGAAATGTGGAAATTAAACAACACACTCCTGAACAACCCACTGGTCAAATACAAAATGAAAATAGAAAGAAACAAAATAGATATGTTACCTCAGTAATCATATAGCAGGATTCAGTGGGAATTAATTTACAGATTTTTGTATGTGATTGAAATACAAATACTAGGAATACTCCTGTAAATCCCAGAGCCTTCATAACCTATAAGCAAGCCAGTCTACGTATGAACAAATGCCAATTTTTATGTGACAAGACTGCTTCATTCATGTTCTCATAGAAGTATTTGTAATTCGCTAGAATAAAATTTCCCCCTCTAAATGTCTTCACCTTAGGTAGATCAATCCAGGCATATGCAATTTTAAAAAACGATGTTTCTGGCCAGTGCCACGGCTCACTAGGCTAATCCTCCGCCTTGCGGCGCCGGCACACCAGGTTCTAGCCCCGGTCGGGGCACCGGATTCTGTCCCGGTTGCCCCTCTTTCAGGCCAGCTCTCTGCTGTGGCCCGGGAGTGCAATGGAGGATGGCCCAAGTGCTTGGGCTCTGCACCCCATGGGAGACCAGGAGAAGCACCTGGCTCCTGCCATCAGATCAGCGTGGTGCGCCGGCCACAGCGCGCCAGCCGTGGCGGCCATTGGAGGGTGAACCAACGGCAAAGGAAGACCTTTCTCTCTGTCTCTCTCTCTCACTCTCCACTCTGCCTGTCAAAAAAAAAAAAAAAAAAAGATGTTTCTTTTCAATTTTCTAAGAACCAAATATTGAATTGAAAAGATGAAATAGTAATTGTTACGATCAACTTTGTAATATAGTTTATATATGTATAAATGATATGTAGAAGATCTGAATTACAAGTACTATTGTTTTTCCATGTTCCTTTGATCTGTCAAAATACAAAGCAGATAATCATTTTTCCATCAAACAAAGAAAATTGAATTAGGTGGATAAAACACTCTTAGAATGATAGGGAAATACTAAAGTGATTATTTCTCTGCTGTAATCCTCATCTGGTAATGCCTAAAAATAACTCAAGGTCTTAGAAATTAAATATTTCACAATTTAGGTACAAGCCCTAAGCAAACCTGTGAATAGATTTTATAAAGTCTTCAGTGTTAAACAACCATCTACATATTTCTAGAAAATGTACACATATGATTAAATCTATTCTATTTTTCTTGACCAGATGATTGCTACTTATGTCTTAAATCCTACAGTGTAAGAAATCATTACCTCTTGAGACATCTCATCACATCAGGGATATTTTAGCATTTTACAATTGTAAATAATATATTGTCTTATTATTTCTCTTTTCTTATTTGTCTTCCTAATATGTTTCGAACCATGTTATGACTTGGTTCTCAGTTTTATCACTTTGTATCCCCAGCATGTTATGGAGCCAGTTATCAAGTAGAAATAAAACAATCAATTATATCTGAAATATAAGCTCATTTGAAAAGCAGACACATCATTTTGCCAGATATTGCTAGAAGACATTGTAAGAAATGGGATAGGAGTTAGTGGAGAGTGAATTCAGGGGTGGCTTTTGAAAGACCTTGCCAGTTTTTCCAAATAGCTTCCTGACACAAAGCAAATTCTGAAACCCAGCAGACTACAAGACTTGGATGCTAGTGGCACTAATGATATCCTGTCAGGGAAAAATATTCTCAAGTGGACACGTGTTTAGAGTGAAGTAATAGGCATATAAAATTTTCATATTATTTATTTTCATAATAATTTGTGTTATAATATTATGAAAATTTGTTCAGATTTAACATTCTCTCCATGAATGCAGAGTGAAGTCTTGGTATTGGAACAAAAATGGATACGTAGACAAATGGAACAGAATTGAAAGCCCAGAAATTAATTCAAGTATCTGCAATGAACTTTGACAAAAGAAATAAAATCAAAAGAGAAATTTAAAAAATCCTAGAAATGAATGCAGATGACAAAACAACATATCATAATTTATTGTATACAGCAAAAGAGGTGTTAATATGGAAGTTTATAGAAATTAGTGCCTATATCAAGAAATTGAAGTCATGAAGTAAATAAGCTTTTAGTGCATCTCAAGGAACTTGAAAAACAACAAACCAAACCTGAAAATAGTAAGAGGAAAGAAATAATTAAAATTAGTGCCTCAATGCTCACATGACTGTATCAGATATGTCTTTTCTTTTAACATTATCAAAATTGATTGTGATTTAACAATTTGAGCAAAGGTTCCAGTGGTTGTCGTGCTTCAAGTTATATGTCCTAGATACATTTGTTGTTACATAATATTATGTTATTTCCTTATATAATGTTCAGCTCAGAGAATTGAAAGAATTTTAATAAACCATAACAAGTAAATATATTTCATTTATCCTATTAAAATAACTCAATAATCATATGAGTACATACTTGTTGTATCAACAACAACAAAATCAACAAGAAAAAAATTTCACAACACAGCTGATATTGGAAGAAGACAAAACCAGAAGATTTCTGGAGATGGATGATATTTCAGATCACCATACTGATAAATAAACCAATATTTGAAGCTGCTAGGGAGGAATGGAGGCTACAGTCTTTTTCATAAGGAAGCTAAAGAAAATACTATATATATATTGTGGAGTCATCTTAAGTATGATTTGAAGGAGTAGCTACTCTACGCTCCAGCCTATTCGCCCAGCCATGCATTTCAAAATGAAGACCACAAACTCTGTTTCCTGCTGATGGTGCATCAACCTTTTGTTTGGAGTCAGTTTAGAAGAAAGTGTCTTAAAAAAGAAAATGTACACTAATTTTCTATATGCATGCCATAATCCTTTACTGACAACTTTGAAGGAGCAGGGTTAACACAAAAAGAATCACATCTACACATGTTTATGTAAAATTTTAGAAAATCAAAATAAAGATCAGAGTCTAAGATATTTCTGAGGAAAGGATACAACACTGGTTTCTTTCTTAGTAACACTATGTGCAAAAACAATAGTAATAAAAAGAACAAATGCTGCTCAGAGTCCTGAGGAAAAAGTATTTTCTTTAAGCTAGAATTATATATCATGAAAATTAAATGACTGCATTTTTAAAAATATTTATTTACTTATTTGAAAGTCAGAATTACACATAGAGAGAAAGAAAGGCAGAAAGAGAGAGAGAGGCTTCCATCTGCTGGTTCACTCCCCAATTGGACTCAACAGCTGGAGCTGTGCTGATCTGAAGCCAGGAGCCAGGAGCTTCCTCCGGGTCTTCCCACATGGGTGCAGGGGCTCAAGGACCCAGGCCATCCTCTACTACTTTCCCATGCCATGTCAGAGAGCTGTATTGGAAGGGGACCACCCAGTATCTAAACCAGTGCCCATATGGGATGCTGGCACTGCAGGTGGTGGCTTTACCTGTTACGCCACAGTGCCAGCCCCAAGACTACACTTTTAGACACAAAAAGTCTGACATGTTTTCGGAAATATTTTGAATAATATACTCTAGGATTTCAGAAAAAAAAGATACTGAGGATTATCTAAAACACTTTTTAAATAAAATAATCCAGCAACTTGATATAGCAAAACACTAAAGAAGAGTCTTCAGAAAATGTTTAAAAAAACATGGTTCTGATATACATATATAAATATGTATATGTCTATATATATTTACATATGCATACATGTTACATATGTACACATAGAAGTTTGTGTACAGAAGAGTGTGTATATATAAACAAATCTGTAGTGACATATGTGTAACAGACTCACAAAGCAATTACCTCAAATTAAATCAGAAACACAGAAGGATCCATGAAGAATAGCTTTCAGAAGGAAATGAATTGATTGCCGAATCCAGTGTTTCTGGTAAATCATGAGCTTACTTGTACATTATATCTATGACAATAATAAAAGAGAATGGGTAGCAAACCACCAAAATTAGAAGTTTTTAATATAATCAACATGAAAAATAATCAAGATTTTCTATATTTCTGAAATAATCACAGTACCTATGGAAAGAGAATCTTTTTTTTTTTTTTTTTTTTTGCAGATTTACTCATTTATTTGGTTGAAAGAGTAATGGAGAATGAGATACAGAAAGGGAGATAGATATCCTATCTGATGGTTTACTCCCCAAATTGCTACAAAAGCCAAAGTTGGGTCAGACTGAAGCCGGAGGGCAGGAATTACATCCAGGTCTGCCGCATGTGCGGCAGGAATTTGAACACTGGAGCCATCATCTGCTGCTTTTCTAAGCACATCGCCTGTGAGCTGGATTGGAAGCAGAGCAGCTTAGTCTGGATTCAGCATTCTGCTCTGGGCAGCCAGCATCCCAAGCAGCAGCTGAACCTACTGCATAAAAATGCTCTCCCCTCAAGTTAGTATTCTAACAGAGATTCGATAGAGTCAAAGAAGTAAAAAAAAAAAATCAACTAGACATTCTTCAATAGGAAAGTACAGTAAGAGAAATGAAAATTGCAAGTTAAAATCAGCAACAGACTAGTTCAAAAAGAACAATCCGTGACTGTGAAGACAGCTCTTTGAAAATATAGTTGGAGTAGGAAAAGTATCGAGAGGAAAGAAGAAAGATTACTGAAAACTTGAGACAACCTGAAAATAATTATTATTCAGATTTTTGAGATTCAAGAAGGACTTGGGAATGCCAGGGCATAGAAAAGTATTCAAATTAATGCGGACAGAAAACTTACCAAACCTAGAGATAGATACAACTATTCAGGTACAGGAAGGGCAAGGGTCAACAATCAGATTCAACCTGAACATATGCAAAGGCATTATTACCAAGCTCTTGAAGGTTAAAGAAAAAGAGAGGATTCTCAAAGTTGTAACAGATCAAGAAACCAGTGGCACATAAAGGAGTCCCAATTCACATGACTGGAGAATTCTCAGCAGAAACTTCATAGGGCAGAATGGAGTAGGTAAGATTTTCACAAGGAGTTTGGGAGGATTACCTTCCTTTCAATAGTTCTGAATAGCATGAGAAGAATTGGAATTAGTTCTTTAAAATCTGGTACGTAAAAATGTCTATTTAGGTCCTTGGCCTATCTCTTAAGGGGGTTGTTTGTTTTGTTGTGGAGTTTTTTGATCTCTTTGCAGATTCTGATTATAATTCCTTTATAGGTTGTCTAGTTTGCAAATATATTTTCCCATTCTGTCGGTTGCCTATTCACTTTCCTGACTGTTTCTTTTGCGGTACAGAAACTTCTCAATTTGATATAATCCCAATTGTTAATTTTGGTTTTGACTGCCTGTGCTTCCAGGGTCTTTTCCAAAAAGTATATCTTGCAGGGTTTCTCCAATGTTCTCCATTAATTTGATGGTGTCAAGTAAAAGATTTAGATCTTTAATCCATGTTGAGTGGATTTTTGTGTAAGGTATAAGGTAGGGATCTTGCTTCATGCTTCTGCATGTGGAAATCCAGTTTTCCCAGCACCATTTGTTGAAAAGACTGTTCTTGCTACAGGAATTGGTTTTAGATCCTTGATCAAATATAAGTTGGCTGTAGATGTTTGGATTGATTTCTGGTGCTTCTATTCTGTTGCATTGGTCTGTACCATGGTACTGTACCAGTACCATGTACCATGCTGTTTTGATTATAACTGCCCTGTAGTATGTCTTGAAATCTGGTATTGTGATGCCTCACGCTTTGTTTTTGTTGTACAAGATTGCTTTAGCTATTCGAGATCTCCTGTGCCTCCATATGAATGTATTTCTTTTTTTTTTTTTTTGACAGGCAGAATGGACAGTGAGAGACAGAGAGAAAAGTCTTCCTTTGCCATTGGTTCACCCTCCAATGGCCGCCACGGCTGGCGCGCTGCGGCCAGCGCACCACGCTGATCCGATGGCAGGAGCCAGGTGCTTCTCCTGGTCTCCCATGGGGTTCAGGGCCCAAGCACTTGGGCCATCCTCCACTGCACTCCCTGGCCACAGCAGAGAGCTGGCCTGGAAGAGGGGCAACCGGGACAGGATCGGTGCCCTGACCAGGACTAGAACCTGGTGTGCCGGCGCCGCAAGGCAGAGGATTAGCCTAGTGAGCCGTGGCGCCGGCCCATATGAATGTATTTCAGCAACATTTTTTCCAGATCTGAGAAGAATGTCTTTTGTATTTTGATTGGTATCACATTTAATCTATAAATTGCTTTTGGGAGAATGGACATTTTGAAGATATTGATTCTCCCAGTCCATAAGCATGGAAGATTTTTCCATTTTTTGATATCCTCTTCTATTTCCCTATTTAAGATTTTGTAATTCTCATCATAGACATCTTTGATGTCCTAGGTTAAGTTTATTCCAAGGTATTTGATTGTTTTTGTAGCTATTGTGAAAGGGATTGATCTTAGAAGTTCTTTCTCAGCCGTGGCAATGCCTGTGTATACAAAGGCTGTTGATTTTTGTACATTGATTTTATATCCTGCTACTTTGCCAAACTCTTCTATGAGTTCCAATAGTCTCTTCGTAGAGTTCTTTGGATCCCCTAAACAAAGAATCATATCATCTGCAAAGAGAGGGATAGTTTGACTTCTTCCTTCCCAATTCGTATCCCTTTAATTTCTTTTTCTTGCCTAATGGCTCTGGCTAAAACTTCCAGTACTATATTGAATAGTAACGGTGAGAGTGGGCATCCCTATCTGATAACAGATCTCAGTGGAAATGCTTCCAACATTTTCCCATGCAATATGATGCTGAGCATGGGTTTTTCAGAAATTTCTTTGATTGTATTGAGTGATGTTCCTTCTATACCCAATTTGCTTAGATTTTTCATCATGAAATGATGTTGTGTTTTATCACAGGCAAAGACTTCTTGGAAAATACCCCAGAGGCACAGGCAAAGCCAAAATTAACATTTGGGATTACATCAAATTGAGAAGTTTCTGTACTGCAAAAGAAACAGTCTGGAAAGTTTAGAGGCAACTAACAGAATGGGAAATATATTTGCAAATTAGGCAAGCGATAAAGGATTAATAACCAGAATCTACAAAGAGATCAGGAAACTCCACAACAACGAAACAAACAACCCACTTAAGTGATGGGCCAAGGATCTAAACAGATATTTTTCAAAAGAGGAAATTCAAATGGCCAACAGACACATGAAAAAAATGTTGATGATCACTAGCCATCAGGGAAATGCAAATCAAAACCACAGTATGGTTTCATGTCACCCCAGTTAGAATGGCTTATATACAGAAATCAATTAACAACAGATGCTGGTGAGGATGTGGAGAAAAAGGGACACTAATCCACTGTTGGTGGGAATGCAAACTGGTTAAGCCACTGTGGAATTCAGTTTGGAGATTCCTCAGAAACCGGAATATAGCCCTACCATACAACCCAGCCATACCACTCCTTGGAATTTACCCAGAGGAAATTCTATTGGCAAATAAAAGAGCTGCCCATACCTCAATGTTTATTGCAGCTCAATTCACAATAGCTAAGACATGGAATCAACCTAAATGCCCATCAACAGTAGACTGGATAAAAAAATTATGGGATATGTACTCTATAGAATACTATACAGCAGTAAAAAATGAAATCTGGTCATTTGCCACAAAGTGGAGGAATCTGGAAAACATCATGCTGAGTGAAATAAGCCAGTCCCAAAGGGACAAATATCACATGTTCTCCCTGATCGGTGACAACTAACTGAGCACATAAAGGAAACCTATTGGCCAGCACCGTGGCTCAATAGGCTAATCATCTGCCTGCGGTGCCGACACCCCAGCTTCTAGTCCCAGTTGGGGCATTGGATTCTGTCCCGGTTGCTCCTTTTCTAGTCCAGTTCTCTGCTGTGGCCCAGGAAGGCAGTGGAGGATGGCCCAAGTGCTTGGGCCCTGCACTCGCATGGGAGACCAGGAGAAGCATCCGGCTCCTGGCTTCTGATCAACACAGTGCGTTGGTCACAGCGCACTGGCCGCAGCGGCCATTCAGGGGTGAACCAACGGAAAAGGAAGACCTTTCTCTCTGTCTCTCTCTCTCTCTCACTGTCCACTCTGCCTATCAAAAAAAAAAAAAAAAAAGGAAACCTATTGAAGTGAAATGGACACTATGAGAAAGTGTCTTTATCAGCCCTTGTCCTGACTGTCAAGGAACAACTTACTATTTTATTTCTTTTAATATTTTTGTGTTCTACTTAATACCATTGGTTGAACTCTTTAATTATCACACAATTATTCTTAGGCATTTAAAATTAACTGAAAAGTTATATATAAAGAGTGGGAATAAGAGAGGGAGGAGATGTACAATTTGGGACATGCTCACTCGGACTTACCCCTAATGGTAGATGTAGAAGCGTGCCAGGAGATTCCAATTCAATCCCATCAAGGTGGCATGTACCAATGCCATCTTACTTGTTAAAGTGATCATTTTAAGTTCATAATTGATCAAAAAGATAGGATTAAATGTCAAAGGGATTACATAAAAAAGACCAGTGTCTGCAAATAATAATTGATAGAATTAAAAAGGAGAGAATGATCCTACATGGGAAGCAGGATACACAGCAGACTCGTGGAATCACAAAGGCCCTAAACAGCACTCTAGCCTCACAAACAGCCCTTAAGGCATTTGGATCTGGCTAGTTTTCAGGCATGGAAAGCCAAGACATTGTGGCAAAAAAAAAAAAATACCTAGATGAAAGATCTCTGTGAGTGAGATCCCAACAGAAAAAAAGGGCCATCAAAGAAGGAGGTACCTTTCTCTGAAGGGACGCAAGAGCCTGCACTTTGCTATGGCCTTGTCTAAATAAGATCAGAGTTGGTGAACTCAAGAGGCTTCCATAGCCTTGGCAGCTCATAACAAGAGCCTTGGGTGATTACTGATGTCATAAATAAGAGGGCCAATTGTTAAATCAACAACAGAAGTCACTGTGCACCTGCTCCCCATGTAGAATTAATGGTAAAACTACTACTCAAACAGTACTCTATACCTTGTGTGTCTGTGTGGGTGCAGTCTGTTGAAATCTTTACTTAGTATATACTAAGTTGATCTTCTGTATATAAAGATAATTGAAAATGAATCATGATGTGAATGGGATGGGAGAGGGAACAGGAGATGGGGTGGTTGAGGGTGAGATGGTGGTTATAGGGGTAAAAGCCAGTTCAATTAAAAAGTTGTACTTTGGAAATTTATATTTATTAAATAAAAGTTGAAAAAAAGGAATTTTTGTGCTCATGGGATCAATGTTTTAGCCCAGGGGGTCGACCCTGATTGCAATGCTGGCATGCCGTATTTGAGTATCTGTTTTGGCCCAGCTGCTCCACTTCTCATGCAGCCCTCTGCTAATATGCTCAAGAAGGCAACAGAAGTTGTTACAAAAGCTTGGACCTCTCCAATGAATGTGGGAGACCCAGATGGGGTTCCTGGCTTCCGGCTTCAGCCTAGCACAGCCTTGGATATTGCAGCCACTTGGGAAGTAAGCCAATAGATAGACAATCTTAGTCTTTCTCTTTCTTTCTCTTTTCTTTTTCTCTCTCTCCCTCTCTCTCTGCCCTACCATCTCTGCCTCCCTTACTCTCTGATGCTTTACCTTTCAAATAAATAAATAAATCTTAATAACAAGTTTTATATTCTTAAACATACAGGATAATGTCATTATTCTCATGTAATCCAACCTAGAGATATGAATTTAGAAGACTGTATTTGTTTATGGCTATCAAATTCCTTCTCTAGTCTTATCACTAGTCATATCATTTTTTCTCACACATGCTTTTTGTTTACCAATTTCATAATCTTTTATGTACTATCTTCCATATAACATCCTAAAATGTTTCCCAATATGTGTTAGCATTTCCTATCCTCTTCCAGTCATCTGAAAGGATTGCAGTTCAAGGGCCATCTCTTTTGGGAGTATTTCCCTTCAAGGCACAGAAATATCTGTTCTATGATCTGCTATAACAAGGATATTTGTCATTTGAATTTACCCTGAGGCTTACTTTTCCAGGACCTACCAGAAAATGTTTGCCTTAGTAATTCTCTCTGATGCCTTTGCCCCAGGCTCAGGTCACAACCCAACACTTTCTGAGCAACAAAGGAAAGAAATTCTGACCATGCCATATGAGGAAGAAAATTCTGAGGCTGGGAAGCATATTTATGACTGTTGATTTATTTTGCTGCTGGCACATTGGTTGATTCTAAGTTTTCTAATCCTCTTAGAGTAAATAAGGAATTTAAGTACTTAAATACAGGTAATATCTGCCTGGTTGGTAAAATTTGATAAAAAGTTGCATTTATACTTTCTTAAGAAAATGTGGCAAAATGATTCTGCTACAAATATACACAGTAATGAACAACATCAGAGCCTTATTATTGGAGACAGGAATAGTGGAATTCTAGGCCTTTTGGGCTTCTCATGAAAAAAATAAAAACATGCTTATAGGTAGGAGAAATATTTAACAGTTGGTTGTCGAAGTAGTATAAAAATTGATGCATTTGAATATCTTTTTAAGTTAAATATTTCCAGTGATATTTGATAAGATTTTTTTAAGGTTTGGGGTTAACCTTATTGTACAGCAGGTTGGGCTGTTTGTGACACTTCATTCTGACATCCCATGTTGTAGTGCTGGTGTGAGACCTGGTTTCCCTACGTCTGCCTTGCTTCCTGGTAATGTGCCTGGGAAAGCACCAGCATGCCACCCAGGAAGGAGACCCACATAGAGTTCCTGGCTCCTGGTTTTGGCTTGGCCCAGCATGGGTTGTTACAGTCATTGAGGAGTGAACTAACAGATGGAAGTGCAATCTCTCTATCCCTCTCTCTCTCCCCCTCTCTCTTTCTCTCTCATATACACTCACACATATTAGTATAATCACTAGATATTTCACACAAATTTGTCTTGGATCAAAAGCACAAAGAAACTAGTAATCTGTTCTTCATGTATTTCTAAATATGCAAAAATCTTTGCACAGAAGTTTTTAATAACTTCTACCATTTTTTCATATAGAAAGTATTACTTTACCACTATTTGTAAATTATCAAATATTTTATTAAAAGCAGCTATTTATTTTCATTTTTTAAAACCTCATGTTAGGTAAAATCCATATTTCAAATGAATGAAAATGACTGTTTTTCTTTCTTCCAGGAAAATGGAAGTATCTTTATTTTTATTTTAACTCTATATGTGTAGAGTTACTTGAGAAAATACTCTTTTACTGTCTGCAATGTCCAGGATTAAATGCTATCATTCTATGCTGTAGGTCAGAAAAAATGGACACCATTTACTTGAATTTGACAATAATAAAATAATATTCTTCAGTAAAATTAATTAGCAAGTTGAGATTATAAAGAATTTAATGGCATTTCTCATCAAAATATTTCAAATTGCTTTTGAAACATTAACTCGTTAATTCTCATTGCACTTAGGGGAGTCAATTAAATACTCAAGAATACTCCATCTGAGATCTGTTCATCATCTGTAAAATTCTTTCTTAGAAACTAAAATAAATAGTTGTGATTATGGAATTATGCAATTAATTAATATAAATCTCATTGTAGTTTTCCTGTTATGTGCAAGATAATATGTTATGTTAAAGCAAGGCCATTAAAATGAAATAAAATAGTTATATTCCTGGTCTTTAGATTTAAATTCTGTACTGACTCTGTATCATTGGTGGACAGCTCTATTTTGCCTATTCTTTAAAGAAATAGGAAAGAGGGGCCAGAATTTTGGCATAGCCGGTTAAGCCACTGCCTGCAGTGCTGCCATTCCATATGGGTGATGGTTCCAGTTTGGGCAGCTTGACTAACAAATCCAGCTCTCTAACACTGAGCCTAGGAAAACAGCAGAAGATGAAACAAGTGCTTGGGGCCCCATACTCATGTGGGAGGTCTGGAAGAAGCACCTGGCTCCTGGCTTAGGATGCACCCAGCTCCAGCACTTGTGGCCATTTGGGGAGTGAATCAGTGGATGGAAGATCTCTCTCACTGTCTCACTCTCCCTTCCTCTGTAACTCTGTCTTTCAAATAAATAAAATAAATAATTTAAAAGTTGGAAAGAGAATGATTTTAGCATTTAAAAATAGAATGAAATGTTTACCTCCTGAAAAGTAACGATGGAATAGAAAACAAAGAGTTATCAAAGCCAGAAAAGTCCATGTTCATACACATTCCTTGCACTTTACACCAACAGAGATCCTACTGGATTTAAAAACTCTCTAAAACCAAATAAACTCTTAATCCTGGTTTGACTCTTAATGATGTATTATGAGTCATCTTAATACAATTTATTCAGTTAGGAAATAAAAGCTCATTCAGAGTAATGCAGGCTGGATTAATTTTTACTTAATGATTTAGTAAAATCAATGAAAGGTAATTGGTAGCTCAGATAAGATAAAGCTTTATTTTGGAACTAAAGAATCAATATATTGGGGATGTAAAATAATAATAAGTAAAACTAAAAATAGGAGATATAAATAAAAAGTATTGGAAGTATCAAATCCTCTGCCTTATGCAGTATTATATCTGAAATCTCTGTTGGTTGGTAAGATGTTAAACCCCACACCTTATACTGACAACTTTTAATTCAGTTAGTTTAGAATGTGACAGAACTTAAGCTCCCATTGCTTTATCAAGTCTATAATTCAGTCTATCTCACTTCATTGCCTCTCTCTCTCTTTCTTCCTTTCTTTCTCTCTTCCTTCCTTCCTTTCTTCTTTCTCTCTTCCTTCCCTTCTTCCTTCCTTTCTTTCTTTCTCTTTCTTTCTTTCTTTCTGTCTTTCTTTCTTTCTTTCTTATTTTTCTTCCTTCTTCCTTCCTTCTATCTTTCCTTCCTTCAGTCAGAGTTTATATATATATATATATATATATATATATATATATATATATATATATATATATAGAGAGAGAGAGAGAGAGAGAGAGAGAGAGAGAGAGATCTTCAATCCTCTGGTTCACCCAGTTGTCTGGGCTGAGACAAGCCAAAGCCTGGAGCCAGGAGCTTCAAGTGGTATCCCACATGGGTAGGAGATGCCCAAACACTTGGACTATCTTCTACTGCATTTCCAGTCCATTAACAGTGGGTTAGAAATGTAGCAGTCAGGACAGAAACCAACTGGGGCCCGCATGGGATGCTGGCATTGCAGATAGTGGCATCACTGGCTATGCAACAACACAGGCCCCTCATTTAAATGTCTTTTGTACTGTTATTAGGCTTGCTGTCCAATTCTGCTTTCAGGTTGAGGATACAGAAAAGCTAGCAATATACTAGCTAACACTATTACAAGCCTAGCAAACACAAGGGAGTATGGTGAGCATTTTGATCTTTGGTTGGTAGCATTATTGTTTTTATTCACTATGCATGTGAGCAAAATATCTCTTACAAAGGTTTAGCAACTTTGTGTATAGCATATCAATAGAGAGTGCTAGATCTAGGATATGAAGATTCATTCAACTTCAGATATCACGTCTTGTGATTCTATGAAATAGATAAGAAATTCCTTATTTTAAATGCTGTGAAACCTTTGCTTGTTATGTATGTATGTGTGTGTGTGTGTACATATATATATATATATACACATATTTTGGAGTATTTGAGTAAGTACTTTAAATACTACTATGCCATATCAGTATTCATTTCCGTTTATATTCAAAATCTTCTTAGTACTAAATAATACTAGTTTTATGGTAAAATACTATTATAGAGGAAGAATAGAGGTGAATATAATCCATAAGTGTACATCAAAATATACAAGCAGAGGGGTGGGTGTTTGGTACAGTGATTAAGATGCAACTTGGAATGCACACATTGCATAACACAGTGCCTAGGCTCAAGTCCCCACTCTGCTACACGTTCTATCTTCCAGCTAATACGTATACTGGGAAGCAACAGGTGATGGCCAAATAAGTTCCTCACACTCATATGGG
The DNA here is from genome assembly GCF_033115175.1 of Lepus europaeus. NCBI lineage: Eukaryota > Metazoa > Chordata > Mammalia > Lagomorpha > Leporidae > Lepus > Lepus europaeus. The sequence continues at coordinate 100,370,358 of NC_084829.1, forward strand.
GAACTCAGAATGAGATCCAGACTCCTACTAGCCAAGTCTACTGTGGACATTTGGGAAGTGAACCAGAGGATAGAAGATCTCTGTTTTTTTGTTGTTTCGTTTTTTAATTTCTTGTTCTCTCATTCTCTCTGCCTTTAAGATAAAGTAAAAAAAAATTTTTTTTTAAATGTGAGGACAACTGCACATTGTATAATAATGAAACAGATGACTTTTAAGATAGGATTCAAAGGTGGTACAATATGCTAAACTCAGAAAAAGTTTTGATGCAGTCAATATCATATATACAACATTATAGTATGAGATATAATACAACATTATAGTATGAACTCTAATCTATCACATTGAGCTAATAGTGATAATTTGATATGGTTTTTAGATCTGTTAGATATGTATATTTCTATACATAGCATATTTTTAATATAGCTTTTTATACAAGAAGAAAGCACACGCACACAGAGCACTTTCATCCACTGATTCACTCCTCCAATGTGTGTGAAGGCTGGGGCTGGGCTGGGTCAGGGCAGGAGCTGGGAACACAATTCAGATCATTCACATGAATGGAAAGGAACAAATTATTTGGACCATCATTTGCTGGTTGTCAGGGTCTCTACTGGCAGGAAGTTTGAATTGGGATCCTGAGACAGGATGTGAATCCATACACTCTAATATAGGATGCAGGCATCTTAACCGGGCAACACAAATACTAGACCAATTACCTATCCCAACACACACATTTTAAATGTGAAGAAAAAATATATAGTATTTATGTAATTGACAACTAAAATAAAATCAGCATTACATCTAAATTTACCTTATATGAAATAGAAAACAATGAGACTTAAAGATTTTTTTTTAAATGATCCGAACATTACTCAAAATTTAGAAATGTTCTCTCCAGGAAAGTCTAAGCTGATATGCACTCTACCTCCTCCTAATTACTTACTAGTACTATTTCTTGTTTGAGCTATAATTCTCCTCCACAGCTTCTAGCAATTTATTTAATAATTAACCCAAAATCTGCTGTGTAGTGAAAATGTACAGATACTCCAGCATTTTGTCATCCAATAAATAATGATTTTTCCAATTACATTAAAAAATGCTATTAATGTCTTTTTATTGGCATAGTTTTTGGAATAACACCTCTGGCAATGATGCTAAATAGATGAAACAGAAGTTGCTAATTGTGTTTGGTTTATTACATGTTCCTTCGAGGTACATTGGTTTAGTTGTTTCTTGTAAAAAATGCACACATTGAAATAAGTGAGATGAATCAGCTTTTTTCTCACAATTAGGATGTGTGATTCACATTGCTTTTTGAGACCATATTCTGTACCAATTGTTCCATTTCCCTATGTTTCTGACATTTGGTCTAGAGCTCTTCCCTTTATAATAGGAATAGCACACACATTAATTTCACTAATACTTTCAACATTGAATTCTTAACCATCTGTTTTATGGACTTACTAACTTGTGCATCTCATATCATTGACTATACCTCTTGTCAAATTCAGTGACAATGAACTCTTAAAGTATTCTGGAAATACTTGTAGAGGGCCAGCTAATTTCAGTATTGTTTATGGTTCTGTTTTATTTTTTACAGTCAATGAATATTGATACCCCCTCTATATTTTATAAGTGTTACTCTTGATAAAATCTATGGTAAAACTCATCTTGTATTCCAACAACCACCATATTCCAAAGACTATTGCCACTTGAGATTTAATACATGTACACCTATATTTGGGTATCCATATGAACTTCTTGCTTTGTAAATGGTTTGACTATCACTCACTTGTCTATTTAGAATTATGAAAATCATCCTGGATTTCTATTTATTTACTTATATCTTTACCTACTACTTATTATCTACTCATTTACACTCTTCTATGGAATTAACATCCTTAATATGGCTTAAATATATTCCATTGATTCCAATTATGTTTTCACTGTTCTTATTTTTTTATTCTTACAGCTTCTCAGATAGTATTTGTTCAGCAATCCCTTTAATTTATCCTTCATATTCTATTATAATGGATTTTTCTGTAATGAAAATTGGATCATGTAACATGGCTATTAAATGTATTTTAATACTTTGTTATATTTTTACACTAAAGTTTAAATTCCTTAAATTATTCCAAAATCCTCTGGTGACATAATTCTTTCTTACAGTCCTAGTGCAATGTTTTAGCAATTATGAATAAAAGTGTTATACAAAGCAGGCATTTGGCCTACCAGTTGAGATAGTGGTTAAAATGCTAGCATATCATGGCATACCACTCTCTATCTCCCTGACTACAGTTTCCTAATATTGTAGCCCCTGGGCAACAGCAGTAATGTTTCAAATAATAGTGTCCTGCCACATACATGGGAGACCTGGACCCAATTCTGAGTTCTTGGCTTTGGCTTTAGCCTAGGATGACTGTGGTGGGTATTTTGAGAGTTAACTACCGAATGGGAGCTTTCTTTCTCTATGTGTCTGGCTGTCTCTCAAATAAATACATTAAAAATAAAATTGGGAAATTTATATAAGCATTCATGTGCAACTTTTTGTGTGGACATAGCTTTTTAACACTTTTGGGTACATAATCATGTGCAAAGCTTTGGAAATGTGTATTTGAAGTACCTTCATACCAAGCAGAATGATTGTGCAATTGTGTGATGAGTTAGTTTTGTAAAAAATTACCAAACTGCCTTCCAAAGCAGATGCATCACTTTACATTCCTACCAACAATGAAAGAGAGTTCTTATATCTCCAAAGTTTCGCTGGCATTTGATATTGTTAATGTTTGAGTTTTGGCCATTGTAAAAGATGTGAAGCGCTTACCTGGTTTTGATCTGGAGATCTCTAATCACATATATTGCAGAGCACCGTTGCACAAGCTTACTTAGCATCGGTGTCTTTCTGAGTAAGACTTCTGTTCAAGTCTTTTGCCAAGTTTTCTATCAGGTTGTTAATTTTCTTATTGTTGAATGTTAAGCATTCTTTGTGAATTATGAATCACATATCTTTATCCTATTTTTCTTGTGCAAATATGCTCTCCTTTGGCCTGGATTATCTGCTCATTTTCTTGACATTTTCTTTTGCTGAGCAGATATTTTTAATTTTAATAAAGCTCAGCTCATCAATTATGCCTCTCATGAATTGTGCCTTTGCTGTTTGGTCTGAAAAGTCATTTCCATACCTAAGCACATCTAGATTTCATTACCTTCTATGAGTTTTATAATTTTCCATCTGGCTCTATGATCCATATTCAGTTAATGATTGTGAATGGCATGCAATCTGAGTCTACAGTAATGTTTTGATTGGATGTGTCCATTGTTCCTACATAATTTGTCCCAATACATATATATATATATATTTCACCGTATACTGCACAATTCAAAATAATCATAGATCAATAAAGTTATAGTACTATGACATTCTTAGCCAGGGCTTTGGCAAAGGGATGAAAGTTTAACAACAGTATATTTGCAGCAATACTGAAACACACGGACATTTCTTTTGAGTTTGTTGATTTCTATGAAATAACTTGTAATTTTGATTGGGGTTACATTAAATCTATAGATTTCTTTTATCAGAGTTTTGAGGTTTTCTTAATACAGATCTTCTAGATATCTGGTTAGATTTGTACATGAGTATTTCAAATTTGGTTGTGAAATGTAACTTGTATTGTTTTGGCCATGGCAGCATTTGTTTTCCAAGTCATGTAGCTGCCTACCCTCTATTGTTTTAATGGTTGATTAACTAAGGAGACTTGATTTAATGATGGTGTCTGAGAGTTGAGACAAATGTGAGGTCTCTGGGCCATTGGGAACATGCCCTCAGAGGGTGGTTCTCCAGAGAGGATTGATATTTCTGCTCAGGATCAGCCTATGTCTGTCTCCTGATTTCTGGCTAGCCACATGATCATTGCCACTATACCTGCTGTAAGATGTCACCTATTTTTATAGATATTCTTTATGAAGTTGTAGAATTATCTTTTTTCCTAGCTTACTGAGTATCTTTTTAAAATACTTATTTATTAATTTGAAGGCAGAAAAAAAAGACAGAAGGAGAGAGAGAGAGAAAGAGAGAAAGAGAAATCTTCCATCCACTGGTTCATCCTCAAAGGGCTGTGCCAGGCCGTGCATGATAAAACACTCAGTGCTATTTTTGCATCTACTGATATGATCTTGTCATTTTTCTTCCTTACCTTATTCAAGTGTTGAGTCATATTGATTGTCAAATATGAAAGCAGACTTTTGTATCTGTGAAAATGTCTCAGAATAAATTTTAATGAATGATAACTGCTATTTATAGAGTGCTGTAGGATGTTTCAACATATGTATGCAATATGAAATGATCAGATCATGAATAATCAACATTTCCCATTCTTTAACATTATTTTATGATTGGAGTCTGGGAGTTCCTCTCTTATATTTGTTCATGAAACTTATAATAAAAATTTGTATTTATTTATTGGTTCAATCCTAAAGCAACCATAATGGCCATCAATGTGCTGAGGCTGAAGTTGGGAGATGACAACTCAATCTGGATCTCTCTATGGGTGGAAGGAACCCAGGATCTGCAGTATCAGGAAGCTAGAGCCAGAAGCCAGAAGCCAGAACCCAGAAATGAATAAAGTCATTTTGATGTAAGATACAGGCATCTTAAAAGAAGTCTTAACCACTACACTAAATGCCCATCACTATTCAGACTTCATTTTATGTGTCTAAATAAAATATTTAAAAATTTTACAGTCATTATTTTTTTCTTGATAATTTTATGTATATTTTTAGTTTTATAAATTATCTCAAGATGGTATTAAATTCCATAATGGGTTACTTATTGTATAAAGGCATGCAATTGTTCAATTTTATTTATTTTTAATTTTATTTAAGTTATACAAATGTCATGTATTTTATGTATAAAGATTTAGGAACATAGTGATGCTTCCTACCCTACCCTCCCTCTCATCCACACTCCAATCCTTCTTCTTCCACACTCTTCTATTCTCTTAATTTTACAAAGATCTACTTTTAGTTTACCTAATGAATGGAAAGTTAACTCTACACTATGTAAAAGAGCTCAGAAAATAGTATGGAAAAAAAAAAAAAAAAAAAAACAGTGCCCCTCCATGGAAGAAACAATCTTCAAACTTCAAAAACGTTTATTTCACTCCAACACATTACAGTTAGGTACTAGATTAGTTACCTTGGATCAGATAAAACATAGGTTGTCTGTCTTTTGGGACTGGCTTATTTCACTAAGTATAATTGTTTCCAGCTGTGTACATATTGTTGCAAAAGACAGGATTTCATTTCTTTGTTACAGTTGAGTAGTACTCCATAGTGTTTATATACCACATTATCCAGTCAACAGTTGATGGACATCTGAGTTGATTTCATATCTTGGCTATTGTGAATTGTGCTGCAATGAACATGGGGGTACAGTTAATTTTTTCAGATGCTTATTTCTTTTGATTTGAGTAAATTCTCAGGAGTGGGATGATTGGATTATATGGTAGTTCTATATTCAGATTTCTGAGAGATCTCCATACTGACTTAGTAATGATTTTTGTAATTGGAATAATAGTCTTTAAAATTCCATTGAAAACATTTTGAATCTCTTTTCTTTCTTTTTTTTTCTAGATACTGTTTACTAGATACTGTCTAAATAATGCAAACTTAGAATTTTAAGTTTTTAACTGGTTTTTTCAAAGTATACATAGAGAAAATACACATATCAATATTGTTTAGCACAATATATTGTTGAAAAGTTATCATATTTGTGTATTCATAATGCATAGATGCTGTCAGAACATAGCAATATTTATCATTAGTATTCTTAGTTATTTCCTGAATAAGTCAATATCATGGATCCTATAACTCTATATAAGTTTTACTGCTTTTATATTAAATGCACTCATTGAAATATTATTTGTGTTGTTCAATGTGCTTTTGTAGAATATTTTATGTAAATTAATTTATAAATAGTTCATTTTTTGCATTGCAGATTTGAATTCCATTTGTGATCATATCAGAATTTTTATTTGCTGTAGTTTGGGTTGTTTAAAGTTTTAACTAATATGATCATCTTCTTATTAACATTTATGTGATTTTTTTTCTTGGTGTAATTATGAATGCCTTTCTGTTTGCTATATTCATATTAAGACGTATGCCATAACCTATGTTTAACTTTAGTTCAGGTTTCTAAGTTTTTATGTGCCAGTAGTTTGTAAAATTCCCCAGTACTTCCATAACTCTATCTTCAGCAAAACTTACTTTTTCTTTGTAAAATGTGACCTAGTGTCTTATTTCAGTTAATTGTTCTCATTTCCTGAAATGAATTATATTTGGCAACTTTTGTATGCTTTTTGCTAAATAAAGTATATTATTTTATTAAAGGCCTAGATCAAGTAACTTTGCAATGAATAAGTAAAGAAAAGGTGTTACATATACAAAAGAGAAAATGATTCAGCTAAGAAAACAATGAAACCCTGACATTTGCAAGAAAAAGGATGGAGCTGGGGGACATTATGCTAAGTAAACTAAACCAGACACTGAATGACAATTACCAAATGTTCTCAATAATAATGTTAATGTCAGAAAAAAAGTCAATCTAGGCAGGTGCTGAGGCTCAATAGGCTAATCCTCTACCTGCAGCACTGGCACCCCAGTTCTAGTCCTGGTCAGGGCTCTGGATTCTGTCCCAGTTGCTCCTCTTCCAGTCCAGCTCTCTGCTGTGGCCCAGGAAGGCAGTGGAGGCTGGCCCAAGTCCTTGGGCCCTGCACCCACATGGGAGACCAGGAGAGGCACCTGGCTCCTGCCATAGGATCCGCGCAGTGCGCCAGCCACAGCGTGCCAGCCAAAGCAGCCATTGGAGTGTGAACCAATGGAAAAAGGAAGACCTGTCTCTCTCACTGTCCACTCTGCCTGCCAAAAAAAAAAAAAAAAAAGTCAATCTGAACAAAGAATAGTAATTATAAGAAGGTTGGAAGGGTGTGTGTTGGAAGGGTTGGGGTTGTAAGGTTGGAAGAAATACTGTATCATGAGTACCAAATCATGATTAGATAGATACAATAGGTACTGGTATACCAGTGCACACTGGGGCTACTGTATTTCCCAATAACATATTGCATAATATAGAATGGACTAGAAGAGAAGAGCAGGTAGGCTTCAAAGAAAAAAAAAATAAAAAGAAATGGAAATGCTGATTGTTTGATTTGATCAGTTTAAACTGTTTACATGTGTTGCAATAGTTCCAAAACTTCATAAGCTGTCAAGTATTCACATGTTAAATCAAACACTTTTAAAACAATGACTTATTTACTGCCTGTATTTGTTATACAGATGAACAACTTTATGAAAATTAAATATGGTCTCTCTCCAGTCATGTTTATTCATTGATCTTGGGATAAATTCCAAATTTTCAAATACAATTCTGTAGGTATGACATTATATGTTGCTTGATTTACCCTTAAAGAGTATCTATTACTTAGACCCTCTTATATTTAACTTCACATCATATTGGAATTAACCCAACTGTATGTTTATTTCTGAATCATTTATGAGTAACAATTAATACATATAAAGAGTGCATAGGATGAGACAGAATTTATGTATCACTTCAAATTCTGCAGCTACTTTCTCTATCAAGCTTTGTTTTCAGTTTAAGGTCAAGAGGGATTTTATGGGAGTACATCCACAACTATTTCCAATGAGTAAAACAAAACATGTTGTCAACATGGGTAGCTTATTCAAAGAAATAGGAGAATTATAGGGAAATAGAAACAGTAAAAATGATACAAGTGGGAATTTCATAACAGGAAAATATAATTTCTCAAATACAAACTGAATGCACAAGACAAGAAAATTTAAGTGGATTTGATAATATATCAATACAAATTATCCAGTGATAAGTACAGTTATCAAAATTCAAAAAGAAAATGAAAAACCATAGAGAAAAATCAATGATATCTATAACTGATTCTTATAACAATTAATAAAGTGATTAGACTCTAACTAAAGTAATCAAGAGAAAAGGAGGAGAGGAAGAAATTTTCAGTAATTAGAAATTAAAATTAGCTTATTTGATGATTCTTAAAAGAATAAAATACTGAGAGTATTTTAAGAGCTTTATACCAAAATATCTTTTTCTCTAGAAACCTTTCATTTAACGAATATAAGCTTCATGATTTTCATAAATACAACTTTAGGAATATTTGTGATTCTTCCTACCAAACCCACCTTTCCATCCCACTACCCTCGCCCTATCCTATTATGATTTTTATTTTTTTCTTAGCTCTATTTTCAATTAACATTATAAACATACAATTAACTCTATACTAAGTAAAGCCTTCAACAAATTGTATGAAAAAAAAATTCCTCAACAGTAAAGATAAGGGCTGCTCAAAGTCATTGCATCTTGAAGTGTTAATTTCACCTCTGTAGATTACCTTTTAAGTGCTCTATTAGTTATCACTGATCAGGGAGTACAAAAGTATTTGTCCTTTGGGCCCTGGCTTATTTCATTAACTACAGTGTTTTCCAATTTCATCTATTTTGCTGCAAATAACAGGATTTTGATTTTTTAACTGCTGTGTAGTATTCCATGGTGTATATATCCATAATTTCTGTCTCCAGTCTTCAGTTGGTGAGCATTTGTGTTGATTCCATATATTAGATTTTGTGAATTGTGCTGCAATAAGCATGGGGACACAAATAACTCTCTAATATGCTTATTTAATTTCTCTTTGGTAAATTCCCAGGAGTGAGATGGCTGGGTTATATTAACAGCTTTCTGAGGTATCTGCATACTGTCTTCCACAGTGGCTTTACAAGTTTGCATTCCCACCAACAGTGGATTAGGACACCTTTTTCCCTACCTCCTTGCCAAATTTTGTTGTTTGCTAATTTCTCTATGAAAGTGAGGTGAAATTTCATTGTGGTTTTAATTTGCATTTCCCTGACAGTTACTGATCCTGAACATTCCTTCATGTGTCTGTTGCCATTTGGATTTCCTCTTTGGAAAAATGCCCATTTAAGTCCTTTGCCCATTTTTTAACTGGAATGTTTGTTTTGTTGTTGAATTTCTTGATCATTTTATATATTCTGGCTAGTAATCCTTCATCAGTTTGCAAATAATTTCTCCCATTCTGTCAGTGGCCTCTTCATTTTCCAGAGTGTTTCTTTTGCAGTGCAGAATTTTCTCAATTTGATGTAATTGCATTTCTCAATTTTGGATTTGATTGCTTAAACCTCTGGGGTTTTCCCAAGAACACTTTGCCTATGCCACTGTCTTGCAGAATTCCCCCAATGTTTTCTCATAATTTGATGGTATTTGGTCATAGACTTAGGTCTTTAATCCATTTTCAGTTAATTTTTATATAAAGTGTAAGATAAGGGTCTAGGTTCATACTTCTGCATGTGGAGATCCAGTTGTCCAGCACCATTTGATGATGAGACTGTACTTTATCCAGGGAATGGTTTTAGCTCATTCATCGAAGATAAGTTGGTTGTAGATGTGTGGGATGATTTCTGGCATTTCTATTCTGTTTCATTGATCTATCCATCTGTTTTGTACCAGTACTACCAGATTGTTTTGATTATAACTGCCCTGTATTGTGTCTTAAATCTGGTATTTTGATACCTCTTGCTTTGCTTTTGTTGTATAAGATTGCTCTAGCTACTTGGGTTCTCCTGTGTTTCCATATGAATTTCAGCATCTTTTTCTCTATAACTAAGAAGAATGTCTTTGATATTTAGATTGGTATTACATTGAATCTGTAAATTGCTTCTGGTAGTATGGATGCTTTGATTATATTGATTCTTCCAATCCATGAATGGAAGGTTTTTTCTTTCTTTTTTTTTTTTTTTTTTGAGTCTTCTATTTATCTCTTCAATGTTTTGTAATTCTCATCATAGGGATCTTTGACATCCTTGGTTAAATTTATTCAAAGATATTTGCTCTTTTTGTAGCTATGGTGAATAGGATTGATCTTAAAAGTTCTTTATCAGCCGTGGCATTGTCTGTGTATAAAAAGGTTATTGATATTTGTGTGTTGATTTTATATCCTGCTACTTTACCAAAAAATCTCACTTTTTGGAAGGCCATAGCGGCCAGCTGGGCTAGGCAAGGCTGAAGTCAGGAGCCAGGAGCTTCTTCTGGGCCTCTCACATTGGGGGCAGGGAACCAAACACTTGGGCCTCTTCTACTGCATTTCCTAGGCCATTAGAATGGAGCTGGATTGGAAATGGTCCAGCTAGGAATCAAATTGATACCTAAATGTGATGTCAGCACTGCAGTGGTATCTTAACCCGCTACTGCAGTATGGTAACCCCTAGAATCTTAATTTGTTTTCTTGGTTTTTTTAATTGATATTTTCCTCTCTTGAACAACTTTTTCTTTTTTTTTTAACTTTTATTTAATGAATATAAATTTCCAGTGTACAGCTTATGGATTACAATGGCTTCCCCCTCCCATAACTTCCCTCCCACCCGCTCCCTCTCCCCTTCCATTCACATCAAGATTCATTTTCAATTCTCTTTATATACAGAAGATCAATTTAGTATAAAGATTTCAACAGTTTGCACCCACATAGAAACACAAAGTGAAACATACTGTTTGAGTACTAGTTATAGCATTAAATCACAATATACAGCACATTAAGGACAGAGATCCCGCATGAGGAGCAAGTGCACAGTGGCTCCTGTTGTTGACCCAACAAATTGACACTCTAGTTTATGGTGCCAGTAACCATCCTAGGCTGTCGTCATGAGTTGCCAAGGCTATGGAAGCCTTCCAAGTTTGCCGACTCTGATCATATTTAGACAAGGTCATAAAAGACAGAGTGAGAATAGTAACCAATGATCCTAAGAGTGGCATTTACCAGGTTTGAACAATTATACAGCATTAAGTGGGGAAGAGGACCATCAGTACACACAGGTTGGGAGTAGAGCCATTGGTGATAGAGTAGAGGTTATGATTACAAAGGAATGAGGCCCAAGTGCACTAGACAGGGCCTAGAACAAAGGACAGAGTCATTATTAGAGGAGCTAAGAAAGGTGCTGTCTAAGCTACAAGTAATTTTTCTGATTGAGAGGCAAATAGAACCTGATAGAAGGAGCTTGATAATAATCTGGTGGGCTTTAGGCCTTGTAAATTCAGAGGCCCAGACCTATCTATCTCTTCACATGGGGTATAACAACTTTTTCTTTAAGATTCCCCCTTTACTGATAGCTCTAAGAGTCAAAGGGATCACACAAACAAGACTAGTGTCTGCTAATACTAACTGATAAAATCAAAATGGGAGAGAACGATCCAACATGGGAAGCGGTATACACAGCAGACTCATAGAATGGCAGATGTCCTAAATAGCACTCTGGCCTCAGAATCAGCCCTTAAGGCATTTGGATCTGGCTCAAGAGCCCATGAGAGTATTGTAGGCATGGAAAGCCAAGACACTCTGGGGAAAAAAACAAAACAACAAACAAACAAAAAAAACCTAAATGAAAGATCTCTGCAAGTGAGATCCCAGTGGAAAGAATGGGGCCATCAAAGAAGGAGGTACTTTTCTCTGAAGGGAGGAGAGAACTTTTACTTTGACTATGACCCTGTCGGAATAAGATCAAAGTCAGCGAACTCAAAAGGCTTCCATAGCCTTGACAACTCATGACTAGAGCCTAGGGAGCCTAGGGAGATTAAATAAGAGTGTCAAATTGTTAAGTCAACAACAGAAGTCACTGTGTACTTACTCCTCATGTAGGATCTCTGTCCTTAATATGTTGTCTAATGTGAAGTGATGCTATAACTAGTACTGAAACAGTATTTTACACTTTGTGTTTCTGTGTGGATGCAAACTGATGAAATCTTTACTTAATATATACTAAGTCAATCTTCTGTATATAAAGATAATTGAAAATGAACCTTGACGTGAATAGAATGGAGAAGGATGGGAGATGGGAGGGGTGCGAGTGGGAGGGAAGTTATGGAGGGGAAGCCATTGTAATCCATAAACTGTACTTTGGAAATTTATATTTACTAAATAAAAGTTAAAAAAATAAAATGTACAATACTGGTCAAAAAAAAAAAAGATTCCCCCTTTGGACTCTTACAGAATACATCATATTGATGGGTACTAGTTATATTGATATTAGTCATTTCCAATTTCTCACTTAACTCTATTATCCTAAAGTTGGTTAAAGATCACTCTCTTTACAGAGAAGCCTTTTAGTTATAAATCAGAATTTCTAGAATATGATCCAATTTGTGCCAGAAAATCCCATCAGTCCCTGAATTGTTCCTAATGTAAATTCACTTTAGTGCTGTGACATCTCAAGCCATGATGCAAGCATTTCTCTTGTCTACGCAGAAACCTGTCTTACATGTCTTCTATGTTCTTATAGATAAATGTCTTGGTCTTCTGGAATTCTCTTTGAAAAAATGGCTTCTTTAAATTGAGCTGTGGGAGAAGTGGGCATCTGCTATTTCCATTAGGAAAATAAAGTTCATACAATATTCTTCAAAAATGATTTTAGGATCCACAAAATTGGTTTCAATCCATCTCATTATAGATTCTGCATAGGTTTCCTAGTGAATGGCTTCAATCTGTGGATGTAATCAATGGATATGACTGCCATTGGAATCAGAGCTCAAGCTCACACACACACATACGTATATACTTATATAAATATAAGCATATTAAATATATATACATACATATATACACGCATATTTTTATTTATAGTTTTAAAGCCTTTAAAATACTATTGTCTATGCCAGCAGACCTACCCCATCTACTTGGTATTCATATTATTCCTTCAAAACTTCCTCAGAGAAGACATTCTTGACCTCACAATATGCCCTGTTCTGTGCCTCAGAGCACCTTTTCTTTCCTAACATAACATCCATAACAATTTATTGCAGGATTGAGTGTCTGAAGTTGGCTTAGGGATATGAAAAAGAAAAGAAGTAAAGCAGGGAAGAACTCGAAAAACACTTAGATCACTACACACATATTCCCAGAAGGGCAATTTCTCTGGAGTCTGTTGTATGATGCTGAAACAAAGCAAATTCCTAAGCAAATATAAAGATATTCATAAGGACTAAAAAAGGAGCTAATATAACCTTTAACCTCTGTCTACCAGTTTATTTTATAGAATTAATTTAATCTTGTGATGATTGTGATTCACATTTTAAGAATACTTATCTCTTTGGGCCTGCGCTGTGGCTCACTTGGTTGGCCCTCCACCTGCAGCACCAGCATCCCATGTGGGTGCTGGGTTCTAGTACCGGTTGCTCCTCTTCCAGTCCAGCTCTCTGCTGTGGCCTGGGAAGGCAGTGGAGGATGGCCCAAGTGCTTGGGCACTACACCTGCATGGGAGACCAGGAGGAGGCACCTGGCTCCTGGCTTCGGATTGGTGCAGCACCAGGTGTGGCTGCCATCTGTGGAGTGAACCAATGGAGGTAAGACCTTTTTCTCTGTTTCTCTCTCTCACTGTCTATAACTCTACCTACCAAATTTAAAAAAAAAAAAAGGAACACTTATCTCTCAGAATGTAAAACAGTAACAATTGAATCATATATCCAAAGAAAAAGAGATGACCCATTGTGAAACAAACATGCACACAAACTCCCACACAGAAAAAAAAAAAAAAACTTTTAACTGTCATAAGTATGTACATAAAACCTATACATACAATATATGTATATGTTGTGTAATGTTCAATCAGGGTAAGCATATCTATCTCCTCAAAGATTCAATTTTTGATTATGGTGAAAATATTCAAAAGGGTTCCAATTTTTTCCACATCCTCAATAGCACTTCTTAACCTTTGTATCTTTGATAAATGGCATTATAATTGGAATGAAGTGACATCTCACTGTTGTGAAGAGATGAGCTAATAGGTGGTTAGGTCAGGTCTCTGTCAGAATAAGAAAAGGGGAAGTCCATGTAAAAGTGGAGAGGATGCTTGCTTCTCCCCAGAAGCTGCCTTTAGCTAGACAAAATACCAATCTGAGTTTCTAGTTTTATCATGAGAGTACAAAGAAAAAGTTACCTATCCCAACCTTTGGATGGCTTTTTTGTTTTATCAACAGCAGGCTAGACAGGATTACAATTTCGACCCTCTGATGGTGTTTTTGTCCCAGGCCCTCTGATTGATTGCTAGCTGTTACTCTGCTTCCCTGAACTGTGCTAAAAGACACCACGCTGACAAATTTCTTGGGTCTAACTCTCTTGGATCTCCCCTCCTGACTGCTGTGGCTGGAGGTTTTTGGCTTCAATAAATCTTGCTTTTCTCACTGCTTTTCTGCATGGAAATTTTTCTGTGAGACAAGAACCAAGGTCACCTTTCTCAGTTGCTATTTCCCCATAACATTGGAATTTTGAGTTACATTTCCTTGATAATTAGTGATATGGAACTTTTTTTTCATGTATTTCTTGGACACTTGCACTATTTTTTTTTTAAGAGTAAAGAGTTTGATTCAAGAAAGCAGCATCTTGAGCAAGGAGAGATCTCTTGATATAAAGTATACTCTTTCTGCCTGACAAGCCAGCAGGAAGTGATTTCTTAGGACAAAGATAGTTTCAGGAGAAGATTAGAAGTAAAATAATGAGTCTAGTTAATTGAGGCTCGTGAAGATGTTCAGGCTTTGTTCTGATGAGGATCCATAGGATTATTAGGCAGTCCAGGTTAACAGGAAGGTGGAAACCTCTTGACAATGTATTTCTTTTTTATAAAGAAATTTCAATTTATATCTACTATAATTGTAATTGAATTATTTCTTTTTGTTATTTGGTAAAATTCCTTACATATCCTGATTTTTAAATTTTTTCTTAGATGGGCCGGCGCCGCGGTCTCAATAGGCTAATCCTCTGCCTGCGGTGCCCGCACACTGGGTTCTAGTCCCAATCAGGGCGCTGGATTCTGTCCCAGTTGCCCCTCTTCCAGTCCAGCTCTCTGCTGTGGCCCGGGAGTGCAGTAGAGGATGGCCCAAATGCTTGAGCCCTGCATCCCATGGGAGACCAGGAGAAGCACCTGGCTCCTGCCTTCGGGTCAGCGTGGTGCGCCGGCCGCGGCGGCCATTGGAGGGTGAACCAAGGGCAAAAGGAAGACCTTTCTCTCTGTCTCTTTCTCTCACTGTCCACTACTCTGCCTGTCAAAAAAATTTTTTTTTTCTTACATGTGTAATTTGAGAATATTTTCTCCCATTCTGTAGGCTGTCTGACTGTTACTTCTGTTGTCCAGATGCTCTTTGAGACTGATAAAATTGCATTTTATGTTTTCCTCTGATGCAAAGCTGTATCTCATTTTGGTTTGATTTGAATTTCCTTGCTGATTAGTGATGTTAACCATGTTTGCAAATATCTTCTGTCATTGTATTTCTTTTTAATAAATATCTTTTGTTTTTTAAGTTTTATTTATTTTTTGAAAGGCAGACTGATAGAGACAAACACAGAGAAATCTTTCATCCACTAGTGCACTCCCCAAATACCCATAATGGTTTATTTCCTTGCCTCTGCAGAAATTTTTAGTTTGATGACCCCCATTTACCTAAGTTTTATATTGGTTGTGTCTTTAG
This sequence comes from Lepus europaeus, assembly GCF_033115175.1. NCBI lineage: Eukaryota > Metazoa > Chordata > Mammalia > Lagomorpha > Leporidae > Lepus > Lepus europaeus. The sequence goes on from NC_084829.1 coordinate 100,385,923, forward strand.
TGTTGGTGTTCACGAAATATATTTTAAAATCAGGAAGCAGGCTAATCCAGATTTTTCTTATTTGTCAATAATTTTATTAGCTAGTCAAAATCATTTTTGCTTCTATATAAATTTTAGGCTGTTTTTTTGTAAAACATCTTTTGAGATTTTTGTAAGGATTGCTTCTAATTTATAGATTGCTTTGGGTATTACAGACACTTGAAATTATTAGTTATTTTAATCTATGTTCATGGGATGTCTTTTTATTTATTTGTATCTGCTTTGATTTCTTTCATCAGTGTTTACGGTTTCCAGTTTATAAGTTTTTCTCTTCTTTTGCAGTTCTGTTTCTGAATGGGTTTGAGTATCAATGCTTCCACAAAGATCTTCTGTTGAAATCCTAACGTAAAGCTGATCATATTAGGAGATGTGATTTTTGGGGAATTGATTTGATCCTAAAGAAGAACCCCTCAAGAGCAGGATTCTTATTTTACAAAATCACAGAAAAGACCTAATTCCTTCTTAAAGGTGGGTAATGGGCTCTCACCAAGACTATTGAATCTCCCAGTGACTTGATCTTGAACTTCCCAATCTCCGGAACTGTGAGCAGTAAATTTCTATTGTTTATAATCCAGCCACTTTTAATATTTTTATAACAGTCTTAAGAGACATATATAATCTGAAAATACACTGCCAACTCAAAGTTAACACTGATGTATCAATGTAAGTGAAATATATCAGCCTTTTGGGAAAACTGAAGTTATCAATTAATTGCAGCTTATAAAATTTAATGACAATATATGCTTTGATTCTTTGGTTTTTATTTTTGTATTGTGTAAGTATCCACAACATGATGCCAAAAATGGATTACAGCCACTCAATGAACTCAATGAACACTGCTTTGTTAATCATCCATGACGCTTTCACACTGTAGACCTCCTCACATTCACTGGCTGACTGAAGAACATTTCTTTTTTTTTTCTTTAAGATTTATTTATTTATTTATTTGAAAGGCAGAGTTACAGAGACAGATATAGAAAGAGAGAGGGAGAGAGTGGAGTCTTCCATCCACAGGTTCACTCCCGCAATGGCCACAATGGTTAGAGCTAAGCCAATCCAAAGCCAGGAGCCAGAAGCTTCTTCCAGGTCTCCCCATGGGTGTAAGGGCCCAAGTGCTTGGCCTATCTTTCACTGCTTTCCCAGGCCATTGCAGAGTGCTGAATTGGAATTGGAGCAGCCAGGACTCAAACCTGCGTCATATGGGATGCCGGAGTGGCAGGCAGCAGCTTCACTGGATACACCACAGCACTGCCCCAAGAATGTTTCTTGAACACTGCCTCAGTGATATATTTATGAAGGTGTCTTAAAGCATATTCTTTTCCTTTTTTTTTAAACTTTTATTTAATGAATATAAATTTCCAAAGTACAGCTTATGGGTTACAATGGCTTCCCCCTCCCATAACTTCCCTCCCACCCGCAACCCTCCCCTTTCCCGCTCCCTCTCCCCTTCCAATCACATCAAGATTCATTTTCAATTCTCTTTATATACAGAAGATCAGTTTAGTACATATTAGGTAAAGATTTCAACAGTTTGCCCCCATATAGCAACACAAAGTGAAAAAAAAAATACTGTTGGAGTACTAGTTATAGCATTAAATAACAGTGTACAGCACATTAAAACAGAGATCCTACATAATATTTTTTTAAAAATTATTTAATTTTCTATGCCATTTCCAATTTAACACTAGGTTGTTTTTTTTTTTCATTTCCAATTATCTTTATATACAGAAGATCGATTCAGTATATAATTAGTAAAGATCTCATCAGTTTGTACCCACGCAGAACCACAAAGTGTAAAAATACTGTTTCAGTACTAGCTATAGCATCACTGCACATTAGACAACACATTAAGGACAGATCCCACATTGATGGCTCTGATAGGTCTAAGAGTCAAAGGGATCACACAAACAAGACAAGTGTCTGCTAATACTAACTGATAAAATCAAAAAGGGAGAGAAAGATCTAACAAGGGAAGCAGGATACACAGCAGACTCATAGAATGGCAGATGTCCTAAACAACACTCTGGCCTCATAATCAGCCCTTAAGGCATTCGGATCTGGCTGAAGAGCCCATGAGAGTATTGTAGGCATGGAAAGCCAAGTTACCATGGAAAAGAAAAAAAAAAAAAAAAGAAGAAGAAGACCTAAATGAAAGATCTCTGCGAGTGAGATCCCAGTGGAAAGAACGGGGCCATCAAAGAAGGAGGTACCTTTCTCTGAAGGGAGGAGAGAACTTCCACTTTGACTATGACCCTGTCGGAATAAGATCAAAGTCAGCGAACTCTAAAGGCTTCCATAGCCCTGGCAACTCATGACTAGAACCTAGGGAGATTACTGACGCCATGAACAGAAGTGTCAAATTGTTAAGTCAGCAACAGGAGTCAATGTGTACTTACATCCCATGTGGGATCTGTCCTTAATGTGTTGTCTTTTCCTTTTAAATAAAATTACTACATGAATTAGAAGCAATGACAGAAAAACTAAGTATTTTCCTTAGTAATGGAAGATGGTAATGATTTCCTTCTATTCATCAGAGTAATTGAAGTCATTGCCAGAGGAATTAGTCAAGAAAAATTTTATTTTATTTTACATTTTTAAATTAACACACATATGTAAATTGTACATATTATAGGATATTTTGGTATATGGACATATTGTATGATTTCTAATCACAGTAAATACATACAAATATACATACATATATACATATTTAATATATATATATATTTCTTCAAACATTTAACAAGTATTTATATTGAAGGTATCCCAAATCCTATCTTTAAATTTGCTTTCCAATAAGAAATGCACAGTACATTAACATTACCTGCAGTCACCTCCTGTGCATTAGGACACTAGAACTTCTTTCTCTTATCTAGCAATAACTTAGCACCTGTTAATCAACCTTTCCCAATCCAACCTTGCCCTTTTCTATCCTCAGCATCTGTTAACCACCGTTATTACATTTTTTGAATTTTTATGATGTAACTTTTTAGACTATTCATATTGGTGAGATCATGTGATATTTGTCTTTCTGTTCTGACTCACTTCATTTAACATAATGAGCTCCAGTTCAATGCACTTTGTTGTAAACTGCAATGTTTCATTCTTTTCTATGGCTGGGTAGGATCCCATTGTGTACATTTATCACAGTTTCAATATCCGTTCACCAGTGAATGAACACTTTGGTTGTTTCCATTGTTTATTGCTGTTAGTGCAAATATCTTAGGAGTACAGATATATCATTGCCAAATAAAACATGTGTAAGTTTAAAAGGAAGAAATACACTTTTATTATTTGAAAATGACATGATTTATATGTAGAAAATCTAAAGCCTCAACAAGAATATTGTTACAACTGCTCAATAGGCTAATCCTCCACCTGCGGTGCCTACACCCTGAGTTCTAGTCCCACTCAGGGCGCCAGATTCTGTCCTGGTTGCTCCTCTTCTAGTCCAGCTCTCTGCTGTGTCCCGGGAGTGCAGTGGAGGATGCCCAAGTGCTTGGGCCCTGCACCTGCATGGGAGACCAGGAGAAGCACCTGGCTCCTGCCTTCAGATCAGCGTGGTGCACCAGCGCAACAGCCATTGCGGGGGTGAACCAACGGAAAAGGAAGACCTTTCTCTCTGTCTCTCTCTCTCACTGTCCACTCTGCCTGTTTAAAAAAAAAAAAAAGAACTGTTAAAAAATTACAGAATTAAAAATCAATATTAACAGTCAGGATTGTTTCTATATACCAACAATGAATTAATGCAAAGGAAATTAAGAAAATGATCCTTTTGAAATTTGTTTTATAAATGTGCTAAACTTGCCACAGAGTTACCTAGTTTGACTTTTGGATAAATTTAACCAAAAGTCTAACTGTATATTAAATGTAAAATATGAGTTAGTAAATTTAAGGACAGGGAACCTAACATCTGAATGAAAATTTCCTTCATCAATTTTGAAAGCCCTAATAGATGTTGAAATGTAAGGTAAAATATCTGTCTATACATATATATTCATAAAGTAATCCATAAGTGAAATATGTAAACCTCCAAAAGTTAAACAGGAAATTTGTTTTATATACAGTCTCTATCTATGTTTAGTAGTTCTTTCACTGGCCCAAATCAGAAATATCCAAGATAAAATAGTTGTTATTTGCCAAATGCTTCTTATGTTACACAAACATTGGAAAGCATTATTCCGTTACATTTACAAAGCATGATGATATAGGTATTATTCTTTTTCTCATTTTACCTAAGAGATAAGCGAAGATTTAGTATGTTAGGTTCTTTGTGAGTGTGTACATGGCAATTAAGTGAAATAGGGAGGAGCTGATTGATCCTGACACCTATAACCTTAGCCACAATGATATATGGATTTGCTTTGTTCAATGTTTACATGAGAGAAACTGAACTATCTTTTATTCCCGGCAAATTGTAATCCAAATGGATTACAAGAGTCAGTATACAGAAAGAGAAAAATATATCAAAATAAAAGGATTGAAGTTACTATGGAATGTAAAATAAAAAGGAAGCGTCACAACCTTATATTTGTAATTACTATCCAAACTTTCTCCAGAGAACCGTACAGCATCAGCCGACATTCCAATTTCTTGGATATATTCATCTCCTAGCTTATTCCCTTTTGAATTGACATATAACGTATATGTTTAGATATGTGCACTGTTTTCCTGGGTACTTTACTTAATACAGCATTCACTCAATCTCCATCACAATGTCCTTTAATCTTTTAATTGATATTCCCATTTTTTTGATAAATGTACTTGCAGAGGAGTACACACTTATCATAACGGTAATTTATAGAATCTCCCTTCATTTCTGATTCCTTCTTTTAGTAAGTTTCTATAATATTTTGCTTGAAGATCATTTAATTGCAGAACCATTTTATATATTTATTTTTAAAATATGTATTTATTTATTTGAAAGAATGATGAAAAAGCAGGAGAGAAAGAGAGAGAGGGAGATATATATTGAGACAGACCTTCAGTCTAGCTGGTTCACTCCTCAAATGGTCACAACAGCCAGGTCTTAGCAAGGTTGAAACCAGGAGCCAGGAGTTCCATTCTTTCCTACAGGGTCTCAGCCTTTGGGCCATCTTTTGTTGCCTTTCTAGGCACATTAGCAGGAAGCTAGATTGGAAGTCAGCCCTGGTTATGGCACTCCAATATGGTATCATATTCAGTCATAGTGCTGGCTCCCATTACTTACATTTAAATTATATACTATAAATCCATATTTATTGGAAATTCATTTATATATTAATAACATAAATTAGATAATACAACACATTACATATTAAACTAGATATTACATATGTTTATGTGCCTATTATATTGCAGTTATTGCTAAAGATAACCACATCTCCATTATTATAAAATGCATATTTGCTATGTAGTAAATTTTGAATCTCTGATTCATCATTTTGTACCATGTTCTGAATTCTTAATAATTTGTATCTTTCTAAATAATCACTATGGGATTCTAAATACTTAGCATGAAGCTGGCACCAGAAACTTGAAGATGAATGAAATATTTTTCTCCATTTCAATGAATTCATGATCTTGATGGAAGGGTAAAAGATTAATAACATTTTCCTACCAGTATGATTTTCAATTAAGAAGACTGTTTGGCTACTATAATGGAATCCCATTTAAAACTGGGAGTACATGTCTGGAAAACAGTTCTCAGAATCTTGCAATGTGAGTAGAATGAAAGATAATAGTCAAAGTATAGGCAGAGTGTGTGTGCAGAGGAAAAGAGAACACAGTACCTTTGGTAGCAATGTTGCCTGAGGATCTATAAGGCAGCAAAGTTACACAAGACTGAACACCACCCACATAACATACCAAATAAGGACGTCATTAAAGCATGACAATCATGAAAATGCTGGGAATTAAATTTACCATTTTCCTCTAGATTTTTCAAGTTATTCATTACTGAATTAATAAAACATTCAGCATGTTTTTCCTCAATAATATAAACCTACAATGGTAAATAAATTTGTATTTCTCTGGAGCAGTAATCAAGTTTTATATGCTATTATTTTATAGAAAATATATTTTTATTTTTAAAAAGTAGTTTTTACAAAAATATGTAATTGGACTTGAAATAATAATCTTCATGAAAAGATATATACAAGTAATATGAAGAATTTTAAAATCAATTTGTTGTGTACATAGGTAAATAAATTTTACAATAAACTACACATGAGACTGAATAATTTGTTACTAAAATGAATGATCTCCAAAATATAATAGTTCTCACTTAATAAAATGTATCCTCATTTTATAGTAGAATTAATAGGAGCATCCCACTATTGTATAATTAAATAATTGCAGGAAGAGAGAGAGAGAGAGAAAGAGAGAGGTCTTCCATTCGATGGTTCACTCCCCAATTGGCCACAATGGCCAGAGCTGCGTCAATCCGAAGCCAATAGCCAGGAGCTTCTTCCAGGTCTCCCACGTGGGTACAGGGGCCCAAGGACCTGGGCCATCGTATACTAGCAAAAAGGGTTTAATTGAAGACTTGGCTTCAGTGGGGTGTGACTAATGGTACAAGATAAACAATGATAACATCTATGTCTATATCTATATCTATATCTATATCTATATCTATATCTATATCTATATCCATATAATCCATAAGGTTCCTTAATATATAGTCTGCGGTTAGATTTTGCTGGTGAAAATTGTTATTTTTTTAAAGATTTATTTATTTATTTGAAAGGCAGGGTTACAAAAAGAGAGAGGATTGGGGAGTAAGAGAGAGAGATTTTCCGTCCACTGGGTCACTCCCCAAACAGCTGCAATGGCCAGAGCTAGGCCTATCTGAAGCTAGGAGCCAGGAGGTTCTTCCAGGTATCCCATGTGGGTTCAGGGGCCCAAGCACTTGGGCCGTCTTCTGCTACTTTCCCAGGAGCATTAGCAGAGAGCTGAATCAGAAGTAGAGCATCCTGGACTTGAACTAACACTATATGGGATGCTGGCACTGCAGGCAGCAGCTTAACACTAAAGATAATCTCTTCACATGTTTTTTTTTTTTTTTTTTTTTTTTGGGGTGAGGGGGACAAAAACAGCAACAACAACAAAAAACTTCATCCAGCCTGGGGAAAAGGTTTATATAGAGTGGTTTTGAAATTCCTACAGTTAAAGCATTCTTGGTACCTACTTTATATTCACCAAGAATGCCTAAACCTTTTCCTTAGCTTAACTAAATTTTAGACAAATATCTTCCTTATTATAGCCTCTTAACCTCCCTTTTCTTAGCATTTATTTAGAAAACTTCCACTTGTAAACACTGTCCCTTTGAAATGTAAACAATACTTTTGTATCTTCAGGAATGCCTTTCTTAAGCATGTGGAATCATCACTTTGAAATTTAATCATTAAAAAATGATAGTGCCCTGGAAACCTAACTCCTCTAAGGGCTAATGAGGAAACACAAATCAGTAATGATATTGACCAACTTCCCCACTAATGCTCTCCAGTATTTTCACATTAGTTCATCCTAGTATTAAATTTTTATTTTAAGATTTGTTTATTTATTTGAAAGGCAGTTACAGAAAGGCAGAGGAAGAGAGAGTGGTCTTCCATCCGCTAGTTCACTCACCAGATGGCAGCAACAGCTGGAGCTGGGCTGATCCAAAGCCTCTTGCCAGGAACTTCTTCCATGTCTCCCACGCAGATGCAGGGGCCCAAGGACTTGGGCCACCTTCTGCCGCTTTCTCAGGCCACAGCTGAAGCTGGATCAGAAGTGGAGCAGCCAGAACTTGAATCTAGCCCATATCGCATGCTGGCATTGCAGACAGCAGCTCTACCCACTATGCCACAGTGCTTGCCCACCCTCAGTATTAAATTAAAATCTCTCCCACAGAGTTGGGTTCAATCTCTCTCCCTTATTGTAATTTTCTGTATTTATTTTATTATTTTACCTTTAACTTAAAAAATTAATGAACACATCTAATTGTTTATATTAATGGGGTATAAAGTAGTATTCTAATGCATGTAAACCATGTACAATCTTCAGTCCGGGTAAACAAAACAATTTTCCTGAGTAGAGACTACATCTACTGCTTGACATATCTGTACCTTTATTTGTTGATTTTGATTTTTTTCAGTTGATAATACTTGGGCAATAAAAGTTATAAAAGCTTGGAAACAAACCTGGTTAAGCTGCAGCCAAGCATTTTGGACTGCTGACTGCCTTCCCTACACACACACACACACAAACACATAAACACAAAAACCTGTGACCAATAGGTCAATTTTTCTTATTTACCTTTCAGAACCAATTCTTGAGAATGTTGGCTTTATTGAGGAATATCATAACACAAAATTATATGTGTTTCCATCTCCATAACTGACTACTTTCAGATTTTCTTTCATTGGTTTTTGAATTAAATATTTTTAAAATCAATAGCTAATTCTAAACAAAATCTGAAAATAATACACTTTTATGTTTTAGTCTGGAAGGTTTAGAGTAAATTATTGCATATTCCTCAAAATTTGTTTGAAAATCATCAAACATTATCATCTAAATTGATATATCAAGTACTTTTTGTTTTCAATTAGTAATGTACTACATGAATGTACTGCAAAGTACACACCAATTCACCAGTTGATGGATATTTGAAATGTCTTAATATTTTGGTGATTTAGGTAGAGTTATTCTAAATATTCATGTGGATTTCTTTGTGTTGAATGCATAATATTGTGTATATTATGTATATTAACTATGTCCTATTTAATGCTAATGAAATATGTGAACATGAAATTATTTCAAAATGAGGTAATAAATTGTGTTTTAAAGTATAAGGTTTGATCCTGTATCAGTCATGTTCAATTTGAACAAAATTTTGTTAATTCCACAAATCCACAAGACTTCATGTTCTAATTGTTTGAACTTTGGTAAAATCATCTATTTATGTCAAAGTGATATTAAGGACATTAAATGAGATGAGATCTGTAAATACACTTAGTACATTTTGTTGTCCAGGCAATATAAATATTTTGCAAATGAGGAATAATGACCATGTTCAAGTTCATGCTATAATAATTTGAAAAGATTATCCAGGAAAATTTATCAAAGGTTTTAGGCAGATAAACACCTAAGTCATTCTGTGTGTTTAAAAATGTTTGTCAGTGTTTTAGTGATACACTATAATCAGCATATTGCTTAAATTTCAAGAGTGAATGCTTAGTTTTCAGTGGTAAAACTCCACTAATATGTACAGAACACAATTATGGGGGCTTGTAATGAAAACATGCATGCTAATGATTGGTAAAGTAAGTTAAAAACAACTTGATTTGTTAAATGCTGAACCAGGTTATCATGCACTATAAATCCAGTTTTTATATTTTCTAAAATTTAGTTTAGATTTAAACCTGTGCTCTCATAATGTACAATGTATTGTGGATTCTTTGGTTTAAAATCACTTTTTGCTTTAAAATACCATGTTAGAGTAGATAACAGGTGAAAGAAAATTATTTTCCTAAGTAGTGATTTTCAGGTCATCAAAGCAAGCGCTCTTTTTAATGATTGACTCTAAACTAAACCAGCCTGTCATAAGGTCATTCATATTCCTTTCTAGCTCAATTTGTTTTGGTAAATAAGTTTAAGTTTATTTCATGAAGAAAAAAAAAAAAAACCGAAAGTAATGGGAAAATAAGCCTGTAATTAAGTGACAATCAGTCTGAAATTATAGCCATTTTTCCACATTTAATTTTATCTATAAATTTTCTAAAGATGGTAAAATGTTAGTACACCAAAAAGAATAGTTTTTCCATGGTTAAAACAATACACAGATCAGAATTGAATCCTCTGCTGACAAATGGGGTCTTTAAAAGTGACTTTTATTTTGCTCCCAGAAAACTTCAATCACAATATAGTATTTAGCTTGCTTTTATGTTTATTTCTACTGTGATGAAGACTGCAAATAGTGGTAAGCGGACAATTCAAGTGAGAGAGAAAACTGGTTTTTGGAAAGTAGGGTATTGATCTTAATCACACTTGTTTTAGATTTTCAAGAATATATTGGGTATTTAGATCTTCATCTTTTGACCACAGTTAAATCTTATGTGCTATTTACTCTTCTGCAAGTCGTAACAGCAAAATCCATAAACACTATTTAGGATCTTATTTTTAATCTATGAAAAAACATTCTTTTCTGGCCAATATGTTTAAATTAATATCAGTCTTGAATGTTGTGGGAAGCCTATTGATGCATCATGGATATTTTATCTAAGTTTTTATATATCTGGTAGTAAAATCTACATGCCCATTAACTTACTTATTTTCAATCCAACTGTTTTTGATAGTTTAATTGATGTGAGCAAGTTTATTCTTGCTGAGTTATTGATAATTGCCCTTTAATAGCCATCTGGTAGCTCTTTGCTTTTTTAGTTTATCATGCCTACACGATATGATATAATTAGTTAGTTTTGCTCCAGATTGCACATGGGTGACACCAGTTTTCAAAATGTGTTTTCAATATTATCCAACAAAATAGGTGGTGTAATTAATATTTCACTCTTGTTAAATGAGTTGTAAATTTTCTAATCATCTTTTATAAACTGGCACAATTTTAAGGTCATATTTCTTAAAAGAAAAATAGCAGAGAGATTCTTTTATTAATTATTATAAAAGGAGATGTTAACAGACAAAGGTTGCAGGTAGTTTTTTTTATCATTTCCATTTAAATTGGTTATTTTTCAAATTGTATTTTCCATTTATCTTTTACTGTATCAATGAATTATTAAACAATTACTGTTACATTTGATATTTAATGACTTGAAATTTAATAATTTGATTATTTAAAGCCTATTTATCTAAAATTATGCCAATATTACTTTTTAAATTTATTTGAGCCATGTTTTTTCATTTAAAAAGCTTACAAAATTTTATTAAACAGTCAGTGCTAACTATATTATTGCAAATTATAATATGTACAAAATTAATTATGTGCTTAAAATAAAAAAAAAACACAATTGTTTGCCATAAAACTACACACTTCCGGCACCGTGGCTCAATAGGCTAATCCTCCACTTTGCGGCGCCGGCACACTGGGTTCTAGTGCCGGTCAGGGCGTCGGATTCTGTCCCGGTTGCCCCTCTTCCAGGCCAGCTCACTGCTGTAGCCAGGGAGTGCAGTGGAGGATGGCCCAAGTCTTTGGGCCCTGCACCCTATGGGAGACCAGAAGAAGCACCTGGCTCCTGCCATCGGATCAGCGCAGTGCACCAGCCGCAGGGCGCCGGCTGCAGCGGCCATTGGAGGGTGAACCAACTGCAAAGGAAGACCTTTCTCTCTGTCTCTCTCTCTCACTGTCCACTCTGCCTGTCATAAACAAACAAACAAACAAACAAAAAACTACACACTGTCAACCAAAATAAAACCTTAAATATGGAAGTAAATAAGTGGCAGTAAGTGAATACATTGTTTTGTAAATTGATATTTGCTATATTATGTCTCTGATTTTTATGCTAAATTCATGCAAACTTCTAATCATAGTATTTAACAGAGACTAATTGTGAAGTATACATAGTTATGTAACTTTCAATTCTGCTCTTAAAGAAAATAAAGCAAATAACTTCGAACTAATGCTGTTATTTTTCTGGAACATTTTTCTTCTTTACTTTTACAGCTTATTAAATTTATTCTTCTATTTTTGAGTTTCATGTTTTTCTTGTTGAGAAGTATTTTCATGAAATAAAAGCATCTGGAGTATGCATTGAAGTAACTCATTGATTTACATAATTGATATTTTACCTGAGCACTTTCTAATATGAATATTGTAGTTAATGTTTAGATTTTTTTCAAACATTGTTTTTAATTGGGATGAAAGATTCGAATGTTTAATTAGCATACGTTTTAGAAAAACATGTCAGTCTTAAACTCTCAAATTATTTTCAAAGATTTTTTATTTTACTTGAAAATCAGAGTTATAGAGAGGCAGAGGCAGAGAGATACAGAGAGAAATCTTCCATCTGCTGGTTCACTCCACAAATGGCTGCAATGCCTGGAGTTGGACTGATCCAAAGCCAAGAGCCAAGAACTTCTTTCGGTTTCCCATACAGATACAGGGGCCCAAGGACTTGGGCTACCTTCTGCTGCTCTCCCAGGCCATAGCAGAGAGCTGGATCAGAAGTGGAGCACCAAGAACTCGAACCGGCACCCTTATAGGATGCCAGCACTGCAGGCAGAGGTTTTACCAGCTATGCCACAGCAGTGGCCCCAAACTCTCACATTAAACTGACAGAAAATACAAGTCTTCCATTTCTGAAAATATAGACTGGAGATACAGTTCACCTTCCATTAGTACAAAAAGAAAACAAACAAAACAATTAGGACAAAAGTGCATAAATCTAACAAGAAGAATATGAATGCTGAGAAAATTAGGCAAAATGGCTTGGAGCATTGAGAGTCAAGGAATAAAATGGTGATGCCTTTCCAGATCTTTTCCTTTTGCCTCATAGATATAAATAGGAGCTGAAATAGCTGTCACTATGGGCTCATCAATGAGTGCAACGTCTCCCTCCTCCCAAGAAGTGGCTGCCTTTCCCGTTAAAGGATCAGGGAAAGGGAAGTTTAGGAAAACAACAACCACTGCATTCTACTTAAACATTTCAGAAAAAGTAAAGCTTCTCCTACCACCCAAGTCCTACCTGATTGGGTACCCTAGAGTTTACACTGGTGAAGATTAAGAAAAGACTGTCCTTGAGCTGATATTGTGGCACAGCGAGTTAAGGTAATGCTTGCAACTTCGGCATCTTATACTAGAGTGCTGGTTTGTGTCTCAATGGCTTCTCTTCCATCCACCTTTTTCCTAGAGCCTAGGAAGGCAGTGAGTGATGACCCATGTACTTGAACCCCTGCCACATATATGGGAAGCCAAGATGGAGTTCTTGAATTCTGGTTTGACCTGGCCAGATCTGCTGTTATAGCCATTTGGGGAATAAATCAGGCATGGGGGTTTCTCTCTTCCTCTCTCTGTCTCTATTGCTCTGCCTTTCACATACATAAATATATTGTTTAACAAGGCATATTGTTTAACAATGCTTGAATGGCATCAGAAAATGCCAAATAGAGATCATGGATTTCATCCACACTGGCTGGAAACTACTAACAAAAGAATTCTCATTATCATCCCATCACATTTTTTCTAGATCTAGGCATGATTTTCTTTCTAAAATATATGAGTAGAGGATCTATATTTAATGCTAATTTTTTCTCTTTTTTTCATTTATTTGAAAAACAGATAGAAGAAGAGACAGAGATAGATATGTTCCAGTTGCTGGTTCACTTCATATGGCTGTATCAGCTAAGGTTAGGCCAGGCTGAAGTTGAGAAATGATATCATGTTTTTACATTTCACATTATGTCTCACAACTGGCAATGTTTCCCTACTGAGACAAGTCAACTTCTTGTGGTTGATCATAGGCAAGTCTTTCTTAGGTCCGGTAACATGGAAAAAAAATGGAATCCCACAGTATGTAAGTAGAGTGAGTCAAGTATTTTTTTTATTTAATTATTTGATAGTGCACAGACATTGATTACTAAAAGGTCACGCTCCTCAGCTGGTGGAGCACAAGATGTTGAGAACACTACTTGGCCTCCTCTGTGCTAGTAGGATGCTCACTACACAACAGACTTTGCTACTTAGCACAATGTTTACCTGCATGAGAAATTAGCAGGGAACAGAAAGGAAAGCTAAGCCAGTCACTTGTTTTTATGAAAAACATTTATACTTCTAATTTACAAATTTTATCATGTGCTGAAATAGAAATCATCTAATCACAGTCAGATATGACTTTCTTGATGGTCTTTTTTTTAAGATTTATTTAATTATTTGAAAGTCAGTTACAGAGAGAGAGAAGGAGAAGTAGAGATAGAGGGGGGGGGGAGAGAGAGAGAGAGAGAGGTCTTCCATCTACTGAATCACTCCCCAGTTGGCCGCAATGGCTGGAGGTGCGTCGATCCAAAGCCAGGAACCAGGAGCTTCCTCCAGGTTTCCTACAAGGGGGAAGGGGCCCAAAGACCAGGGAATCTTCTACTGCTTTCTCAGTACATAGCAGAGAGCTGGATCTGAAGTGTAGCAGCTAGGACTTGAACTGGTACCTATATGGGATGCCGGCATTACAGGCAATGGCTTTACCAGCTACACCACAAATAAAATAGTAAGTTGTTCTTCAACAGTCAGGACAAGAGCTGATCAAGTCATTGTTTCTCATAGTGATCATTTCACTTCAACAGGTTTCCATTTAAGTGCTCAGGTAATTGTCACCAATCAGGGAGAACATATTATATTTGTCTCTTTGTGACTAGCTTATTTCACTCAGTATGATGTTTTCCAGATTCCTCCACTTTGTGGCAAATGACCGGATTTCATTTTTTACTGTTGCATAGTATTCTATAGAGTACATGTCCCGTAATTTCTTTATCCAGTCTACTGTTGATGGGCATTTAGGTTGATTCCACGTCTTAGCTATTGTGAATTGAGCTGCAATAAACATTGAGGTATGGGCAGCTCTTTTATTTGCCAATAGAATTTCCTCTGGGTAAATTCCAAGGAGTGGTATGGCTGGGTTGTATGGTAGGACTATATTCCAGTTTCTGAGTAATCTCCAAACTGACTTCCACAGTGGCTTTACCAGTTTGCATTCCCACCAACAGTGGACTAGTGTCCCTTTTCCCCCACATCCTAGCCAGCATCTCAGCGCCAGCCTCGATTTGTGGTCTTTGAGATATAATGTGAAATATAAAAACATGATATCATATCTCAGCTTAAATATGCCTCTACCACATCACCAGCAAATCTTTATTTATTTCAGATTTCAAATATACATATATAAAAATACATATATATTTATTTTTATACTGCTTGATGAATTCAGAAAGAACAGACTCAATGTCTTCATATTCTGGCAATGATAGAGTATTCATCTCAAGAGTTCAATAATATCAATAAGCTTCATAGAAGTAGATTTTGCACTTCAGTAATATGATTATTTAAAAATTTACTGCATATTAATTATTTCAGTGTCCTTGTATATCTTACCTCTTGTGAATTGGGCTGCAATATACATGGGGGTACAGACAATTATAATATATGGTGATTTCCCTTCCTTTGGGTAAATCTCCAGGAGTGGGATGGCTGAGTCATGTGGTAAATCTATTTTCAAATTTCTGAGGAATCTCTAGACTGTCTTCCATGATGGTTATATTAGATTACATTCCCACAAGCAGTGTATTAGGGTACCATTTCTCCCACATAATCACCAGCATTTATTGCTTTTTGACTTCTTGAGTATGATCATGAGTGAGGTGAAATATCATTGTGCTTTTTGTTTGCATTTCAATGGTGGATAGTGATCCTGAGCATTTTTCATGTGTCTGTTGGCCATTTGAATTTCATCCTTTGAAAAATTCCTGTTGATATCCTTTTCTCATTTCTGAAATTGATTGATTTCATTGTTGTTGCTTAGTTTACTGAGCTCTTTACAGATTCTGGATGTTAATCCTCCATAAATTGCATAGTTTTCAGAATTTTCTCACATTCTGTTATTACCTCTTCACTTTGTTGAGTGTGTCTTTTTGCAGTGCAGAAGCCTCTTAGCTTGATGTGATCCTATTTGTCTCCTTTTGCTTTTATTGCCTTGCTTCTGAGGTCTTTTTGAAGAATTATTTACCTATGACAATGTCTTTCATAGTTTCCCCAATGTTTTCCTCTAGCAATTTGTTGGTATCACATTATAGATTTAGATCCTTGATCTGTTTTGAGTTGATTTTTATATAAGATGTAAGGTAGGAGTTTTGCTTCACACTTTGGCATGCATAGATCCAATTTTTCCAGCACCATTTATTGAAGAGACTGTCCTTTCTCCAGAGATTGATTTAGGTCCTTTGTCAAAGATTAGTTAGGTGTAGATGTGTCGATTAATTTCTGGCTTTCTACACTATTCCATGTTTTACATGTCTATTTTTGTGCTCTCAGCTGTCAGTCTAATTGGAGAATCTCTCATGGTTATCAGATTTTGTGCACATGAGCCGGGGAGACAGTAGATAATATGGATCTATGCCACCCACATGAGAAACCTGTAGCTCTTGACTCTGTGTGGCCTAACCCTGGCTTTTGCAGTCATTTCTAGAGTGAGCAAGCAGAAGAATGATTGGGTTTTTCTCTGTTTCTCCCCTTTTCTCTATCATGTTGTCTTCCAAATAGAAGTCTTTTAAAAATAGTGATATCAGACGCTAGCTTTCAAAACATTTAAAATGTACCATATAGGAAATGTGAGTATGACTAGGAAAAAGTAGAATGGCATTATATTCCTTTCTTGTGAAGCTTTCTTCCCTTGACCTCTTCCATTTATTTAAAAGTATTACATTAATAAAAAGAATCAAATATATAAATTTCTTTTTATAAGAAGTTTCCAACATAAAAATAATGTTTGTAGATATGAAAGCAAGTAATGGAAAGCTTCATACTTAAAATTAGATTTAGTTATGGTAGGGGACTTTGTTTTCATTTGTAAAAGTCTTTGGCCAACATCTAATTTTTGAAAATACACATATATTGTATTGATAAAGGAAGTTAATACAATGCATTGCATTCTTGAGGATTGCTGAGAGTAGATTAAATCAAAACAGCATACCCTGGGAAGAGGTAATTGAGACAGTAGCTGAGATATTGCTTCTAATCCCAAATTCCATAAAAAAAGTGTCTGGGTTCAACTCCCAGCATCATTAAAATTCAGGTTTACTACTAATGTGTACTCTGGGAGGCAGAAAGTGATGGCTCAAGTACCTGGATCTCTCTAACCCTCGTGGGGGTCCAGGAAGTTCCAGACTCTTGACTCCAGCCTATCTTCGCCTCGGCTGTTGAGATTACTTTGGAAGTGAAACATTAGATGGAAGATCTCTTTCTTTCACTATTTCTGCACTTTAAAGTTGATGGAAATAAGCTAAAAAATTTAAAATCAGGATATATTAAATTGTAAATTTGCTTCTTTTGTCAAGTAAAAGTAAAATGTGAGTTTCTATTATAACAATTTTTTTAAAAGATTTATTTATTATTTGAAATTCAGAGTTACACAGAGAAAGGAGAGGCAGAGAGAGAGAGAGAGGTCTTCCACCCATTGGTTCATTCCCCAATTGGCTACAATGGCTGGAGCAGTGCTGATCCGAAGCCAGGAGCCAGGAGCTTCTTCTGGGTCTCCCACGTGGGTGCAGGAGCCCAAGGACTTGGGCCATCTTCTACTGCTTTCCCAGGCCACAGCAAAGAGCTGGATTGGAAGTGGAGCAACTGGGACTAGAACTGGCACTCATATGGGATGCTGGTGTTTCAGGCCAAGGCATTACCCTGCTGTACCACAGCACTGGTTCCCATAACAGTTTTTTATAAACAAACAATTTAATTGAAATATTTCTTGTTTGTCTACAGTTGGATACATACATATAGATTTTATTTTTGTAACAGCAACAATCTTTAAAATGTGATTGATGAGTATTTATTTCTCAATAACTGTTGACAATGATTTATTGAATTAACAAGTGATTGAAAAATTAATAAATCGCGTTACTATATACAGAAATAAGTTTTTATACTTCTTCAAATTCTTTAATTATTTATATTATTATAACTTAAAAAATAAGGATTTCTGAAAATTTTCTAGATTTTCATACTGTTTTTAAATTTATAAATGAACCCCATAGTTGAAATCTCATCTGCATGAGAATGTCTCTGACTGGTCTTCTGTGGGACCCTTCTGTGAGTGAATCTTGGATGAACCACGTTGAGCCCTTCTGCTCAGTCCTGTGATAATCAGGCCCATGAACTCTCTCCATTTGTATTAGTTTTTATCTGATCTTAGGAAGGAAATGGTATAGCAGAGTTCAAAAAAAAAATCTTCAGTAAAATAAACAAAACTACCATATGAAATTTCTAGGGAAGTTTTCATTATGCAGCTGGAAATGCATCAAATCAGACAATAATAGAAACTTTCATTAGTCATCTATTAAATGGGTTGAATTTCATAGAACTCATGACGTAAGCTCTCAGAAAAAGTTATTTGGTATTTTATTCTACAGATATCTGATGAAAAAGTTTTTTAAATCCTAGAAATCTATTTCAGACTTCTTTTAAGCATTATAATTTAATTTTAGTTTTTAATTTATTTCTGTCATGTTAATTGAAGCTAATAATTAATTTCTCATTTTTCCTATGTGCAGTTAAATATCCTACATTTATATTATTATGTTAGCTCCATATAATTGAAAATGCTTATTGTTTATTTTTCTGCATGATTCCAATCTGCATAACTATCTCTTTAGTCATTTTTCTCCTTATTTAGCAATTCTGCATATTTTTTTTCTATATTATACTTGGAGAACAAATAAAGGCTGATTTTGTGGTACTTTATTTATCTCTTATTAAGAAGAGGCTAAACATGTTGTATGACAGTAACTGGATTTATGCTTATTCTTGGCTTCTGCCTTGGGGAAAAAAATCATCATTTAGAGTTAAAAAAAATACCAGGGCATAATCAGTGAACTGTAATGAAACAAACACATACAGTGCAAGACTGTAAATGGAGCAGGTTTGTAACCTCTTCTAACTCATGTGAACTATTATTCAGGTTGATTGTATTCCCAACTGTGTTGCACATTTAACACTGACATAAACTCAAACAAAGGATAATGGTAGTTGACTCTAGGGTCGGTATAACTCAGAGCCTAGTTAAGAAGCTAAAACTTTAGGGGTTCCTTTCTATATCTAAATCTTTAACATTGTAACATATTTAGGGAATCTGTGAGTCTGGTTCGGGTTTTGAAGCTATTACGTTTTTATCACTTAAAATGCTGTAATAAATGAGCACAACATAATCCTTGAGATATTATTAACACCCTTAACAGCCAGAAAAAAGCAATGTGGACACATTTGGAATGTTTTTAGTCTATCATTATCAAATTTCAAAGGGAAAAGCCTTCTGGAAATGTTAACGGCTTTCCTTAAGGACTTGTCTTGACTTGGTGACAAAAATTTGAATAATATTACAGAAAGTCTTACCTAATTAGCCTCTCAACACAGTCATGCAAATAAACTAACAGTGATAAGTGGATTTCAGTTGATTTAATGCTTGTTAGCTTCTTAAAAGTGTACAAGAAGTACAATTGCCTAAACAAACATGGACTAGTTGACGACTAACCAAATTAAAAGATTTTAGGAATAGTAAGAACATTCTATGTTAATGAAAATGTTATCTAAACATAATAATTTGAGTGGATTGAATATTGAGTATTGTTCTGAATAAAACTCTAAAAATTTTCTACTAAATTTGCTGGTAGCCATGGTATCCAAGAGCCACCGGAGACCCAGACATTGGCGTACCTTTAGGAATCCACTGGCTTGTGTCCCTGCAATGCAGCATTCTTACCTGGAATTGGATTGTAGGCCCCTGTTCAACATGGGATACTCGGAAGAAGCTCCAGGCTCCTGGTTTCAGATGGGCTCAGCTCCAGACATTGCAGCCATTTGGGGAGTGAACCAGCAGATAGAAGACCTCTCTCTCCCTCTCTCTCTATCTGTAACTCTGCCTTTCAAATAAATAAATAAATCTTTATAAAAATTGTGTATAAGTTCTAATAAGTTCTAACAGATTTTCTATGTACAACATCATGTCATCTGCAAATATGTGTATTTTGGTTTCTCCTTTCAATTTTGATGCCTTTTACTTCATTCTCCTCCTTAATTGCTTATGCTAATACTTCCAATAGTATATGCAATTGGTGAAAAATTGTATATTCAAATTGGTGGTAGTGGACATCCTTGTCTTGTTCTACACCTGGGGGAAATGCTTTCAGCTTTTCCCTGTTCAGTATGATCTTGTCTGTTGGTTTGTCATACAAAGATTTTTATTATTTTGAGGTATATCCCTTTTATCCCGAATTGTGGAGAGTTTTTATCATGAAGGGATTTTGAATCACAAAACGCTTCCTGCATCCTACGGAGATGGAGATGACAATGTTGTCTTATTCCATCTGCTGATATGATTTGTGATATTAATTGAATTGAAAATGATGAATCACCCTTGCATCAGGGATAAATCCTACTTTATGTATGATCGTTTTGATGTAGTTTTGGATGTGGTTTTCTAATATTTTCTTGAGAATTTTCACATCTATGTTAATCAAGGATATAGGTCTGTAGTTTTCTTTTTGTGTTGTGTCTTTGTTCAGTTTGAGTATCAGAGTGATGCTAGCCTGATATAAGGAGTTTGGCATAGTGTCATCCTGCTCAACATTTTAGAATAGTTTGTAAAGTATAGGAGTTAGTTCCTCTTTAAATTTTGTTTAGAATTCAGTATTAAAGCCATAAGGTATAGAAGTTTTTTAATGGAAAACTTAATTAATGCTCTGATCTCAATGCTTTGTTTGAATCTGTTTAGTTTCTATATCTTCTTGATTTACTTTGCTAGGTTATTTTTATCCATGAATTTAACTATTTCTTATATATATATATATATATATATTTTTTTTTTTGACAGGCAGAGTGGACAGTGAGAGAGAGAGACAGAGAGAAAGGTCTTCCTTTTGCCGTTGGTTCACCCTCCAATGGCTGCCGCGGTAGCGCACCAAGGCCGGCGCACCGCACTGATCCGATGGCAGGAGCCAGGTGCTTCTGGTCTCCCATGGGGTGCAGGGCCCAATGACTTGGGCCATCCTCCACTGCACTCCCTGGCCACAGCAGAGAGCTGGCCTGGAAGAGGGGCAACCAGGACAGAATCCGGTGCCCCCATGGCGACTAGAACCCAGTGTGCCGGCGGCGCCGCAAGGCGAAGGATTAGCCTAGTAAGCCTCGGCGCCGGCAAATTTAACTATTTCTTTGACATTGTCCAGTATGTTAGCCTATTTCTTTCCCCAATAGTTTTTAATGGTCCTTTTAAGTAAGTGGTGTCATTTGTATTGTCTCCTTTTACATCTCTACTTTTAATTTTGAGTTTTTTCTTCCTTTTTTGTTAGTCTAGCTAAATTTTTGTCTTCTTAAAAAACAGCTTTTTTTTTTCTTTCACTGATCTTTGTATTGCTTTTCTGTTTCAATTTTATTTATCTAAGTTCCAATCATTATTATTTCTCACCTCATACAAACACTGGGTTTCATTTTTTCTTATTTTTCTCACATCATGTAATCATTTGTTTGAGACATTTCTGTTTTTGTTTAGAGTGTTTATAACAGCAATAGCCCTAATCCCAGGACTGGGGGATGTAAAGTTACCCTGGCTTGAGTCCTGCAGGGTGAGTATAAGGTATAAATAAAATTTTTCAGTGTTGGGTATGAATCCTGAGGGTTGGACTGCAGGAAGGTTCTTCCTCAGGTGCCACCAGGTATATTCCTGTAAGTTTGAGGAAATTTGTACTGATGATCACAGGCCTGGTATTGCAGCTATTGTACAGATATTGCCCAGATCACCTGGTATGTGAGCCAGGTTTTGTGTTATCCACTTGTCTGAAGCTGAGCAGGTCACATAGGGCACTCAAGATACCACAACTGAATGGAAATTACACCAAGGATACCAACATCATCAATCCCAGTTCCACAAGGCATAAAAGAAAGTGCCCGCATTTCCCTGAAGGTGTGCAAAGGTGTTGCTGAGTTTGTTCCTGGGGATGCCAGCACAAGAACTTGGTAGAGTGGAGCGTACTTCCTCTGGTTGGGTCTGGATCTTCTATGGCCTATGGCTGGTGTTGTCCCTAGGGGCTGAGGGGAACACCATCTTGGATTCCTCCCTAATGGGCATTTTAACCAATTCTGGTGGTAAGGGCAGTTGAGCAGTTTGAGCAAATCACAGATAAAGCAAAGCTCCACAGAGGAGTATACTTACCTTGATCAATCTTGTCCAGGACTAGGCAGCAAAGGACTATTTTTTTGCACTCTCAATTCAGACAGTTGCATAAAATATTGTAAAAAATATTCAAAGAAAGTAGCTGGAATTTGACATGCATATTAAACAAATAACAACACATTTGTTCAGTTGCTTATTTCATTAAATTCTTACATGCAAATTATTGTAAAAAAGAAAAGAAATGGAACAGTCATCAAAAAGGCTTGCACATTGATGACATCTATTCTTTTAATTTCTTTCTTTGGGTATGTGAATGCATATGTTCAACGATTTTTTCTGTTTTTGCTTTGGCATTTTACTCTGGAAATGTGTTGCCCAAATGTATTAAGTGATGGTCTCCTCAAAATCTCCTACACAAGTTTTCATAACCCACTTTTTAAAATATTTATTATACTTATATGAAAGGCAGAGTTTTAGAAAGAGATAGATAGATATAGAGATAGAGATGAGATAGAGATATAGATGAGAGAAAGTGAGATAGAGATAGATGAAGGGGAGAGGTGAGGGGGGGGCACTATCTTCTTTCCATTAATTCACACTTCAAATAGCACAATGGCCATAGCTGTGCTAGGGCGAAGCCAGATGTAAGGAGTTACATCCGGGTCTCCCACATGGGTAGCAGGGCCCAAGTACTTGAGCCATCATCCTCTGCTTTTTCCAGGTAAGTTAGCAAGGACCTGGATTAGATGTTGTGTAGCCGAGAATTGAACCGGAGCTCATATTGGAGTGGCAGAGAGAGAGGGAGAGAGATCTTTTATTCAATGGTTCACTCTCCAGATGGCCACAACAGCTGGGACTAAATCAGGCCAAAGCCAGGAAATAGGAACTTCATTCGGCTCTCTCATGTGGGTGGTAGGGATTCATGTACTGGCACATTAGATTCCAGAGTTCCAAAATACCTACATAAGACAGGCACTGCCAGTAAATTGTTGTGTAGTTGGAGAGGCACAGTCCTGGTTCTTCCTATACCATTGCCTTCCCACTAACATGCTTTGGTCCATTTGTGACATTGTAACCAAGAGGATAAGAAAATAACTTTTCCCTAAAACTTATTATGATAAACACAGAACATATGATTATAAACAATCAGGTCACATAATATAATTGTGTGTGTGTGTGTGTGTTCGATATACTTCTACTGTTACTATGACAGTTTCATTGAGGAAAAAAAGTTACTGGGTTGTTAAGGAAAGTGGATGACAATTCTGGTGTTGATTTTAAAAGAAAATTAACTGCAAGTAAAATGTTATTAAATTACAACATCTAGTTATCCTTAAAAATAAAAAACATAATAGCATATCTGTTACATATTTTAAAATGTTCAGATCCTTATATGTTAATTTAGCTTTTCTGCTAGTATGGTAGGCCTTTGTTTTGATGGCTCAATTAAAATGTACAAAAAGATTTATGTAGAATAATTTATCATTTATAAAGCTATTCATAAGGAACACACTAAATCTAATAATGGAAGGTTGATTAAATAAGTTATACTGTGAATATTCAAACTGATTAGTTTATAGAGATTAAAATTCACATTAGGTAACAATAGTTTCAAACATGGATAATGTGTAAATTATTTTTGTAGCCTATAAGCTCTATGTGAAAAAGTGAGGCAATCTGATACAGAGAACACAGATCTACTTGCTCAAATCTCATGAAATGAGAGAGAGTATATTCTTATAAATGCTAAATAATTAAGAAGTCGAGAGAATAGTATAATGCGTAACTGTTTTCCTAAGAATTGGGAGAAATTCTTGAAAGATAGAGAACTGATAGCAGCAGATCAATGAATAACAGCTGGAGGAAACCATAGAATAACAACCACACAGGAAAACATCTTTACCAAAGACTATTAAGGTATTGTAGTTCACTAAGTTTGATGTTGAGTCAGTGATAGAGTCAAAATCAACTGTGCTAATAAAATAAATAATAGGGAATCCCATGAGCAAAAAGCAAGCATGTTTTACAAGAAATTCATCAAAAAGATCAGCACTGGACTTCATAAAGATCCAGAGAGATTGCTCTGGGTAATGGGCAACAAATAGCAATGGCTTTTGTTGGTAGGATACAGCATTAAGTGGGGACTTTTGAGATTATATTTGCCCAAAAATTCAAAATACTATTGTGTTATTGACTGCAGGAGCTGGAAAGTATAAAGCATAACTTAATGGAAAAATAGCACTAGAAAGCTTAAATTGTAGTAAACCTGTGAACTAGAACTTAAGTCATTGAAATAAATAACATTGGCACAGTTTTGGCAGATATAATTCCAGGAAAAAACCACCATGTGGAAAAAGGACAAACATGCTTAATTATAGGTAGAGCAGTGAAGATACAGAGGCAGTTAAATATTTAAAAATTAAATGAGGGACTAGTGCTGTGACGTAATGGGTAAGGCTATTGCCTGCAGTGGCAGCATCCCATAAGGACACTGGTTCGAACCCTGGCTGCTCCACTTCTGATCCAGCTCTCTATTATGGTCTGGGAAAGCAGTAGAAGATGGCCCAAGTCCTTGGGCCCCTGCACCACTGTAGGAAACCCAGAAGAAGTTCCTGGCTCCTGGCTTCAGATAGGTGCAGCTCTGGCCGTTGCAGCCATCTGGAGAGTGAACCAGAGGGTGGAAGATTTCTCTCTATCTCTGCCTCTGCCTCTCTGTAGGTCTGCCTTTCAAATAAATAAATAAGTCTTCAAAAATAATTAAGTGATATTAGTTAATTTCCCAATACTTTACCTAATTTTGGGAGAAACTGTTCTTCTAGTAACATATGAAATTACCTGTGGGTTTTTCAGAGATCCCATTTGGTAGATAGAGCAAGTTCCTGTCCCATTAGGTGAAGGTTTGTTATCATTAAAGGCTGATAGATTTAGTCGATACTTTATTTTTTTAATAGTACCATAAGCTTTTTGTCCTTTGATTGTGCAACCCTAGGATAAATATCAGTTAGTAATGATGAATAACCCTCTCGATATCACTAAATTTGCTATGCTGCTTTGTTCAACATTTTGTCACTTGTGTTCATAAAGGTATAACATATAATTGGCTTTTCTTTTTAAATATTGTTTTTTTATTTATTTGACAGGTAGAGTTATAGACAGTGAGAGAGTCAGAGAGAAAGGTCTTCCTCCCGTTGGTTCACTCCCCAAATGGCCTCTACGGCCGGCACTGTGCTGATCCGAAGCCAGGAGCTAGTTGCTTCTTCCTGGTCTCCCATGTGGGTAAAGGGGCCCAAGCACTTGGGCTATCCTCCACTGCCCTCCAGGGCCACAGCAGAGAACAGGACTGGAAGAGGAGCAACCAGGAATAGAACCCAGCACCCATTTGGAATGCCGGCACTGCAGGAGGAGGATTAACCAAGTGAGCCACGGCGCCGGCCCCATAATTGGCTTTTCTTAAGATATTTTTAACTTGTTTTTTTTTTCTTTTTTCTTTTTTTTAATCAGTGTAATTCCGTTATCTTATTTTAGGGAGTTTGTGAAAAATTGTTGTGCATTATCCTATAAAATCAGAAAACAGAATTAAAACTTTCTGTACCTGTGTGCTTTTTTTAGAGTGCATAATATACTTTAATTAATATATTTTGTTTTGTTTCTTTAAATTAAAATGAAACTACTACGCTCAGTTATTTTAAAACTTGACAATCATCTATTGGGAAAGGGTGCATTGAGGCAGGTTAGGTAACAGGAATCAAAACACAGTGGAATAGAAAGAATAAGAACCTGGTGTTTGAAGGCACAGTTTGGGTTTATGATAGCCTGTTGTATATTTTCTGGGAAATAGAAGTGAGGTTCTTGAAAGTGTCAGTTGGAAAGCAATGACAAGCCAGCACTGTGGCTCACTTGACTAATTCACTGCCTGTGGCGCCAGCACCCCAGGTTCTAGAACCGGTCGGGGCGCTGGATTCTGTCCCGGTTGCTCCTCTTCCAGTCCAGCTCTCTGCTGTGGCCCGGGAAGGCAGTGGAGGATGGCCCAAGTGCTTGGGCCCTGCACCTGCATGGGAGACCAGGAGGAAACATCTGGCTCCTGGCTTCGGATTAGCACAGCAGGCTGGCCGTAGCAGCCATTTGGGAGGTGAACCAATGGAAGGAAGACCTTTCTCTCTGTCTCTCTCTCTCACTGTTTAACTCTGCCTGTCAAAAAAGAAAAAAAAAAAAGCAATATAAAGAAGAAAGAAATGCTAATTCCTCTGATTTGATCAGCAGATGTTGCATATAATCTAACTTAATCAAATTAAAAAGAGAGTTTAAGGAGATGGGAATGCCAACTAACCTGATTTGACCTCTTATGTCACACATTTTCATAAATCTCTTCCCACTAATCCCTAGCAACCAATAATCTTTTTACTGTTTCCATAGTTTTGCCTATTACAAAGTCATATTGTTGAAATTATTCAGTGTTCATACTTTTCAAACTGACTTATTTCCTTTAGTAATACACCTTTAAATGTGTCCCATAACTTTTCATGTCTTGAAACTCATTTCTCAATAGCACTGAATAGTATTCCATTATCTGGCTGTACCACAGTTTCTCAGCTTATGTACAAAAGGACATCTTGGTAGCTTCCATATTTTTGCAATTATGAATATACTAGTAATAAACTGCCATGTCCAGATTTTTGGGTGGATTTTATTATAAATTTATCTGGGTAAATACCAAGGAGTGTGAGAGCAGGTTCATGTGGTGATAGCACACTTTATAAAAAATTACAATGATCTTCCAAAGTAGTTTTGGAAGACACTTTCATATACTCACTATCAATGAATGAGATATTCTCTTGTTCCAGTTCTGGAGATTTTGGCAATTTTGGCAGATATGTAGTGGCATCACCATGTTGTGTTACTCTGCATTTCCCTGATAACATAACAGGCAGAGCATCTATCATAGCCTTATTTTCCCTCTGTATATCTATAACAATGTGGCATCTGTTAAGGTATTTGACCTTTTTTGTCTTTTCAAATAATAATTTTATTGAATTATAACATATACATAGAAACAATACAAATACAAAACAATACAAATACAAAACAAACAAATACAAAACATGTGAAGATAGCTTAGTGTCTCCCAATGCAAAAGTACAATCAATTAATATTAACTTTGGTCATGCAAAAACACAACACTAACATCAGAATCCTTCTGCAATGTACCCTTCTAGTTACACCATAAGAGCAAGAACTCCCCATGCTATGGCACAATGTGACTCACATCAAAAACAATTAACTGTTCCAAAACAGCTGAAAGAGATTATGTTGGACAAAGATACGACCCTTGCCTTGACATTATGGATGAGCCAATCTCATCACAATACACTGTGTATATGTATTAAAATGTCACACTGTATCCCCAAAATATGAAGAGACTTCAGAAAAGAATGGAATTAAAAGGTAAGCTTATTTTGGTGCAGAAAGTGCAGCAAAAAAGTTTTCTAACAGTTTTAAAATGCATGCATATTTTATTCATAACACATTTTCCATTAACTTCTTGACGAGCCCCTCATAGGTGTAATTACTATGAATCCACAAAAAATAAAATGATTTACTTAGAAAATTGAATGATTGAAAAAAATTTGCTTGGTTATTTTTTCCTGTTGTAAAAAACATATTTATTTATTTATTTGAAAGGTAGGATTACAGAGAGAGAGAGAGAGAGAGAGAGTTCTTTCATCTGCTGGTTCACTCCCAAATGGCTGCAATGGTGAGGGCTGGGCCAGGCCAAAGCCAGAAAACAGTAGCTTCTTCCAGGTCTGCCATTTTGGAAGCAGAGGTCCAAGTACGTGGGCCATCCTCTGCTGCTTGTCTCAGGCAATTAGCATGGAGCTGGATTAGAAGTAGAGCAGCCAGGAAACCAACTAGTGCTCATACGTGATGCAAGCACTGCAGGAGGCAGTTTTACCGACTACACCACAACTCAAGCCCCTGTTGGTTATTTTTTAACATGTAAGAGTGAATCAGCCTTTGGAAGTGTTTTCTCCCTATCTATCTATCGATCGATCGATGGATTGATCGATCTATCTATCTAATGTCCATATATATCAATCTGTCATCTCTCTACAACTATCTCCATGTCTATCATCTCTATCCCTATCTGCCTCTTAATCTCTCCATATCTATTTCAATCTCTGTTTTTCAAATAAAATGAAATAAGCAGTTTTGTTAAAAAATAATAACTTAAATTAACTTTCTATTTTAGTTATTTGTAGACTTACATGGAACTGTAGCAAGTAAAATGGAGGGATTCAGGCAACCTTTCCCAGCATTCCCAGGAGAAATATCTCACAGACTACTGGGCTAGGTCACAGAAAAAAATATTAGCACAAAGAGCAATAAAAAAAAGAGCAATTCCATCACCACAAGATCACACACAATCCCTGCTGTGGTGTCCCTGCTGGAGCAACACCTGACCAAAACTCTTCATCTGTTCACATTGATGTTTTGATGCTTAGTCATTTCAAATGTCATGTAGTGTGCCGAAGTCTATACAGAGGAGGCACATCTGGGGCCTGTCTTGCCCTTGCCTGTGGTAGGTACTGTGGATATGGAGCTAAAAAAGAAACTGAATCTAAGGTGAGAACAAAACCCAATGACCACTACAGAATTGACTGTGACACTAAAATCTGCACTCAGGAACAGGAGAAAGAGGGGAGACCTGGAGAAATGGTGGACTCAGAAAAGACAGACAATGATCTTGATTTCCTTCTCCTAGAAAATCATGCAAATAGCCTTACTTGCAAAATTTAGTGTTTCCATATAGGAGGAGTACCTTTTGTGACTATTTAGTAAAACAAATTAAAAATTACTTAGTACATTATACATAATCATTTTGGAAGAAATTATTCTTAAATATGTATCAAATTTTCTGTTTTAAATATCATTCAAACAAATCAACAGGAACTATATACTACTATAGTACTAATGATCTTATGACTATTTTAAATTTATTTTAAATGAGTGAAATTAAACATGTTTTCTTTAATTTTTTTAACTTTCACTTTATTAGCACAGCCTTAACACACCACTAACTATAATGTTCAACAAGAAAAAGTAGAAAGACCATTGTTCCAAAGGACTATAGACAAGGGCTAAAAACAATAACCAAATTGTAAGATGTCAGTTTCATTCTTATATATTGTGGGATTTTTTTTTGTATTCTACATTAACTACTGAATATCAGAGAAAACATACAATATTTGTCTTTTTGGGACTGGCTTGTTTCACTAAGCATAATGGTCTAAGATATATGGGTGTTTTTATCCTTATTGTTTAATTTTGAGAGTTCCTTGTATAATGGATAGCAGTACTTTATATGATATTTGTTTTGCAAGTGTTTTTTCCTGTCTGTGACTTGTCTTTTCATTCTCTCCACAGTGTCTAATGTAGCAGAAACTTAATGATGTTACTGTTGTCAATTTTCTTCTCTTTGAGTTGACAGCTTTGGTGTTGCAACTAAATAAAACCATTGCAAGCCCCAAGTGATCTAGATTTTGTTATCTGCTAGTAGTTTTATGTTTGTCTTTGATCCAGTGGTTTCTCTTAATTAATTAATTTATTTTTGAAACTCAGAGAGAGAGAGAGAGAGGGAGAGAGAAAGAAAATTTCAGGCTGAAGCCGGAAACCAGGAGGTTCAGCCAGGTCTGCAATGTGGGTAACAGGGGCCCAAACACGTGGGTCATCTTCCACTGCTTTCCCAGGTAGTAGGAAGCTGGATCAGAAGGGAGCAGCTGGGATACAAACTGGTGCACATTTGGGATGTCGGTGTCACAATTGGCAGCTTCACCCATTATGCCACTTGCCAGCCCCAGTGATCCATTTTTAATTAATATTTGTGAAACATGTGAATTCTGAATCTATATTAATTTTATGTATGTGTGTCTGTTCTTTGTTCCAGAACCATTTATTGAAGGTATTATGTTTACTCCTTAGGTCTTCAAAAACAATTTATGAAAAATGTGTATTGGGAAAATACTTCATGGATTTCAAAAAATTTTATGAAAACATAAGCATCCTAAATACAATTTTTTTCATACATAGTATGACGTGATTTCACACTTGATTCTTTATCAATGATATGTTGACTATAATTAAGTGGTCTTCTTAGGGACTCTATTATATGCCATAGATTCATTTCATAGGTACAGCGTATGTATTACTGTAGTCTTAGAGTATGTATTGAATTCACAAAGCATTAGACCTCAAACTTTGTTGTTTCTCTTCAATATAGTGTCAGCTAATTCATATCTTTTGCCTCTCCATACAAACTTAAGAATGAGTTTGTCTAAATCCACTAAGTGGCTTGCAGGTATTTTGGTTAGGATTCCACTGAATCCATATATTTTGGTGGAAAGAGATAATATTTTGGCAATTGTCAATCTACCAAGTGAGTGACAAAGACTATACCTCTGGTTCTTCTCCGATTCTCTTTTTTATAATTTTGCACTTTTCTTCATATACATTCCATACATATACTTAAATTTATGTGTATGTCAATTTTTTGTTGCAAATGAAGCTGTTTTCATTTTTTGGCTTATGGGAAAGTGATATAATTGGTGTAATAACCTTATATCCTGCAACTCTAATTCTGATGTTTATTCATTTCAGGTATATTTTTTGTTCTTGGATTTTATAGATTTTATAGAGATGATTGCATCATCTTCAAATAATGCCAGTTTTATTTGTTTCTTCTCAATATGTATACATTTTATTTCCTGTATATAATTTGTTGTATTAACCAGAACTTTTGAACCTATGTTAAAATGCTGTGGTGAGGGGATATACTTGCTTTGTTACAGATCTTAGTAGGAAAACTTCAAGTTCTTTATGTTAGTAGCAGGCTTTTTTGTAAAAATTCTTGACTAAGTTGCCCTCTGTTCCAAGTTGATTGAGTTTTTAAAGCATGAATGAATATTTTATGTTACCAAATACTTCTGTGCATTTTGATACAATTATATGTTTTCTTTATATGGTGATATTATGAGTTAGAAAACTTGATTGCAAATGTTGAAACAGTCTTTCATATCTGGAATAAATCCTACTTGATTGTAGATTTGAAGTTTGCTAAATCAGTGGCCACATTGTGGAACAAAATTCTTTGTAATCATTCTCTTTCTCCCTCTAACCCCTGTCTTCTCTCTGCCTCCCAACCCCTCAGTTCATTATTTGTCAGTCTCTCACTCTCTCTGCATTTTGTTTATCTATCTGGATTTCATGATTAAATGATCTCAAGCATGTTGTGTAATATTTAAGAGAGCAACCAAGTTAGCATGAACAGGAACACAAAATGAATTATATTATACTAACCTGGGAATCATCACCCAGTAGTTTTTATTTTATTTTTTATTTTATTTTATTTTATTTATTTTTTTTGACAGGCAGAGTGGACAGTGAGAGAGAGAGAGACAGAGAGAAACGTCTTCCTTTGCCGTTGGTTCACCCTCCAATGGCCGCCGTGGTAGGCGCGCTGTGACCAGCGCACCGCGCTGATCCGATGGCAGGAGCCAGGTGCTTATCCTGGTCTCCCATGGGGTGCAGGGCCCAAGGACTTGGGCCATCCTCCACTGCACTCCCGGGCCATAGCAGAGAGCTGGCCTGGAAGAGGGGCAACAGGGACAGAATCGGTGCCCTGACCAGGACTAGAACCTGGTGTGCTGCGGCTCACTAGGCTAATCCTCCACCTTGCGGCGCCGGCACCCAGTAGTTTTTAAGAGAGTGTAAGATGTTATGAATTAATCAGCTTGAGAAGATTTATTTTATGGACTATGGTATTTCGCATATAGCAGTTGGATTGAGAATTTAATTGTATTTTTTAAAAAAATCATGATAATTCTTGATATTTTTAAAAATAATGTGATTAATTTTAATAAAAATGGATTTTCATATAATGGTTAATATACAACTTGTGCTGTCCACCTCCAGTATTGAGTCCCTGGTTTTGGTGTTGGCTTTATTCCAATATCCATTTCCTGCTAATGTGCGCGCTGGGAAGCTAAAGCATTGGGGACTCTGCCACCTATGCAGCAGGCATGGGCTGAGTTCCAGGCTCCCAGCTTTGGTCTGGTATAGCACCGACTTATAGGAGCATTTAGGGTGTGAACCAGCAGATAACGATGTATCTATCTGTCTCTGACTATCTATTTTTCCTCTGCTTTTCAATGAAATTAAATGAATAATTTTTATCAGACCTTTGTCTTTATTTTCTCCCCATTGCTCTCTATTGCTGCTATTGGATTGACTTATTCTTCCATCTGGAAATGATAAATTAAATTATGACACCTGATGATGTGTAAAATAAAAGTACACTATTCTATAATTATTAATCGCAAATTCTTTTTGAAAGATTTATTTTGTTTATTTTGAAAGAGTTTTAAAGAGAGAGGTAGAGAGAGGTCTTCCATCTGCTAGTTCACTCCCTAGATGGTTGCAATGGTGGGAGATGAGCTGATCCAAAGCCAGGATCCTGGAACTTCTTCCAGGTCTCCAACGTGGGTGCAGGGGCCTAAGGACTTGAGCCATCCTCTGATCTTTCCCAGACACATTAACAGGGAGCTGGATGGGAAGTGGAGTAGCTGGCACTTGAACTGTCACCCATATAGGATGTCAGTGCCACAGACCAGGGCATTAACCCACTGTGCAGCAGTGCCTGCCCCAATAGCAAATTGTTTACATACATAATATTAATTAGAAATTCCATACTAAAATTAGGTTATTATTTATCTATTTTTTAAATCTGTGACTAAATGGAAAGTGAATGTGCACTATAGCTTGGATAAGCTTACATGGTTGTTCCATGAAACTAGTAGAAAAAGCATGCATTCTTTTTTTCTATATCCAAACTTTCCATCATGACTGTCTTCTGCATGTGAAAAAATGACTTAGTTTCAATATTTCAAGCACTCCTTGCTTTTAAAATCTTAAATTATTTTTATTTAGCCAATAATGCATTTATCCTCATGACACTCCAGTGCAAGTTCACTTGAGAAATTTATTCATTCTTCATAAACATTTACTTATTGCTCTAAAATATTTCAAATGAATTTAGTGCATATAGAAAAACAAAGGTTATCTCATAAAATATTTTTATATTGCAAAAGGCTATACTTGCATTTTCTACCTGAATCTATTGCATTTGCATATGTTTCATTTCATAAAAGAAAATTAAAATAATATATAAAATTTTACTGTATTTTATATTGGGGAATAATAATTGATTATTTTAAGGACTGAGTCTTCCATCAGGTTTGGCTCTCAATATAAAAATATGATAGAAATAACATATCACCACCTTTACCACTAGCACAGACAAGAAATTGCATTCCTGAACATTTGGGTTGGAAGGGATAAAAAAAATTTGCAAGGATTCTCTATTCAGTAATTGGTTCTCATGCGGGTCTGATTTCCACATTCACATCTACCTGAATAATCCAAAAACTAAGTTTAGATATTTTGACATGTTTTTAACAAATCTGTGGATCCAAAAAAAGTAAATAGAAATGATTTCTAAAGGAATATGACTTTGACATGAGACTCAATTCCCATACAGTATCAAGGATTATGAGCTTATGGTTAAATAATAATTTTTAAAACACAAGCAAGATTCAATGAAAAAGAGATGATTGCATTCAAACTAAAGTGAAAACTGAATGGATGAACAGAAAGGAAATAAGACAGTATGAATGGAATTAATGACATAGAAAGCAGAATTTTAATAAGTTTCTTAAAAAGCCTAATTAATTGGTTAGGGAGAGCAAGATGGCTGAATACAGAAAAGACTCACTGATACCTTCCAGGAGAAAATAACAGAAGAAAAGCAGAGGAAGTGTGTCCCCAGGGGAGAGTTGGAGAGAAGTTGGCAGTAGAAGTTCTACAGAGAGAAGAGTAACACTATGAAGCAACATGGAAAGTGTGGATACACAGCAGTGAGCAGAGAAATCACTCCACTGCTGGAGGCTGGAGGAGATGACAGGTTCTGAAAGGATGGTGAGGGCAGACTGTGGCAGCCCGTGCTACTGGTATATTGCATAAGGGACAACCTTGTGGACCTCACTGTATCTGAGTCTGATCTAGAGTACTAGTGAAGGGGAAGAATACCTACCTAAACCAGTGAAGGAAAAGCATATTTACTTCTTCCCAGACCACAATAAGGGCACTCAACAACAAGAGGGGGGAGGATACCATCTTGACACAAGTAGAGGCTCTAGTGGCTCTTGGGCATGCAACCAGAGGATTTTACAATGGGGAAATCTGTGTATCACATTGAATTTTGAGTCTTGTTGGGAGGGTTGACATGGGTCTGGGCACCATTTCGGATTGTGAGGAGCCCACATACTCTCAATTCATCACAGACTCTGGGGTTCAAAATGCTGACTTTGAGCACCCACAGCCATATGGCTCTGGAAATGAATCTACTATCTCTGTAGATGGGGCCGGTTTGCAGGGCCAGAAGGGATAGTCTGCACACCACAATTGTGGGATCCTAGCACACTGTGACTATGGAAATGCTGTGGCTTCGTGATAGTGCATGGGGTGTAACTGGGTTTCTGGGAAAACAATGTGCCTGATGTCAGAGGCTCAGAACTCCCTGACTGCCTGGGTGAGTCATTGACATGGTTCTGGGCTCACTCAGGATTGCATAGATCGTTTGTGTGGTTCATGCACCAGGATGAGTGAAGAGGAAGTGAGGTTGTGATTACACCAACAGGCGCAATCATACTCTCCACCCAAATGACAGTAGAGATCTACCAAACCCAACTTGTATGTCACCCTGGATTCTCTCCTACACTTGAGCACAGAACACAGCACCTTGGTCACACCCAACACATGCATCTGAGTATTCACTAAAGGAAGAGACATTCCTCTAAGCAAGAGAGACATAGTTCAAAGATAAAATCCATTAGTGGAGAAATCCAAGTGTTTTCTCCAAATGCAGAAAAGCAAAAAATAAATAAGGAAGGCAACATGACTCCCCCTAAAAGGCACAATAACAGTTAAATATTAGGATGTGAAAATGAATGGGGATGGCGCTATGGTGCAGCCAGTTAAAGCTCTGGCCTAGGGCACCAGCATCCCATATGGGCACCGGGTTCTAGTCCCAGCTGCTCCTCTTTCAACCCAGCTCTCTGCTATGGCTTGGGAAAGCAGTGGAAGATGGCCCAAGTCCTTGAGCCCCTGCACCCATGTGGGAGAACTGGAAGAAGCTCCTGATTCCTGGCTTCAGATCAGCGCAGCTCCGGCCATTGAGGCCATCTGGAGAGTGAACTAGTGGATGGAAGACCTCTCTCTGTCTCTACCTCTCTTTTTAACTCTGTCTTTCAAATAAATAAAATAAATCTTTAAGAAAAAAAAAAAAGAAAATGAAGAAGTTGATGAAATCCTGAAAAAGAATTCGAAAGAATGGTCATAAAATCACTCAGAATCAATGAGAAACAAATTCATGAGTTACATAAATCTATACATGACTTGGATGAATAATTTTTCCATATGACAGAGATTTTGAAGAGAAATCAAACTGAAATACTATAAATGAGGAATTCAGTATGTTAAATAAAAAAAAATACAGTGGAAAACCTTAACAACAGACTGAGTGAGAAAAAGAATACCAGAGCTAGAAGATAAATCTTTGGAAATATCTCAGTCAGACTCTCCCCCCCGACCCCAAAAAACAGAGAAGAAATTAGAGAAATTAAAATCATTCTGGGAGATTTACGGATTACTATCAAACAAATAGGTCTTAGGGGTCAATGAAAGGATCGGAGGGATCGGCGCTGCGGTGCAGCAGGCTAAAGCCCTGGCTGGAAGCGCTGGCATCCCATATGGGCTCTGGTTTGAGTCCTGGCTGCTCCACTTCCCATCTAGCTCTCTGCTATAGCCTGGGAAAGCAGTGGAATATGGCCCATTTCCTTGGGCCCCTGCTCCCACTTGGGAGACCCGGAAGAAGCTCCTGGCTCCTGGCTTTGGATTGGCTCAGCTCTGGTCCTTGCAGCCATCTGGGGATGAACCAATGGATGGAAAATCTCTGTCTATACCTCACTCTGTACCTCTGTCTTTCAAAAAAAGAAAACAAAACAAAACAAAAAAAGGATTGGAAAGAAAGAGAAAATGGTTTATAAGGCTTATTCAGTGAAATAATTGTTGGGAACCAACATATGGGCTTCTGCTAAAGGCCTAGTTTTTGAAGCCCACTGCATGACCTGAATTCTGCTGAAGGCATCCTTATCCAGATTGCCAAGGTGACTGGTCAAGTTATGTTAATAAATAATGGCAAAGGTCATTTTATGTAATGCTGAAGCAGCTAAAGAAATGCTGTGGACTTCCAGTAAACAGTAGGTGGGAGATTCACCCCAGTTAATAAGTAGTCTCCCTCCAGGCTCCTCCGTATTGTGATTGTTCTCTTAATCCTTGCAAGCAACCATGTCTTTTCTGTAAATGCTGAAACTCCCCATTGTTCCCTATTTCACTGTTTTAACTCACTCATCATGCAATCCTCTTTTCACAAAAGTGCACATTCCTAATCATAATTTAATCAAGCACTTCATCATTTTTAATAACAAGACATCTGGGTCTGTTCTGCTGCCTCCACCTCCAGCTTTGGAAATAGACAAGGTGTTCCCTGGTTTCCCTAAATTAAAATCTCTAATCTGAATCTGTTTGTTTAATCTATGTGATATCTCATAGACAACTTCAAAGCCTTTTCTGAAAAATAAAAAAATTAAAAGATAAAAATAGTGGTGTGCATTGTGGTGCAGTGTGTTAAATCGCCACTTGGGTGCTTGTATCCCGTATCAGAGTGCATGTTTTGTCCTGGTTACGCCACATCTGATCCATTCTTTTTTGCTTATGTGCATAGGAGACAGCAGATGGAGACCCAGGTTCGTGGATTCTTGCCACAAAAGTTGCAGAAATGGATATAGTTGTTCCATGCTCCTGACTTTGGACTGGCCTACATGTAGCTTTTCTGGCCATTTGGAAAGTGAATCATCAAATAGAAGCACTCTTTATCTTGAGCTCGCTCTCTCTCTTTCTCTCCACTCACAGTACCTTTCAAATAAATAAATAATTAAATAAATAAATAAATAATGAAATCTGTCTTTTAAAAAGATAAAAGTATCAGTTTCATTATTCAGAAGCTCCATTAGGTTCAAGACATTTTAGTATGCAATACTACCAGTCACTTATTCTATTACTAAAGAACTGAGGGTTTAACCTTGTCAGTAGAGTCTTTTTATGTTATTAACTGGAAAAAGTGGGTCATTTTGAATGCTTTGTAAGATTAGGAAATAATCTAATGGGGATTTCCGATGATTCTCCATCATAACTCTCACAAAATTGCTCTCATTTGAAGAGAACAATGGGCATTAGCGTTGGCTTGATGGAGAGGGACTCCGGTGAATTTGTCCTGATGTTTTCTGCTGAAGATTAGGAAAGTTTTCTTAAAATCCTATCCTAATACACCCAGAAAATCAACAGCCAGTGTATCTTGAGCATCCCCAAACCCTATTGCCAAGGTCATTTCTATTTTAAAATTATTTTCATTTATATAAAGGAAAAATTTCATTCATTACATATGTATATGCATATATGTATATATATGTATATGTATGTATGTGTATATATATATATATATAGTTCTAAGAATGTAATGATAGTTCCCACCCTACCTTACCTTCCATTGCTCCCACTCTCTTTCCTCCTTCCGTAATTTTGCTTTTCACTTTTGGAATGACATACCTTCTGTTTACTTTATAATCCCCAGGTTATCCTTCCACTATATAAAGAATTCAATAAGTAATGAGTAGAAAAAACCAATGTTTTCCTTGAATATAGATAAGAACTATAAATAATAATCGAATTATTTCAAAATGTCAATTCCACTCTTATATATTGCCTTTTTTTTTTTATTTTTTTTTTTTGACAGGCAGAGTGGACAGTGAGAGAGAGAGAGACAGAGAGAAAGGTCTTCCTTTTGCCGTTGGTTCACCCTCCAATGGCCGCCGCGGTAGCGCGCTGCGGCCAGCGCACCGCGCTGATCCGATGGCAGGAGCCAGGTGCTTCTCCTGGTCTCCCATGGGGTGCAGGGCCCATGGACTTGGGCCATCCTCCACTGCACTCCGGGGCCACAGCAGAGAGCTGGCCTGGAAGAGGGGCAACCGGGACAGGATCGGTGCCCCAACCGGGACTAGAACTCAGTGTGCCGGCGCCGCAAGGCAGAGGATTAGCCTAGTGAGCCGCAGCGCCGGCCTATATTGCCTTTTTATACATTGTATGTTAGTTAACACAAATCTTGACTAGTCTACTTTGTCTTTGAACCATTTTCACCTGTTGGTTGCTTTTTGATTCCAGGACTATACTAGTGAAGCCATATTTTATTTCCAGTTAAAATTCCTTGAAGAAATATTTCCTGATTTTTATCCAACTTATTTAAAATTTTTATTGAATTCTCAATTTTATTACAACTAATACGGATAGAGTAATTTTAGAATGCATCAAGCCAGAAATTTACTGAACTTTAATTCTTAAGCTGTAGTTGTACAAACTTAACTGATTCATATGACTGTGGTGTTGGTTATTATTTATGCTGTTAATTGTTGGTTTCCTTCAGTTTATCCTTCCAAATTTATGTGAGTGGTATGCCACTGCAGGCTTTGTTTTCATCATCGTATCCCTTCTTTAAAAAGTTATCTATTGGTATGCTGCTGATTTCTTTGGAACATTGCCCTCACACCTTTTTGGTATAGCATCAGTCATTTCAACCTGGGCATCACCATCAATTTCATGTTTTTGCTTCCGGTTTAGCAGAATTCATGTTACTCTCATAGGAGCACTTTTCAAACTGATATCTTACCTTTCTGAGTGTCTCAAATGAGATCCTGTTCAGACATGTTATAACAAGCTTATAATATGAAATATTTTGGTTTGCATAAGATTCTAGTACAAGATTATTTTGATGCAAAATTTTTGAAATGCATGCATAGTTTTTCATAATATAGATTTTCCATAAAGTTTTTGATGACCCTTTATGCATAGCAAATTTTTCAGTATAACTCACTTACACATTAATATATACTTTATTTTTTCTTATTTATTTGACATATAGAGTTAGTGAGAGAGAGAGACAGAGAGTAAGGTCTTCCTTCCATTGGTTTATTCCCCAAATGGCCACCATGGTCGGAGCTATGCCTATCCGAAGCCAGGAGCTAGGTGCTTCCACCTGGTCTCATATGCGGGTGCAGGGGCCCAAGCACTTGGGCCATCTTCCACTGCCTTCCCGGGCCACAGCAGAGAACTGGACTGGAAGAGGAGCAACCAGAACTAGAACCCAGCACCATATGGGATGCTGGCACCACAGGTGGGGGATTAACCAAGTGAGCCACGGTGCCAGCCCCAATACATACTTTAAATACTATTTAATATGTACGTCCACAACAATTATTCACAATAACAAATGCATAACAAAAAGTTGGATAATGGTGAAAGATTCCATTTATTCTCTATAATGTCAAAAGCTGAAATCATATGACTAAAATAATATTTGCTGCTTGAATACAGATTACTTTTACAATTTATTTTTTAAGAATTTTTTATTTATTTGAAAGAGAGTTACACAGAGAGGTAGGGCCAGAGAGAGAGAGAGGTCTTCCATTCTGCTGATTCACTTTCCAAATGACCACAATGGCCAGAGCTGAACTGATCTGAAGCCAAGATGCAGGAGTTTCCTCCGGGTGCAGGGGTCCAAATAGTTGGGCCATCTTCTACTGCTTTCCCAGGCCATAGCAGAGAGCTGGATTGGAAGAGGAGCAGCCCCAGCACCCATATGGGATGCCGGTGCTGCAGGCTGGGGCTTTAACCCAGATTACTTTTACTTTATAAGTCTCCTTTTGTGTCTTTTACTCCTTCTATATGTCTTATGAAAGAGATTTCATTAATCTAGTGGGGTAGTTATGACTGATCCTAAATTAACATTAATTATTAATTCACCAGCAACTATTTGCATGACTAGTTTGCATGTGTTGAACAAATCTTAGAGGAAAAGTTTAATTCAGATATTCTTAGAATGATACAGGAAATCATATAATATGCAAATATTATCCTGACATGTTAACTTTGGCATGATATTAATTGTTTTGAGCTATGTAGAGGTAATAACCTGACATATTTTAAATGAAATCTGAGTAACCTCTGCGCTTTCAGAATTGAAAGGAATGGAATACTGTTCTCACATCTCCAAATACTTTGGATGTTGTTCCTCAGAGTAGGTATTTTCAACAGTATCATTTTTTACCAAGAAGTAATAACAAAGTCGCTGTGGAAACGTGTTCAGGATATGGAATAGATAACCATCAGAAGATTGGCAGCAAAACAGCAGTGGCCACCTGCTTCTGATTTAGGATATAAATATTCATATTAAATCCTTACCACACAGAGACTTTTAATGACTAGCAAAAACGAATTTCATTATTATTTTAAAATTAATTCTACATTCTTAATACTTTTAAATTCACATTAAATACCACTTTGTTGCCAATTCTTCATAAGCAAGGTTTACACATTTGTTTTTTTTAAAATATGCTGATCAAAATATTTGCTACTGATTATACATTTGTAGAAAAGACCTCTCATTGTTTGTGTAAGGCTACATGTGTGCTTCACTGCTGTCTAATATGATCACTGTAAAATAGCAGTAATATTTCCTCTGGAAGGAGTTAAACACTAAACTATGATTTCCTCTTTCCTGTGTATGCATAAAAGTGCATACCTAACTTCTCATTTCGAGCCATCTATATGAGTATCATATGTAACTTTATCTGTACAAGCACTTGTATATTTAAATATATATCACAGTCTATATGCTTTAGAATTAATTTATCCTTTGTAATGTTCAGAAAGTATTTTGGAACTAGCCAATGAAATGCTGATTTGTCACTCTATTTTACATGCACTGGAAAGAAACAGACTCCATAGCTAGACAGTGGAAGAATCCAGGACACACAAAATGGAGTTTGGAATAAAAACCCTTAGAAGAGGCAACTGCATTCATGTTTTGCTGCATTAGTGACAAATACACATTTATTACAATAGTGTTATTTTAGATTTTGGTTACTAAGAGTAACATTTTCTCTTCTAATGCATGTTTCTCAAAATGCTTTTTATTCTTTGACATAGGAAAGATTAGCTTTTTGCTTTGTGCACAGGAGTCTTTTCTTTTCAGGTAGTTTTGAGATCAATAAAAATGAGAGCTTATAAATGATTTAGCTTTTATACAGTTTTAATTATCAGCTATGTTTTGATGAACATATACACTGAAATAACCTACCCTAATCAATATATTTCCATAACATCATTTATGCTCTTTTTTAGTCAATTTCTGTTCTCATAGTATCCCCTCAGAACCACAGAAACCCTTCTCTCTCTCCCTCTCTTTAAATTTATATTTCTATGGAACCCAGAGTGACATAGAGAGAAAAGAGGGGGAGAGAGAGAGAGAGAGAGAGAGAGAGAGAGAGAGAGAAAATCTTCCATTCACTGGCTTATTTTGCAAATTCCAACAACAGCCAGGGCTGGGTGAGATCCAAGCTGTGAGCCAGGAACTCCATCCTGAACTCCCACATGGGCCAAGCACTTGAGACATCCGCCACCACTTCTGCATGTTCATTGGCAGGGAGATGGAATGGAAGCAGAGCAGCTAGAACTTGAACCAGCTCTCTGATATGGAATATCAATATCACAACTGGCAGCTTGACCTGCTGTGTCACAATTTCTGCCCTTGAAATCATCTCTTCTGCTATGTATTACCACAGATTATATTTTACAGTTCCTTGATTTTGCATAAATTAAATCCTATAATAATACTCTTACATACCTTATTCTTTTCTAAAGACAAATTCTAATGTACTTCATGTTTTTGGATGTATCAATAGTGTACCCCATTTTCTTTTTGATATTAAGCAATGGTATTAAAGCA
Source organism: Lepus europaeus (assembly GCF_033115175.1). NCBI lineage: Eukaryota > Metazoa > Chordata > Mammalia > Lagomorpha > Leporidae > Lepus > Lepus europaeus. Next base: position 100,427,800 of record NC_084829.1, read on the forward strand.
CTCGGATTTATTTATCTAAATACTTATTTTGGGTATTGCTTTCTTCACTATCAGTTTTTAAGATATTATGGAGCTGGTGCTGTGGTGTATCCTGTAAAGCTGCCACCTGCAGTGCTGGCACCCCATGTGGGCATGGTTCCTGTCTCAGTTGCTCCACTTCCGATCCAGCTCTCTGCAATGGCCTGAGAAAGCGGTAGAAAATGGCCTAAGTGCTTAGGCCCCTGCTCCCACGGGAGAGACCCAGAAGAAGCTCCTGGTTCCTGGCTTCGGTTTGGCACAGTTCCAGCCATTGCAGCCATCTGTGTAGTGAACCGGTGGATGGAAGATTTCTCTCTCTGCCTCTGCTTCCGCCTCTGCTTCTCAGTAACTTTGCCTTTCAAGTAAATAAATAAATCTTTAAAAGTTTAAAAAAAAAGATTACCAAGAAAACTAGTATGAATATTCATTCCAATTTTTGTATAGATTTTATTTTTAGACATGAAATTGATGAACACAGTGAGTGGATGTCTACTTCTCTTAAAGAATAGTCAAATTGCATACTTATAGGTGATATACCAGTTCCCACACTAATGAGCAACATTTGATATGTATACTTATCCTTGACAATAATTAACATAAGTACTTTTTGTGGGGGATTTTTCTTTCAAATTTAACCATTCTAGAGGATATCTGTCTCAATGTGATTTTCCATTTAAAAATATGTATTTTTTTATTTGAAAGGTGCAGTAACGGGGAGAAAAAGAAAGGAGTTGATTTTCCATCTGCCAGTTCACTCCTCAAATGCCTGCAACAGCTGGGGCTAGGCTAAGTCCAAAGCAAACAGCCAAGAACTCCATCCAGGTCTCCCATACTGTTGACAGGGACTCAAGGATTTGGGCTTTCTGTCTCTCAGACGCATTAGCAGGTACTAGATCAGAAATAGAGGGGAAAATCATCCTATAAACTCCAATATGGGATGTGAGTGTCCCACCTGGCAGATTAACCTATTGTGCCATAATGCCTCCTTCTATTTGAATTTTCCTCATGACATGCTTACGTTTAAACTCCAAAATCATAGGTTAATAGCATTAAGAGGTGAAAACTTAGTCCAACTGTGGTGTTCAGAGGAGAGACCTTTGGGGAGTGGTGAAATGATATTAAATCTCCAGGGGGGAGCCAAAAAATTGAATGCTTGTTACTTCATAAGAATTTGAACACAGGCAGGCATGTAGACTTCTTGTGCATAAACGTGAGCATGTGAGCACAACATATTAATAAGTGACAACATTAAAGGATAAAGTATCACAATATGATAATAAGTGACATCAAATTTAGTACAGGATAGAATGTTGCTATATGTAGACAGGTTTATTAGAAATTGGCACTCTTTTATGTAAATCAGATAGACCCCCCAGGAATATTAATTCATTTAGTATTGTTTATTTTTATAAGTATTCCAGGAAAAACTAAAGGGCATAAGTTATGGCATGTTGAGGCTGTCTACATGTTGGAGAAAGCAAAATGCTGAGTGGCCCTGCCTGACTCTTACAGGCAACGTATCCCAACTTTGGGGGTAATGCTCTGACTCATGTAAGATAAAATCATGCCTGAATTGTATAGGATGCAGAATTGCTAGGTGTTCTACAGAACACTCAGGCCTCAGTGAAAGCAGCCTTGCACTTGAGCCATTATCCAGAGCAGATCCTGGGATATTAGCTGTATCAGTGATGTCAAAGTTACTATATGATACCCTTGGAAAATCTCCAAGGGAAATCACAACACAGATATCTATATGTCCAGAGGAAGTCTTAGCATGAACAACGGAGAATCACACTGCTTTTGAAAAACTACTCCAAATATTGCTAGTGAGTCCTAATAAAGATGAAGTTTTTGACCACATAGCATCAAGTGACCTATGACCACATTCATCTCGTTGACCTATGTCAAGCTTACCACACTGAAATATTAGCCAGACCCAGTGGCTGTCTGTTGTAAATTAGAAATGACAAATTCAGAGATTAAAGTCCTGAAGAACACAAGTAAGCTCAGTAGCACAGCCTCAGGTCAGCCATGAAGGTTATATCAATGCTCTTCTTTCAACTCACCCATAAAGTAAATGGGGAATCATCTATAACCACTAATAGAGTAGGAAAAGCTCAAGCCTATTTCACAGATGATCTAGATGTATTTATATAAAAATAAAAATAGACACAAATAGAAGTGCACAATCCCTGCCCTTAAGGGTGAAATTACTGACAGGTGGAAGGAAATATATTCCTATATTCCCAATGGGTATGATCATCAGATTTTCATAGAAAGAGCTGCTACTATAATTCAGATTGCATATATGTCTTTTGGAAAATTTATTTATTTATTTGAAAGGCAGAGTTACAGCAGAGAGACAGAGGGAGAAAGAGAGAGAAGGAGAGAGAGGGAGAGAGAGAGAGAGAGAGAGAGAGAAAGTCTTCTATCCACTGGTTCATTTCCCAAATGGCTGCAATGGCTGGAGCTGGGCTGATCTGGAGACAGGGGGTTCTTCCAAGTCTCCCACATTGATGCAGGGGCCCAAGGACTAGAGCCATCTTCTACTGCTTTCCAAGGACATAGCAGAGAGCTGGATCAGAAGTGGAGCAGCCAGGTCTTGAATTGGACCCATATTTGTTGCCAGGACTGCAGGTGGTGGTTTTACCCACTATGCTATAGCACTGGCCCCATATATGGTTTTACAATCATTTTTAAATGGCTTGTTTAGATAGTCACAGACTACAAATAAAAAGACCAGAGGATTAGGAAAGTTGCAAGCATAGAATTGTAGGATGCAACATGTGACAATGAGATGAAAATGCGAACATCTTAGTATCACCTCTTAGCATTCACCAGAGCATGTATGTCATGAAAGAGGCACAAAACATGCAAATAGATAAAATGACTAAATCATTTTTAGTTTAATTTTTTAAAGATTTATTTATTTGAGAGGCAGATTTACAGAGAGAAACACACACACACAGAGAGAGAGAGAGAGAGAGAGAGAGAGAGAGAAATAAAGAGACAGAGAGAGATCTTCCATCCACTGATTCACTCCCCAAATGGCTACACTGAGCCGGGCCAATCCAAAGCCAGAAGGCAGGAACTTCCTCTGGTTCTCCCACAAGTGTGCAGTGGACCAAGCATTGGAGCCATTCACCACTGCTTTCCCAGGCCACCAACAGGGAGCTGGATCACAAATGGAACAGCCAAGCCTAGAACTGGCACCCCTATGGGATGCCAATGCTGCAGACAGAAACAACCTATTATGCCACAGTGCCAGCCCATAATTTTTACTGCAAAAATGTGAATAGCATAATGTAGAAAGCAGGAAAAATGATGTAAACTCAAGGGGCAAAATACAATGCTATGATTAGATTGTGATTTGAATGTGTTTTCTAAGGATTAATCTGTTAGAATACTCATCAAAGTACAGTAATATTACGAGGTGGTAAGAACTTTAAAGGGTAAGGATCTATTTGGGTGTCACAAGACTATTCCCTTCCTGATCTAATGGCTTCATTTCTTATCACGTGATTCTTGCAAGCACCCCTGCCACTGTGGTGCCACAGTCCTTGATGTGACCATTACAAGTGGACTCTCATCATAGCCGGCCCCATCTTTTTTGGATTTTCAACCTCAAAAATGGTGAGCTAAATAGAACTTTTTTTCTTTAGAAACTACTCAGCCTCAAGTATTTCGTTATAGCAATGGAAAACTAACTAATACAGATGGCTACTACTTAAAGTCTGAAAGTTTGCAGGAAACACTTCAGAAATCCCCAGGTCAGCTCTTCAATCTTCCTGCTTTTTGTAGCTTTGAAATACAGCAAATATCTCAAGATGGAACAACCATGGATTTGAGCTTTTCAAGTTTCCAATTTTATTTCATGCCACGAATGGATGATTGTTGAAAGCTTTTCAGGTTTTATTTTCTCCAATGGATTTCCTCTGAACCAATCTCCACATCAGCTGGCCCAGATAATTGGTAAACTGAATCATACAAGTGAATGGCACAACTTGGTTCACCTCAGAGGGTGCTCCCTTCTCTAAAATTTTAGTTCAGATTGATTCACAACACTGATGAATATTTGAAATGATTTATATATATATAAATGAGTTTATATAAATTATGATATATATTATGTATTTATAAAATATAATATTGTATATAATATTATATACTATATAATATAATGTTATATATAATAGACTATATATGTATTTATAAATTATATAATTTATATGTATAAATGATTTATATAGTTTTTAGATTATCCAGCAAAGCATTGTCTTGCCATTATTCATCATGTTATAAATGGAAGCAGAAGATTCTGTTACTGATTGTACTATCAAAGCAGTAACTCAATTAAAAGGTATTTTTATTCTATGTTTGTCTCATCATAGAATCAAATTAGACTATTTTCTGTATTGAAAAAGTCAAAAGCAAAAAGCAAATAGCCCATATTCATAGAAGTTACTAAAAATAGAGACACTTCATTGCTTTCACTGCAAATCCTTCATCAATGCTAACAGTGTTAAGACATGTAAAAAATTGAAAGGTTGTTGAGGATTCCCTTTTGAAATATTTTATTTATATATCTAAACTGCTAGAAAATTGACTGTCAGGTTACCTAGTCATATACCCTGAAATTGCTCAGAGTTGATGAATTCAGGCATAATGTTTTTAATAATTAATCATGAGTAAACTATCAATGTAATATGCCTTTAGATACATATTTTTTACAAATACAGGCTTAAATACATTGCTAGATTTTCTTAATTTTAAATCATGGTAATAATTATAATGATGATAATAATAGTAGTTGCAGTAAAAATTGATAGTTTCTGGTTTGATGCAATGACATACTGCCTTTGTAACTCATTATTGTTACTTCTCAGTTTTTTAAAAACGGAAATTGTGCTGTTTGTGAAACCAAATAATTCTTTTGGTTCAGATATCTCTGTGCTGACCAACAGATGGATCAGCAAATAACAGATGGTTTCAGGAGCAGCTCTGTCATCCTAGCATTTAAAATGTTCTGCATGCCAAAGCTGTAGAAATCTGGCCTCTGCTCTTGTGCAATATAATCCTGCTGTTAGTCTGGTTCTCTGATTTGGTTTCTTACCAAATTTCAGTGCTCCTATTCCATCTGAACATCTTGACCAGGCTTGTACATCTTCCTTCTACCTTCATAGAGTTCTAGAATGCTCTCTGACACAAAGAAAAAGTATTTTTAATGAGACTCTACCCTAGTCAATAATGCAAATTACTTGTTAAAACCTTTATTTAGTTGAGGGCTAAACCTGTGGTTATAAAATAAACTGAAACCATGTAATTGTAAAAATAAGAAAAAATAAGAATGGAAGGTGTGTGGAAGGGAGGGCACAGGGGGAACTATAGTTATGCAATTAAATTTGTATATATATGAAATACATGACATTTTTCATGTTATATAATTATTTTTTTAGAATCTGTACGCACTATTTTACAGACTACTTTTGATCACTATAGTCTTTAAACCTGTGACACTTTTTACACCTACAGTTCTAATATTTGTTTTTATAATTTTATCAATCAAAGTACCTTTCTTATAATTTTAAGAATATCAAAACACGCACACACGTTGGGGAAGAGGCAGAAAGAAGTCTGTGTTGTATAGAAGGTAGACTAAGTATTCAAATATTTATCAGTGTTGAAATGTTTCCAAAGTTAGTATCGTTTTTAAAAACGTGTAGCTAATAATTTTATCCTGTAAGAATTTTCTACCATTAAAATTAGTCTTCCATAAAATATAATTTCAAGTTTCCTGTTTAAAATAGTGTCTTTTTCTGTACAAGTTTTGGAACTTCTCTTTCAAAATAATGTAGATATTGCTCATTGAAGTGGCCTACTGATCACTGAAACCTGACAGAGATGTTGTGTTTCTAGGTTGTATCCCAGCTTGGGGGAATGCATCTTCATTGGTGGGAATTCAGGATCCAGGGTATTAGCAACAGGTGAATGGGCCTCATCTGTATTGCTCTTATATGCTTTGACCTGCTTTGTTAGCGAGCTTTAGTTATGTATTGAATGCTTCTGTATTTTCCTCTCACTGTTTCCATACTTTTCCATATGTTATTTGATAATATAAAGTAACATGAGAAGTGTCAAGATTTCCCCTGTTATCACCCCACCTCTCTGTCGTTTGCTCTTCCATTTCACGTGGGTGCACCCAAGATTACAATTCACCATTTTTAACAATTTCACTAACCAAATAGAAAATTCTCCTCTCTGTGGAGTGGGTGGAGGAATCCAAATAAATCTTTAAAAAATCTGTGTTTAGCAGATAGCCTCCTGAGTTTGATTAATGACTGAAAAAACTTCATTTTTCTTAAAGCTTCTACCTTGGCCCTATGTGTTTTGTCATTTCTGTTTTGTTTTATTTATTTATTTATTTATTTATTTATTTATTTATTGAAAGGCAGAAAGTGAGTTGAGGGAGAAAGAGGAGGTGGAGGGAAAAGAGAGAGAGATTGAGAGAGGGGGAAGGGGGTCCTCCATTTGCTGGATTACTCCTTGAATGGCTGTAAGAGCGGAGGCTGGGCCAGGCCTTAGCCAGGAGCCAACAATCCCACTAGGTCTCGCATGTGAGCTGCAGGAAACCATGTAAATATGGCATCTTCTGCTGTTTCCTTAGGTACATTAGCAGGGATCTGGATCAGAAGAGGAGCAGCAGGTACTTAAATTGGTACTCCAGTATGGGATGCCAATATTGCTGGCAGTGGCTTAACTCACTGTGCCACAAAACTGGCCTCTGTTTTGCCTTTCATTAGGAATTTCTATGCAGATTTATGTTAAACTCTTCTTAAATCAATATCTTTCCAGTTGAAATTCTTGGTGACAACATTTTTTTGAGAATCTTCTTTTGTATTTTTATTTCTTTATTGTTATTTTACTTGAAAAGCAAAGAGAAAACAGAAACAAAGAAAAGATCTTCCACCCACTGGTTCACTCCCCAGATGGCAGCAATAGCTAAGGATGGGCAAGGATAAAGCCTGGAATCCAGAAGTCCATTTAGATCTCCCACATGTGGGACAGAGATTCTAGTATTTGAGCCATTCATTAGCTGGAAGCTGGGTAGGAAGCCCAGCTGGCATTGACCAAGGAACTCCAGTAAGGAAAGTGGGCATCTCCAGTCCCTGTACCACCGAATGCCCACAGCTGGATTTCAATTCTTAAAACAATATTAAAAGCATATACACTTGGCATAGTAGCTATAACACTGACGCTTGCATTCCATGTTACACTGTCTGGATGTGAGTCTCAGTCAATTTCCTATTCCACCTTCCTGCTAATGCATATCCTGGGAGGCAGCAAGTGATGATTCAAGTACTTAGGTGACTGCTACCAATGTTGGACTCTCAGATTGAGTTCTGAGTTCGTGGATGCTGAGGACATTTGGAGAATGAATCAGTACATAGAAGGTCTCTCTCTCTCTCTCTTTCAAAAAATAAAAACACATATTAAAAATTTAAAAACACATTAATTGAAATTGATAATTGAAATCTCTGTCCAATTTAGGTTGGCTCCAAGAGAGTAAAAACATAACAGAATACTATATTGTCCAGAGAAATGTCAGAAATCATTGAGTTCATAAAAAGCCTAATGAACAATGATTATAAGTAGTTTGACAAAAGTATGCCTGAAAAAATTACCTTGGGTAAATTCCACTGCTAGTACAATTCTTTATTATTTCCTCCTATATCTTCAGAAATGCATAGATGGTGCAAACTAAGTAAAACTGTAACCCAAAAGTTATTAACAATTTTTGTGAAACTTCATAGTGTAAGAGAGCATATAAATTGGATTAGATTGAAATAATACATTAATAGTCATATTCTACTCCCACGCCAGAAAACTGGTGTCATTAACTAGTACGTGATTATTCTAATATTATCAACACATAATCCCAGAAGGTATTTCCAATACTCAGAAAACATATGGGATATTATGTTTCCCAAGTAGAGGGGTCATTCTCATTGTTTATGTGAATAGTGTTCCCGAGAGGATCACTCATGGAAGAAAATTAGTCATCATGAAAATGCATTCAGAATCTGTGTCAAGACAATTAATTGAGAAGAAAATATCTGATTCCAGAAAAAAAATAATGATTCTGAATTTAAAATAAGATCAAAACTGTCTCTACGAGACCTGGTACTTTTGTGTATCTGGTTAGATGTTTGCAACTCTAGCATACCACCTATGAGTGAGTGCCCAAATCAGAGTGCCATTTAGTCTTGATTGCTCTGCTTCTGACCCAGCTCCCTGCTAATGTGCCTGGAAAGGTAGCAAATGATAAACCAAGTGCTTGGACCCCTGGCATCCATGTGAGAAAAGAGTTGGAGTTCTAGGCTCTTGGCTTAAGTTTGTCCTGAGCCTATATATTGTGGTCATTTGGGGAATGAACCAGCAAATGGAAGATATCTTGCTCTCACCCTTGCTTTTGCTCTCACATTACCTTTCAGACAAACAGGTAAATCTTTATAGGAAAATTAAACTGTCTTCAGGGATTTCCATTTGGCTTAGTTGTTAAGGCCTGGTGCATTTGTACATTCCATACCAGAGTGCCTACGTTTGAGTATCAACCATGCTCCTGATTCCAGTTCCTGCTAAAGCATACCCCGGAAAGCAGCAGGTAATGACTAAAGTACTTGGCATCTGCTACACACATGGGAGACTCAGACTGTGTTTCAGATTCTTTCCATTTACCTTGTACAATCCCAATCGTTTCAGTCGATGGATGATTCTTCCTCTCTCCTTTTCCCTCTCTCTGGCTCTCTCTCTCTCTCTCTCTCTCTCTCTCTCTCTCTTTGTAGGCGTGTGTGTTTCTGTCTCTACGAAATGAATTGGTTAATTAAAAAACTTTCTCCAGACAAACACCAAAGAAAGAAATTTCGCAGAATTAACAATCATCATCTGAAATTTTATTTGTTAATAAAAGCCATAGAAGCCATTATGAAAAAGTTATGATTGCCTATTGTAAATAAAGGATACCATTCTTACTTTTATATTTATATTAAATTTGAGTTATGTTAAAGTTCAAAGTTAAGTGGAATACTAAATCATTAAATCCTTCTACCTTTAGCTGATCCAGAGGTTCCTTACATAAACAAGATATTTTCCATCAGTAATTGTGGAAGAAATCTATGAAATGGGATTACAGTTTACCAAAGAATGCATTTCTCTGGACAATCAAAGATACCTCAAGAAGAAATATATCGACATCCAGCTAATGCAAGAACAAATAGGAAAGAAAGATCTCTTGAGTTAGAGATGATAAAAATAAGTTAGAGCCTCCGCTAGCTGTTTCCTAAAATATGTAGTGGGTACATTATTTCACTTTCTTTTCCTTTTGTATTCTCCTAATACAAAATTGGAATCTACCTACCATATTGTTATGGAAATATAAAGTGGTGTGGATTACAGTATATTCAGGATTCTGATTTCTCAGTAAACACTACAAACAAAATATTGTATCACCCATTATAATTATGTTCTTCTAAATCATAGTGTATATCAATAGCAACCACCATACCTTCAGTTATAGCCACAATAAACACAATCAACTCAACCAGAAAAGGAAGGATCCGATTTCATAAACAGCATAATGCAATGGTGACATCCCACTACCTTATCCTCATTAGTCTCAGAATTTATCAATAGGGAATTATTTTGTTTCATACCCATATTACCATATTGATTTCATTGATTTTCAATTTTCATAAACATCTTCTTATTTGTGGTGACTCTCAAAAAAATAAACTGCTTAATGACTTAATCATAAACTATGATTACAGTCAACATGCAAACCACTCTTGAATATTTATAAATTTGATAAGTGTAGAAGTTATCATATGGAAAGACAATACACAAATCTCTTAGACTTTTAACAGTATGAACCAGAAATTCTGAATATCAATAAAGATTTGCAATGATTATAAATTTAACAATTTATTTCAATTATTGGCTTATTTTCTGAAATATAATTCATTATGGTCTCTGAAAATTACTCCTGATTAAGTTGGATGGAAATAATTTATTTGGGCCAGCGCCGCAGCTCAATAGGCTAATCCTCCGCCTGCGGCGCCGGCACCCCGGGTTCTAGTCCTGGTTGGGGCACCAGATTCTGTCCCAGTTGCCCCTCTTCCAGTCCAGCTCCCTGCTATGGCCCAGGAGTGCAGTGGAGGATGGCCCAAGTCCTTGGGCCCTGCACCTGCATGGGAGACCAAGGAGAAGCACCTGGCTCTTGGCTTTGGATCAGTGCAGTGCGCTGGCCGCAGCACGCCAGCTGCGGCAGCCATTGGAGGGTGAACCAACGGCAAAGGAAGACCTTTCTCTCTGTCTCTCTCTCTCTCAGTGTCCACTCTGCCTGTCAAAAAATAATAAATAAATAAATAAATAAATAAATAAATAAAGGAAATAATTTACTTGGAAAATTACTCCAAGAAGCAGTAGTAAGTGGGAGAGGATATAAAACAAGAAAGACAGAGACAGTTCAAGAATCCTTATGGTGATTGCCAACTGTTCTCAGACCAGTGCAACACACCTAGAAACCTTGTAAGCATCCAAAAACCTTCTCAGGAATGCAGCACCCTTTGACCTCCATTTATTATTGAATAGGGAAGCTTTAGAAGTTCCATGAACTTTCCAATTCTCCATATGTTAGTTTTGAGGAGGTTCCCTCAGGCATCCAACTTCTGTATCTCAGAAAATCATAGAAGTTTCATGGCTTTGTCCTAAAAGCAGAAAATTGTTCAGCTGTTTTGAGGCTGCAGCAACATCAGGTGTAGGGAATGGTAGTGACAGGATTGAGAATGATTGCAAAAGCTGTCCAGTGCAATCAATAAGATCATTGTGCTTACTAATGCATTTGATAACTTGATTAATCAAAGCTATTAACCATAATATAGATTATATTATTAAGGTTACTTGAAGAATAATATTTTAATACCAAGATTAAAAACTGTTTTTATTTATATGGAAATTGTTATCTATTTGCTTATTTCTATTATTTTTGGAACATTACAATCTCATATTTTTCTGCCTGTGGGGGCAACTTCTCGCATCTTTTATCAGTCACTTTCCATCATAGCTTTCTTGTTGAAATTCTATGAATGTTCTATTTGGGGTGCAGGATTTCAGTTTTAACACTTTTAACTAAAATGAGACAGCTAACTTTGTAACTCTGTCCTAGATTTGACTTAGAATCTAATTCAATATTCAAATTAAATTAAATGTTTCAGTTTTGCTTAATATTCTACACAGGGGTTGAAAAGAAATATCTGTCCTTGTAGCCAATTAAAGCTTACATTTGAGCATTTTTCAGTTTCACCAGCAGTGCAAGTTTATAGCGGGTGATCTTTCATCCTGAAAAATGAATCCAGCTGTGTTGCCAAGAATTGGTGGTGTGAAGTCTGTTAAATAGCATGCAATTCAACTAAATCCTGATTATAATGTGCAAAAAGAATGAGATTACCACAATCATGTTAAGCATAGGAAATTTACAGGATAAATTTTCTTTTTGTTTTAATTTTTTTTTTAGTTTTTATAACAGGTTCCACATAGTTCATAGATACAGTCTGAGTCTATAACAGTATTCCCTTTCTCCATCCCTCCCTTCCATTCTCTCTGTCTCTCCTTTTCCTCCTTTATTAAAACGATATTGTGTGCATTTTGACACAAAGTATTCTCTATATTGTCAATATAAAATTTATCTAAGGAAAAACATAACGTGATATTTTAGAATTGTGCTTCATATTTTGGAGAAACATAGTTTGTGATTATTAGGGTAATTTCTTTAGATAAAATTTTAAATAGTTATGCATTTTGGTTAAAAATAATAGGTTAACAATATTAGATTTAAGTAAGATGAAATGTATACAGAACTCTGTATACAGGATAGAATTAAAGTCCTTCCTATTTGAGTTGTTTATGTCTTTTTGCTTGTTTGCTGGTTTTTATGTTTTTTTTTTACATTTTTTGTTTATGTAAGGTGAACAAATTTCATGTATTTCATATATACAAACTTAGGAGCATAGTGAGATTTCCCATCCTACCCTCCTTCCTACCTATGTTCCCACTCTCCTCCCTCCTTCCTTTCTTATTCTTTCTTTAAATTTTGAATTGTTTTTAACAGGAATAAATACTTGAGTACTGAAGCAGGCTTCAATTTGAAACATACTACTAAACAGGTCTACAGAAAGTGATGAGAGGTTATGGGAGAATTTACCAAAACACAAGCAAAGAACAGAAGTACAAAAATTTATTTAATTTTCAAAGAAAGGATAGAAATTACCAGTGAAACTACAAAGATCAATGTCTGTATGATATGTTTAATATATCACTCAAAAGAATCAGACTTCCTTGTGCATTCGGGAAGAATTACTAATTTTGGTGAAAACTTTGCTCTGAGTGTTGTTAAACAGTAATAATTAGATTGCAGATATTCCAAAGCAAAATCTGTACTTTAAAAAGGTAGGCTTTCCTTTATGTGGAGTAGTGGCAGAAAATCATCTAAAACCAGTCCTTCCTGAAAATTGAAGATAGGTCTGCTGTCCCAAATTAACTTCTTTTTTCACTTATTAACAGAAGATAATAACTCATTAATTCAATTGAATATTTGCATTTTAGATATTCAGATTTAAAACAGAAGAAAACAAAAAGAACCTCCTAGCTATCATTGGGGATCCCTTGAGCTTTCCCTCCAAAGTGATGGGATTCTGTAAAATATCATTACAGAACAAATAGCAATCTGGAGCTCACAGAAAAGCTTCTGCTGCTCATGAGAAAATTATAAGATAATATTCATTTGGCTGTAATCATCCACTAAAATGATGCCCCAGGGATAGCTGAAAAAATAATATATTCCAAAGTGTTTACCTATTTTATTGAAATGATTTCTTTATGCATCAACGAAACACATTCTAACCCATTGAAAGAGACTTTTATCATTTGCTTGCACCAATTCTTCATGAATTCTACTGCAAATATATTTGTAACACTATGAGGCAAGTATTGTACAATGCTGATTTCTGGTAAATATTCCGATAGGGAAGCCTTTATTTTATTTTACTGAGGGTCTAGTTCTTTATGTACATATATAAATTGAGATGTTTCTTTTTTTAAAAAAGTGAAACAAAGGAAGAGTCAGTGATATTTATTATTTAGTTTGTTGTAGTTTATCTGTTTTGATAGTATTTGCTTGTTTATGAGTTAAATAAATGTAGCAGTTTGCATTGCTTGTGCTTTTTGTGTTACAGCACTATGCCTTTATAGGTCACTACAAAAGCTGCATGGAGTGGGATAAGGCATTTTCTTATCAAGACTATCTCTATCTTATAAACAACATCCTCAAGGAAGACAGCCAGTAGGGTCTATGTGAAAAAATCAGATTGGCAGATTTCATTCTGCAAAATGCTTGACTACAAATCAGGACTTAACACTTTCCTCTTCTTCAGCTGTTTTTTAAGTTTTTTCTTTTCAAATTTTCATTTATAATTTAATATTTTGTCATTCATTTCATATGTTGATATTACATACACACATATACACTATTTTTTTCTTGAAAAAAGGATATTGACATCCAAAAATATGGGATTCATGGTTGGTGCCACAGCTCAATAAGCTAATCCTCCACCTGCAGCGCTGGCACCCCGGGTTCTAGTCCCAGTCAGGGCTCCGGATTCTGTCCCGGTTGCTCCTCTTCCAGTCCAGCTCTCTGCTGTGGCCCAGGAGTACAGTGGAAGATGGCCCAAGTCCTTGGGCCCTGCACCCGCATGGGAGACCAGGAGAGGCACCTGGCTCCTGGCTTCGGATCAGTGCGGTGCGCCAGCATAGCGGCCATTGCGGGGGAGAGGAGTTATCATGTAATGATTTGACATCAGTTTTGAATACAGTGTACTGAGGTTCTTTGATTCATCCAAATTGAAACTTTGAATATTAACTTTGATGCACATATCAAAACTCAGATGAAAAGGCAAGACCAGAAAATACACAATTGTGTGTCGACATTTACAATGCTTTAAGCACCAACATAGGAATTGAAGCAAAAAAAAAAAAGATAACTCCTCTCCAAAATGTATTTCTTAATGTTTACTATTTTAAAAAATTCTAGAAACAATCATTTATTTATTCAGATTACTGAAAAATTTTATTGGTAAGTCTCCTTTTTTTTCCCCAAAAACCAGTTTTACTATATCCCATTCACATTACATTTGGCTATTCCTTTCTGTATATGGAAGGCCTTCAAAAAGTTCATGAAAAACACATATCATGAAACAGTTATATATGAATTAAAATTTTTGCACCAAAATAAACTTATCTTTTAATTAAATTTTACATGAATGTTTTAAAGTACGTTTGTTTCCAAAATTTTATTAGTATCTTTTGTTCATTATTTTAGCCTCTTAATTGTCTCTACAAATTCAATATGCTTGCATTCACTTCTCCATATATAAGTTTAAGTGGCATTGTAAATATAAAATTCAACCATGTAATGCTTGAAGTTTACGATGATAAAAATAAATGATTCCTGACTGAATTAAGTAAAATATCTGAAATTCTTAATAAATCCTTTAATGACTCATATGATATTACCTTAGCTATTCTGCATGAATTAGTCTTAAAAATGTATATCCAAGTCTTTCTGGCCCCCGTAAACATTTCAGACATATCTGTACTTGAAGTGTTACTGCATTAATGTATACTATTATTTCTTTTTTTTTTTTAAGATTTGTTTCATTTATTTGAAAGATATAGTTATAAAGAGAGGTAGAGACAGAGAGAGGTCTTCCATCCGCTGGTTCACTCCCCAAATGGCTGCATCGGCCGGAGCTGTGCTGATCCGAAGCCAGGAGCCAGGAGCTTCTTCCAGGTCTCCCATGCGAGTGCAGGGGTCCAAGGTCCTGGGCCATCTTCTACTGCTTTCCCAGGCCATAGCAGGGAGATGGATCGAAAGAGGAACAGCAAGGACTAGAACCAGCGCCCATATGGGAAGCCGGCGCTTCAGGCCAGGGCATTAACCTGCTGCACCACACCACTGGTCCCCTGCATACTATTATTTCTACCTTGCAGACTTGTGCAATTTTTTTTTTTTAAATGACTGACTGGTATGTTTTGTGTGTCTATTAAAACTCAATCTCAGGCCGGTGCCTGAGATACAAGTTGACACTGAAGGCTCAAGGCCTGGGTGGCAGCAGCAGGTAATAAAGCAGCAGGGCCACTTGGGCTAGGAATAGCTCTTGGCCGGCGCCGCGGCTCAATAGCCTAATCCTCCACCTGCGGAGCCGGCACACCGGGTTCTAGCCCCAGTTGGGGCGCTGAATTCTGGTCCGGTTGTTCCTCTTCCAGTCCAGCTCTCTGCTGTGGCCTGGGAAGGCAGTGGAGGATGGCCCAAGTGCTTGGGCCCTGCAACCACATGGGAGACCAGGAAGAAGCACCTGGCTTCTGGCTTTGGATCAGCGCAGCGCGCTGGCCGTGGCGACCATTTAGGGTGAACCAATGGAAGGAAGACCTTACTCTGTCTCTCTCTCTCTCACTGTCTAAGTCTGCCTGTCAAAAAAAAAAAAAAAAAAAAAAAAAAACCTCAATCTCAATGTGTGTTTACCTCCTAACAACCGGAACTTTCACATTTCCTACATGTGCTCCCACAGGATATTACAACACTGTATTTATTTATTTTTCATTTTTAGCTAATATGTAAAAACTAAAACATTAAGAAATATATAATTTCTTCATGATAAAATCTTTACAATTTTTGAATATAGCTTCTTAAGAACCTCTAGTAATCATCATTATCTATAGCATTCTACAGCACAATAGAACACAGAAACTTCTTTTTCCTATGTAACTTAACTTAGTGCCCTTTAATCAATCCTTCCCCACCTCCCACTCTCCTCCCTATTCATTTCAACCTCTGGCCACCACTATTCTACTCTCAATTTCCATGAAATCAACTTAATAAAATTCCGAGTACGAATGATAGCATGCAAGAGTTGCTGGTTCACTCCTCAGATGACTGTAACAGCCAGAACTGAGCCCATCCAAAGCTAGGAGCCAGGAATTTCTTCAGATCTCCCACACGAGTACAGGGGCCCAAGGACTTGGACCATCCTCCACAGCTTTCTCAGGACATAGCAGAGAGCTGGATCAGAAGAGGAGCAGCAGGGACTAGAACTGACGCCCATATGGGATGCTGGTACTACAAAGGGCGGCTTTACCATCTATGTCACAGTGCTGGCCCACGAGAGATAATGTATTTTTAATTTAAATTACTTTTAATGGCTTAATGCTCCACTAAATAAAAACTTCAATAACTAAAATGTAGAAATAAAGGCAAGATCTAAGAAAAATAACCAAGTGAAAAGATCTCAATATGTATATTAATTTTAATATTATCACAAATCATTAAAATTATAGTAGCATATCATTCTTAGCAATTTGACAGAAATTTAAAACAAAATTTCATAAAATGCTATATATGCGGCAAACCTGACACACAGACATTCATTTGTTTTTATTTTTTGATTAAAAAAAGTAACTCCCACGTATAAGGAGAACATGTATTTGTCTTGCTATTTTTTGCTTATTTCACTCAACATACTGTCCCCTACTTGTGACCATTTTGATGAAAACAAACCATCCAGTTAGGAAATGGGTAAAGGATCTCAATGGTCAGTTCTCAAAAGAAGAAATGCAAACGACCAACAATTATGTGAAAAAAATACTTAATACTATCCAACAGGAAAATACAAATCAAAATCACAATGAGATATCACTCCACACATGTCAGAATGGCTAATATCCAAAGACAGAGATAGCAAATACTGGCAAGGATGTGGAGAAAAGGGAATTCTGACACACTGTTGATGAGGATGTAAATTGTGTAGCCACAGTGGAAAACAGTACGGAGATTTCTTTAAAATTTAGAAATAAACTTGGCATGTGATTCAGCAATCCATTATGGGCATATTCTCAAAAGACGTGAACACATTGCATATAGGAGACACCTGCACTAACATGTTCATTTATAGCAGCACTGTTCACAATGCCACAACATGGAATCAACAAAAGTGTCCGTCAAAAGATGAATGAATGAAGAAAACATGGTGTATACACATGCAGTGCCATATCATTCAACTTTAAAATTGACTTTACTTTTAAATTAATTTTATCACAGAACAATTGCAAATTATTTCAATATAGAAGTTATAGTTTGAGTCACAATAAGTCAGTTAAAATCTGCATATTCCCAATGACAGATTGTTACTAGAGACCAGAGATCAGTAAAACAGGATGAAATTTGTTTGATGAGATGTAACTGTTGTGGGCTAGCTTGGGCCTAAATTTCTATTCTAGACTCTTGCCTTTTACTTACGGAATCATTCGAAATACAGGTACAAGCATGACATGCAATGAGCCAACACTTACTTGGAAAGTGAGGAAAACACACACGTTTATGTGGGCTTTATTTAGGGAGAGTGGGCTGCAGAAAGTAAAGAAAGATTTTCATACCCTGCTTGCTCTGGGTCTTTGGGGCATGCGGGAGAGAGGGAGAGAGAGAGAGAGAGAGAGAGAGAGAGAGAGAGAGAGAGAGAGAGAGAGAGAGAGAGAAGAAAGAGCAAATTTTCACTTTACCTGGCTGCTTATAAGCTTAGAAATAGAAGTTTTTACCAGGTACTGCCTCAAGGTCCTGAGGAAGGAGTCATCTAATTGAAAGGTGAGTGGATAATATTACTCAGTGCAAGGGGGCTGTGTATTCCAGCTCATGAACTTAATGTAGCTACCTGGCTTGACCTTAACCATAACTATGTCTTAGATAATGTGTTTTTAAAGATATTATCTTCAGGTGTTGTGACATAGTACTGGAAACCTGTTAAGTGAAATGGACACTATAAGCAACAATGAACTGATCAGCTCCTGTCCTGACTTTAGATGTACAATGTAATACTTTATCCTTTTTAGTATTTGTTGTTGTTGTTGTGGTTCTAGTACTATTGGTTGAACTCAGTAATTAACACACAATTATTCTTAGGTATTTAAATTTTAACTGAAAAGTGATCCCTGTTAA